>NC_072398.2:73595000-73936666 GCF_028858775.2 Pan troglodytes
ATGTATGCCCTCCCTCGATGGTTTTCTCCAATACCATATTCCTTCTCTGCTTAACTTCAAACTAGGGCATGGACCTTTTCTGCCTATGCTAGGAAGAAAAACACAAGAATAGAAGAGTGAGGGATGATGGCACATAAGTTAGGCTAACAAGAGCTGTGGGAACAAATAGATGCTGCACAACAGAAGGCTATTTTGCTCTCTCATACCAGCCCAGTATGGGTATTCTCATCAGCAGACAGTCTTCCTCTTTGTGGTGACCAAGGGGCTAAGCCTTCTTTCTCTGTATTATAGCTCCACCATTCCCTGGTCCTCAGAATCCTTGTATCCAGCTAGCAGATAGAGAAGAAAGGGAAAGACTCACCTACATTCCTTTCTCACCCTGGGAGTGACACAGACCACTCAGGCTCATATCCCAACAGCAAAAACTGGCCCTGAATGCCAGGAGGCTGGATAATGTAGCCTGTAGTGGGGCAGCTGCTCCTGGCAACAGTTTCTTACTATGCAAGAGGTTGCACAAGTTTTTGGTGACTCATTAGTCATTTCTGCTACCAGGAATTTTACAAGACCCAAGCAGGATTTGTGTTTGTTTGTTTGTTTTCTTTGTTTGTTTTTTGTTTTGTTTTTGTTGTTGTTGTTGTTGTTGCTGTTGTTGTTTTGAGATGGAGCCTCTCTCTGTTACCCAGGCTAGAGTGCAGTGGCATGATCTCGGCTTACTGCAACTTCCACCTCCTGAGTTCAAGCGATCCTCCTGCCTCAGCCTCCTGAGTAGCTGGGACAACAGGTGCACACCACCACGCCCAGCTAATTTTTCTACTTTTAGTGGAGACAGGGTTTCACCATGTTGGCCAGGCTGGTCTCAAACTCCTGACCTAAGATGATCTGCCCACCTCGGCCTCCCAAAGTGCTGGGATTACAGGCGTGAGCCACCATGCCCAGCCAGGAGGTGTTTAATATAAGCACTGGTGATTATTACCTAACACTAAAGAATCCAAGGGACCGACTCATGGTACCGATGAGGGCCTAGGGCAGATAATATGTCTGAGCCCCAGGGAGTCCCAGAAGCATGCTTTCTTGCATGAAGGGGGAAGCCTATTTCTCCCACAAGGCAGTACAACACAACAGCACAACATCAGCTGCCCTAGGCATTAGGATCCAGGCTCAGAAGCCCCGTGAAACACAAATGACTATTTGATTGCCCTTTACAGAAAAACCTTGTTAAGCAGATATCGGTTTATCCAAGAGAATGCACAATTGGAAGCAATTGTTGTTCCCCAGCTAACTGGATACCCTGTCATGCTCCAGTAAAAATATCAGATTATTTGAACTAGTTAATTCAAAATCCATTCTTCCTGGTCCCTTGCCTTTCAAATTAATGACATTTGCTGTAATTGACGGTGAGAGAGAGGGAGATGGGGCAAGCGGAGGAGCACGTGATCTCTCAGAGTTAGCGGATTCTGCTCCCACGCCAAACCAAAACCGAGGAGAAGTGAAGGGAAGAGGAAAGAGAGGGCTGGCCGCAAAGTATGCGTTCTGGAAAATTAGATTGTAAGTACCATTTTTTTCCCCTGAAGGACTATTAAAAGAAAGCAAGGAGGAAAAGAAGAATGCCTAGACAGCCATGCAATTAGTATCACAATTAAGAAAATCAGAAAAGCGTGAGCTTTTTAGCCTCAGGATGAGCTTTGTTCTTTTGGGATCTCCTCTCTAACACCCTTGGCCTGGACAGGCATGACTTGAAGTCTAGGACTTACAGGGGAAAGGCAGCAGAGAGCTGCAGCTAGATAAATGAGGACAGTGATTCCACTCCTGTATGCCTCAGTTTCCTTATCTGTTAGCATCAGATACTACCTCCCTCACAGGGTTGTTATGAGGATTAAAAAGTGTTCATGTTTGTAAAATGTTTACAGTGGCATCTAGAACACAGTAAGCCCTATACAGATGTCTATAAAACACAGAAGACTAGATGAGAACTCCTGTGTCCCTTTTTAACAGCTAGGAGACTTGAAGCCAGTTCCTTTCAGCCCGGAGCTTCAGTTTCTTGTTTATAAAATGAGGACCATTTTATAGCCTCACAGAATGGTCTCGTAGGGGGTGAGATGAATGTGGATATGCCTTGGCCAGTGCCTGGCACAGAATCAGCAGTTAATAAATGTTAAGCGCTACCTCGAGCTGAATATTTAAAGTATTCCCAGATCCCAGCAAGACAGAAAATGAGAGACTTCAGTAAACAGTGCCAGAGATGCTTCTGCATATGGCAGCCCCGAGTCACCAAGAAGAGTACGTGCCAGCCAGCACTTTAATTTTTACTTATTTCATGGAATAAGGAGCCATGTGTGCGCTGAGCTCCCACCCAGGTTATTAGAGAGACATATGTAGCACATCAACACAGATTGGCAGGGTGGGAAAACAAGGAGAAGTTGGGGAATACCTGGTGAAAGGTATTTAAATTAGTGAGACGAATTTGACTCCAACAGACCTCAGTAGCATACATACTGGAGTATTAAAATAGCAGGGACACAGATACCATTTTCTAGTATCTGTGGGAATCCGGCACTTAAAAAATAAAAGTGATGAGCCTTTCTATTTTAATAACAGGAAAACTCACGAGAACATGAATTTCTCTATATAGAGAAACAATGCAAAGACTTCTTCACGTCAATTCCAAAATGGCTTGAAAAGAGTGGGATGTTAAACATCAGCCAGCAGGATGTTGAAAGGCTCTCCCCACAGTATAATCCAGTGTTTCTCTGAGGCATGGTGACAGGATGTGGGGAAGTAACACAATGTAATATTCAGGGACTCTAGCAAGACTTCTGAATTCTGCTCCGCCTCCTGAATGAATTCGAAAAGATACAGTTTGAGTGTGCGAGGATTATTGTGACTGCCTATGTGAAATGCCTGACGCAGCTCCCAGCTTCTCGCCACACAAATGGCACTTCTGATGTCATGAGTACCACTCTGCCTCAATATACAAGTTCAGTTAGACAGCATGTAATTGTCATGGATGTGTCCTGAGGGAATGGCCACAGGGTGTACTATTCCCAGAGCTTGGTCCCATGTAGTCCAGCTAGAGAGGCAGACAACAAACAATATATTGTTAAGTTTTGTGGGTGCTTAGATATCCCCATATGGGGTACAGTGGGGGTATTATAGAAAGGAAATTTAGAAGATCTCAGTAATTTGGTGACTGTTGGGCCCCATGCTCACTCATGCCTTCAATAATTTCTTGTTTCCCTAACAAAGCTAAGCCCCTGGATAGCAGGGATCATCTTTCACATCTTTGTGTCCTAAGAACAACCTTCATTCATTCATTCAACAAACATTCCATGAGCACTCACTATGAAGCAGGCACCGTGTAGCCACTAAAATTAAAAATATGACTACAGTAGGATCTTTGCCCTTGAGGAGCTCAAAAATCTCTTGAAACAACATCTGTGAGGTGTTGTCCCTCCCTCATCTGGGTTCCCGTAGCTCTTTGCACTGAGTAATTAGCCCTGTGCATGATGTATCTGTCTATCTTCTGCACTGGACTGTGAATTCTCAAGGGCAGGCCGGGAGGACAACTCGTCTCTTCACACTTGCCTGGCCCAGTATGAGTCACTGGGCAGGCAATCCATAATTGTCATTAAATAAATGAGTGGGTGAGCAATGAATGAATGAATGAATGAATGCAGCCGTGCCTGCAGAAGTGAATGCTGAAGACAGTGTGTGAGCTAATAGAGGTCTCCTGTACATGAAGGGTCTCACCTAGAGGACCATGACCGACCCGTTTTCGACTCCTCTGGAGTATGAGGGATCTAGATTCATTATAGGAAAGAAGTTCCTGATGAAGAATTGTTTTAGACACTGAGAACCGTGTGCCATCCTTCCTCCAAAAATCTATCCCCTAGAAAGAGTCTAGATTTTTCTTCGATATCATTGAGGCATTGTCCAGAATCCAGCAGGATTGCTAGGCTTTGACTGTGAAATGGAACAGATACATGGTGTGCCACCGTTAACAACAGAGAGCAAATAGATCACCAGTGGGTTTTTAAGGAGCCACCGGGCTTGTTAGCACTCTGCACATAGCCAGACATATAAATACAAAAGTGATAAACAGGCAACCAGGAGCCCAGTGTCAGATACCTGCTTGTTCTACAGGTCTGCTCAGGCCCACCTGCGCTCAGCTGTCAGTGACTGCCCTACAAAAGCATGTCCTCCCCAGGTAGACAGGCAGTTTCTCTGGCCAGAAAGCTCCACCATGTATCACTCTTGAACCAAATGCAAAATCAATGCTTTTGCTCCCATGCCAACCTCTCCTGACCACTCTACTGCTGCAGAGTTGCATCGTCACTGTCGGGCTCTGCCCAGGAGCTGGTGCCGGGGACTATGAATCAGCTCCCGCCCCAGATTAACATTCAGACAGAGGGCCTGGTGATGAATATTTTAATATAATGTTTACTGTTTACCCACATGAATGGAAAGGATTTGCATCTGCCAGTGCCACCTGTGCCCATAGAACTGCAGCCCAAACAGCCACATCCCCAGAGAGCCCAGCTGTGTGGAGCAGAGAGAGGCCGGCGGGAGGGGGCGGGGTGGGGAAGGGAGAGAAGGGCGGCACAGTGACAGGCTGGTGGGAGGAATCCAGGAAAGGAGGCACAGACCAGAGAGATGGGAAGGGGATGCAGGATAGAGTCAGAGGCGGGAGGAAGACACAAGGAGAGCAGCAGATACAAAGAAAAACAGGTTGGGAGAGTGGGCGTTCAAGAAGAGAGGTTGTAGGGACCCCTCAGCTGAGAGTGGATCTCACGGAGGCTCCTGTCAGGATGAAGGGAGAGAACAGAATGTGTCTGACTCAAGTACACAGAGTGTGTTTCAGAGGAGTGGGCGTTTTTTTCAAGTCGGTGCAGCTATTTGTGGCCACGCAGCCATATGGACTCTCTGGAAGCCGCTGGTGCTCTCACCTTGCTGCCCAGGCACCGGCTCCCGTGGCTTGGGGCCAGGACCACTACCCCCCACCTTAGTGTCCCCAGGAGGAAAGGAGGGAAGCTAAACATAGACACCAACCGGAGTTGGGAATGGAAAGGTCATTTACGAGCTTAGTGCGGAGCACTTTTGGTTTTGGAAGGGTCCGGAAGGGGGCCTGGCAGAGGCTGTCCTGTGGAAAGCTAGCCGCTGCTTCCTCCATGAAAGCTGTTAGAAATCCAGGGGATGACCTTCTCCTGGTGAGCGTGGGGCGGAGCCAGCTCCTCCTAGCACATCAAGGGCCAGAAAGGCCGCCCTGGTCTCTTCTAGTGGCCTGAGGCACTCACCTCTCACTTCTGCTGGGCATCTGCATGTTCTATTAGCAAGGAGATGGCCTGGGGAAGTCTCTCTCCCAAAAGATGAGCATTTCTTCTAAAACTTCCTCAGTTTCTTGGTTTACTTTTTCACCTTTCTGTTCCCTTTCACCTTTCTCCTTTTCTGGGGCTATAGCTTAGATTAGGTTTGGAATTCTGACAGAATGTGGCATTAATACCCATTTTGTTTCTACCAGCCCTTTTTCTGGTCATTTCTGGGCTCCGTGCAACCCTGAGCATCTTGGAGAGATTGCCAAGGAGAAGAGGAGAGGAGAGGGGACAGCTATGGTGCATGAGGAAATGACACCTGCCTTCTGACGGGTACAGCAGAGAATAATGTGTCACAGGAGAAACGCGCCAAGTCCACTCTCCCTCCTTTGGCTGTGTGAGGGACTACCCACCCACCTCCTGCTCCTCGTATTGCCTGTGTTCATGCCTGCACCCCACCAGCCATCCACTACCTAGAATTAACAAGAGGTCTATCAGGATTAAATGTGCTTCTGGAGGCCCATATGTGGGAACAGATTTTGTTTTTAACTTTTGATTCTAGAAAATTTCAAAAATACATAAAAATAGAGTGAATTGTCAATGAACCCCATGTACTAATCACTCCGCTATAAAAATCATCAACCCAACATCTCTCTTGTTGCATCCCTAAACCCCATTCCCCCACACTCCCACACACACCCACATAGGATTTTTTTGAAGCTATTCTAACTTATCATGTCATTTCATCCATAAATATCCATAGATATAGTTTTGACTAGAGCATTAACCCTCCAAACTCTCTCAGGCCCCCCAAAAATCAACTTAGGCCTTGACACACACCTGCCTTTGAGGATGGGAACTCTGTGACCGCTCGTTTTCTAGGTGTATGCTTCTCATCATCTTTCCCAAACTACCCTGCTCAGAAAACCTTTGTTAGAAACAAATCAGTGTCCAAGCTTGTGGACGGCTTCATCTCAGGCCTTGGGCAATCTCTCCTCTTCATTCCCAGAAGAAATCATTTTGTAAGTAAGCTAGCCTATCAGAAAACCCACCTGCATGCCAGATGTGCACAGCTGTATGCAAGCAAATGCCAGTCCATCTGCAGAACTACCTAAACAAGGGAGACATGCAATCTGATCACTAAATGGCTCTCATAAATGATAGTAGCACATGCAATATTCAAAACCAATAGACAAAACAAACTTGGGCTTTCTCCAGAGGGGGGAAAGACTGAAGAATAAATGCTCCTTTTTTTTCCTCCAAAATTTTGATGAAATCTGTTTGTTCATTGAGCAGGAAAGCAAAGTTGTTTATGGAAATAGTTACTAGGAGGCCTGAATTTGGATCCCTTGTCTGATTGCCATCAATGGCCTTTGGCCCACAATGAGTGGTCTTTCTTCATGAAACTTTTAAATAATTCATGGAACCAACTATGAAAAAGTTTATCATTTAAAAGTCTGGGCCTGGCTGGGCGTGGTGGCTCACACTGTAATCCCAGCACTTTGGGAGGCCGAGGCGGGCGGATCACGAGGTCAGGAGATCGAGACCATCCTGGCTAACACAGTGAAACCCCGTCTCTACTAAAAATACAACAAATTAGCCGGGTGTGGTGGTGGGTGCCTATAGTCCCAGCTACTCAGGAGGCTGAGGCAGGAGAATGGCGTGAACCCTGGAGGCAGAGCTTGCAGTGAGCGGAGATCGCTTCACTGCACTCCAGCCTGGGCAACAGAGCGAGACTCCATCTCAAAAAAAAAAAAAAAAAAAAAAGTCTGGGCCTGGAAATTTAGACATAATTACACAGATGCTTGTGCTATGGTAGAAAGTGCATTATCTAACTCAGAAAGTCTAGATGCTTCCACTAACTTGTGTAATTCTGACCCTTTACTGCTCATTTGTAAAAATGACTAAATCATCATAGTTCAGCCTTTCTCCCTGTAAGCAGGTAAAGAAGTCAGGAGGTCATGTGCTAAAAGGATTCTGTGAAGAGAAGAAGAAAAATTAACATTTGAATTTATTTCTTTCTTTAACATTTATTTTAAGTTCAGGGGTACATGTGTTAGGTGCGCAAGTTTGTTTCATAGGTAAATATGTGCCATGGTGGTTAGCTACACAGATCATCCCATCACCTAGGTATTAAACCCAGCATCCATTAGCTATTCTTCCTGATGATCTCCCTCCCTCAAGCTCCCCTCTGACAGGCCCCAGTGTGTGTTGTTCCCCCACATGTGCCCATGTGTTCTCATCATTCAGCTCCCACTTATAAGTGAGAACATACAGTGATTGATTCTCTGTTCTTGCATTAGTTTGCAGAGGACAATGGCTTCCAATTCCATCTATGTCCCTGCAAAGAACATAATTTCATTCCTTTTTATGGCTACATATTATTCCACGGTATATACCTACTACATTTTCTTTATCCAGTCTATCATTGATGGGCATTTAGGTTAATTATATGTCTTTGCTATTGTGAATAGTGCTGCAATAAACATACACATACATGTATCTTTGTAATAGAATGATTTATATCCTTTTGGGTATATACCCAGTAATGAGATTATTGGGTCAAATGGTATTTCTGCCTCTAGGTCTTTGAGAAATTGCCACACTGTCTTCCACAATGGTTGAACTGATTGCCACTCCCACCAACAGTGTAAAATTGTTCCTTTTTCTTCACAATCTTGCTAGCATCTGATTTTTTTTTAGTTTTTAATAATAGCTATCTGACTTGTGTGAGATGGTAACTCATTGTGATTTTGATTTACATTTCTCTAATGATCAGTGATGTTGAGGTTTCCTTCATATGTTTTTTGGCCACATGAATGTCTTCATTTGAGAAGTGTCTGTTCATGTCTTTTGCCCACTTTTTAATGGGATTGGTTTTTTCTTGTAAATTTGTGTAAGTTCCTTATAGACTCTGGATATTAGACCTTTGTCAGATGGATAGATTGCAAAAATTTTCTCCCATTCCGTAGGTTGTCTGTTCACTCCGTTGATAGTTTCTTTTGTTGTGCAGAAGCTCTTCAGTTTACTTAGATCCCATTTGTCAATTTTTGCTTCTGTCGCAATTGCTTTTCGCATTTTCATCATGGAATCTTTGCCTGTGCCTGTGTCCTGAATGGTATTGCCTAGATTTTCATCTAAGGTTTTTATAGTTTTGGGTTTTACATTTAAGTCTTTAATTCACCTTGAGTTAATTTTTTATATGGTGGAAGGAAGGGATCCAGTTACAATTTTCTGCATAAGGCTAGCCAGTTCTCCCAGAACCATTTATTAAATAGGGAATCTTTTCCCCATTGCTTGTTTTTGTCAGGCTTGTCAAAGATCAGATGGTTGTAGATATGCAATCTTATTTCTGAGATCTCTATTTTGTTCCATTGGTCTGCGTGTCTGTTTTTGTACCAATAGCATGCTGTTTTGGTTACTGTAGCCTAGTAGTATATTTTGAAGTTGGGTAACATAATGCCTCCAGCTTTGTTATTTTTGCTTAGGATTGTCTTGGCTATTCAGGTATTTGAATTTATTATGTTCATAAAAAACCTATATAACATGGATTGAAAATGTATAGTTCTTTCAGTTGAAGTTGGAAAAAGTATGTGTGTACATATAGGTATATGTATGTATATAGGATTTCAACTTTCTAAAAACTGATGTAAAAAACAGATGTAAAACTCAGAAAAATATCAGATTCTGAATGGCAAATGTTATTAAACACCAAGCCTGTCAAACACAAGGGCATTCAGCTTGCTATCACCATTCTCTTGTTGATGTTCACAACATCAAATAGCTAACAATTTCCTCCCATGAGCCCTAGTGTTTCAGGTCTCCCAGGGCAAAGAGACCACAGGGCAGAGAATAAGGTTACATGGTCTCCCCAGGAAGGTGCCTTCTTCACTCTAGTCTTAGCCCTTCTGAAGGAAATCACACGCTGTCCAGCTTGGCTCAGCAACCATGATTCACAGGGTGTTTGGGATGATCAAATTCTTTGTACAGACCCTAAAGGTGACTGTAACAGCCCCTAACTTTTCCCCATCGAGGATGGCAGCTATGACCGTATCTAACCTCCATCTGTGGAGTGGAACAGTCTTTCTTGCATGAGATGGCAGAGTACCTGGGGACCACATGAGTTATGCACTCAGAAGTGGATGTGCCCTTTGTGAGCAAAGTGGAAGGGAAGAAGCTAGAATTCAAGAGGTTCTAGGTTCCATTCCTGGCTGGGCCCCGGGTGATCTTGGACTGTTAAGTTTTTGGAGGGAGGCTTCGTTTGCCCACATATTCAGCGGGGATAATCATATCACCTTTTTCCATCCTTACAGCATTGAAAGGGCATCTAAACTATTGTGTAGTTGCAAACAAGTAAATTAAAAAGGAATGACCTGAAATTCTGGGGCTGTGGCACATTCACCACGACCCACCCGCGGTAGACTTTAAATTCACTTGCAGATTCAAAACCCATAAATTCTGAACATGCCTTTGTCCTCAGGATTACTGTTCCTTTACTCCAAGCTTTCTATCCTTTCTGACCTTTTCTCAAAGTGCAGGCACCCTTCCTCCCTCACCTATTCCACAACCCTTGCCCCATCCACGCTTCTGGGACCTGGAAAAAATACTCCCTTCTTATTCCCTGTTTTTCACTTGATATATGAGCTTTTCACAGTGGTAGGGGGATTCTGGGAGTTTCATCTTCTTGCTTTTCCTTGAGTGACATGTGCACTAGCCCATAGTAGAACTTCGGTGGCAGCTGGGGATCAATATTCAGTGTCTTCACCCAAGTGACTTTCCTGGAGAGCAGTGCCTGGAACCATTTAAAGCTGGGCCCATAGCAAATCTGCCCAACTTACCACCAAAGACTGTGCAGGGCCTTTGAGGATCTCCTGCTTAGCTCCCCCTAAATCAATTTCCCAGCCCAGCAGAGAAACTGGGCAGGGTTGTATTGAATCTATTCCCCTCCATTGCCCCTCACTGCATTCCCAAATCATATCTGGCTCCTAGCCTCTCTTCCAACCAGTATTTAATCCTCAGTGGTGATCCTTTTAAGAAATTTAATTTCATCCTCCATTCTTCCCTTCCCACCTAACTTTGCCCATAAAAAACAATCTTGGGAATTTCTAAATTCTGACATCATATAAAAACTTCTTTGTTCTGCAAAGTACTCATTTTCAATGCCTAATCCATCTCCCAGCACCATTCCCAGTGATGCAGTGCATGTTCCCGGGGTTTATGGATCTCTCATTTGCTGGCTGCTTCTTACAACAGCTTGGAAGTTCAGCCTTTTAAAAATCAGTCTGCCTCTCTGCTTTCTTGCACCCTACCTCACAGTTTGCACAGAATGGCAGTCTGTGCACTGAAGTCTCCTGAAGATATTACTAGCTCTTACTTTTGGAACCACCCTTATGCATGCCAGAAAACAGCTCAATGCTCTCACCCAAGGCCCACCTGAGCCCACTCACAGCCATCCATACACTCTCCTGCACACACCTTCTGTCCTTGAGTGGCAAGTTCAAAATCCAAAGTACCAACAGAGAGACATAATTAAATTCCTGATAAGTGATCAGGAGAAATAAGATTAAGAATAATAACTAAAATAACAATTCCATTTGGTATTAAAAACAAGAGGCACTACCTTTTTTTGGAAACTTACCATGTACCAGGCACAGAGCAAAATGCTTTACCTGAACAATGATTCCTACAAAGTCTTTGGTGGTGGGTACTGTGATTATCCCCATTTTCAGATGAGGTTGAGCCATGAGGAAGCAGGCGCCTTGCTCAAGATCACAGAAGCAGGGATTAATGGAGTTTTGGTTAATCTTAGACTGTCTGACTCCAAAGCATGGGCTTAGCTTTGAGGGGAGGATGATTGGCCAGGGGAAGAGCTACAGAAAACCATGGTAGCCACATGGGTAGGGTGGAAGAAAAGGGAGAAAGAAGTTTCCAGAAGGAAGAAGGCAAGCAGTGTCCAAAATCAAAGGATGTCGGGAAGATCATCAAATGAGTATGCCTTAGAGCCGGGGTCCCCAACCCCTGAGCCATGGATGGGTACCAGTTCATGGCCTTTTAGAAACCGGGCTGCACAGCAGGAGGTGAGTGGTGGGCCAGTAAGCATTACCACCTGAGCTCCACCTCCTGTCGGATCAGTGGCAGCATTAGATTCTCACAGAAGCTTGCACCCTATTGTGAACTGCACATTCAAGGGCTGTAGGTTGCATGCTCCTTATAAGAACCTAGTACCTGACTAAAACACCAAAAGCAATGGCAACAAAAGCCAAAATTAACAAATGGGATCTAATTAAACTAAAGAGCTTCTGCACAGCAAAAGAAACTATCATCAGAGTAAACAGGCAACCTACAGAATGGGAGAAAAATTTTGCAATCTACCCATCTGACAAAGGGCTAATATCCAGAATCTACAAAGAACTTAAACAAATTTACAAGAAAAAAACAAACAACCCCATCAAGAAGTGGGCAAAGGATATGAACAGACACTTCTCAAAAGAAGACATTTATGCATGCAACAAACATATGAAAAAAGTTCATCATCACTGGTCATTAGAGAAATGCAAATCAAAACCACAATGAGATACCATCTCACACCAGTTAGAATGGTGATCACTAAAAAGTCAGGAAACAACAGATGCTGGAGACGATGTGGAGAAATAGGAAAACTTTTACGCTGTTGGTGGGAGTGTAAATTAGTTCAACCATTGTGGAAGACAGTGTGGCAATTCCTCAAGGATCTAAAACAAGAAACACTATTTGACCCAGCAATCCCATTACTGGGTATATACCCAAAGGATTATAAATCATTCTACTATAAAGACACATACATGTGTATGTTTATTGCAGCACTGTTCACAATAGCAGACTTGGAACCAACCCAAATGCCCATCAATGATAGACTGGATAAAGAAAATGTGGCACATATACACCATGGAATACTATGCAGCCATAAAAAAGTATGAGTTCATGTCGTTTACAGGGACATGGATGAAGCTGGAAACCATCATTCTCAGCAAACTAACACAAGAACAGAAAACCAAACACCGCACGTTCTCACTCACAAGTGGGAGTTGAACAATGAGAACACACGGACACAGGGAGGGAAACATCACACAAACAGGGCCTGTCGAGGGGTGGGGGGATAGGGAAGGGATAGCACTAGGAGAAATACCTAATTTAGATGATGGGTTGATGGGTGCAGCAAACCACCATGCCACGTGTATACCGATGCAACAAACCTGCACATTCTGCACATGTATCCCAGAACTTAAAGTATAATTTAAAAAAAAAAAAAGAACCTAATGCTTGATGATCTGAGATGGAACAGTTTCATCCCAAAACCATCCTGTACCTCCTAGTTAATGGAAAAATTGTCTTCTCTGGTGAAACCAGTCCCTGGTGCCAAAATGATTGGGAATAACTGCCTTCGAGTGACTTTGGGTAGGTTAAATCACTTTGCTAAACCTGGATTCTTCATCAGAAGGATGGTGATGACAATACGTTCCTCATGAACTGTTGTGAGAACAAAATAAAAAATTATATGTAAAATGCTTGGCATGGTGCCTGACACATGGTAAATACCCAATAAATGTTAGCTATTACTATTATTTAGTCTGAGCCATTGCAAGCTCGCCGTGCCTGGCTCAATTTTATTCTATATAAATAAACATTATACTAAATCCCCTGGCACACAAGATTCCCATGGCCAGTTCCTTTTCTGTCTTGAAAAGTGGGGGGAGAGCTGTGATATCCCCAGAAGAATCTTTTCTAGGATGATAAAGGATCCAGCATGTGTGGCAGGAAAAGCTGGGAGTGAGTGTCTTTAAATTCATCTGCCTTTAAATTTATCTCCTCTAAGTCCACACCTTCTATGTATTTAGGGGCAGACCAGAAATTTGAGGACCCTGAAATTGGATGTAAGTTCTCCTATCTCTGACTGTGCCCACCCCACCCCAAACCCTTTCTCCTTGCCAATGTCCTGTGTGCTCCTTGGCCTATTGCTTGGTCTCTGAAAGGGACAAGATCAGGGAGATCTGGGAGCCAATGGCTATCAAAGAAAGAAAATGCATTCTTTGCTACTTACGTCTTTGTCCTCAAAGCTGTTTACAGTTTGGGGGAAACTTCCAGTGCTGTCAAGCTCTCTTGTGCCTGCTCCCTTGTGCCTAATGGTGGACTCAGTGAATCCACCATCAGAGATTTTTTTGGTTGGCCAGCAGACTGGGGCTGAAGGGAATCAGACGCTTGGAGCCTGAAATGCCAAATGCATCAGTCTAATTTATTCAGACACATTTTCATCTGGGTATTTTCTATACTATCAAACTCTGTATCCTTCAGTGAAGACATTTGTCTTAGCTGAATAAAATCTCTTAATGGTTTAATAAAAAGCACTTAACTCAGTTTTCTTAGTTTTATGAGTGCCTTGAGGTCCTTTAGGAGAGCAAACTTCTTTGCTGGGATCATTGAGGGAAACATAATTATTTTTCTGCCTTCTGATACGTTATTTTCTGGAAGGAACAGTTCCAGATGCTCATCATATGCTCACAAACTCTCTGAAGCTCCATCGAAGGACAGGTTATTCTCAGTGATGAACTAAGTGGTGTTCCTTCTTCCATCCACAGCTGACCTGCCAGTCCCCTCAAAGACATCTCTGCATCTTTATTCCTTTCTTTGCTAAAATAGCATCAGTACCATTATCATCACCAAATTGTTCTGTTCAGAATAAATAGAGAAAAGAGTCTGGAGGTCAGTTAGAACCAAATGCCAGGAGCAAAAAGCCAAACGGGAAATTAGGTTAGTAGAAATTTCACGAGAACAAAAACAATTGAGGAAGGGAAGGAGGAATAAATGTAAAGAAACAGGGAAGACTCAGAGAGAGAAAGACTAGGAGAGCCAGGAAACAAGACACAGGCCAAGGGAGGGTGGACTGCAAAAGGAAAGAGTGGACTGCAAAAGGAAAGAGTGGAAAGGTAAGGGAAGGAAATTTAGTAAATAAGAAAGCCAAGGTAAAGTGAAGAACTGGAACATAATACATGACCAGCAGAAACACAGCAAGAATCACAGAAAGGGAAAGAGGAAGAGTGGGAGTGTAGACAGAAAAGGAGGAAGAGGATAAAAAATATGTGGGGTGGGAGAGAGGAAAAGTAACACATTTAGGAATTGCGGATGGTTGGAATGGAGAGTTTCATTATTGAAAATTAGCATAGAGATGGTTTTCATTTTCCCAGTAAGTAAATAAAGGCATGAGAGGTTAAGCGACCTTTTATCCATCTGATTTCCATTCATACAATTGAACAATTATTTATTGTGCACCTTCTGTGTGCACTGCACAGTGCCAGGCACCAGGGACACAGTGTTGAATAAGGCAAACAACGTTCTTGTCCACAAGGAGCTCACAGTGCAGCGGAGGCATATGGAAAAGTGAACTGGCCGGCACCACGGTGTGAGGGTTAGGGTAGTGCTGGAACCATGGAAATCTTGCAGAAGAGTCCCAAGACAGTCGTGTGTGTGTGTGGCATGGGCAGCAAGAGGGGTAGGTGACAGTGCACCTGGCAGAGTGAAACACAAACCAAAAGGCTAGCCTCCAAGAGCCCTCTAGCCTCAGAGATGCTCAGCCACAGAGCCTGGACTGCAACTCAAACGTGTAGTTCCCAGCCCCCACCATCTGGCTCCCTTGGGGTTTGGTTTTGAGCCCTTCAAGGCCCGACATCCTGATAACTCATCTCTAACCTGCATATGAAGGATCAAATCCAATAGCAGCCTCGTTTCCCTTCTGTCATGGAATCGCTCAGTGTCTCTCTCTCTCTCCTCTTCAGGATCAATTGCAAACTCCTAACATCCAGGCCCTTTTCCTTCTGGCTTGTATTTACACTGTGCCCATTTTCTTACTCACTCTCCTGTCTTTCCATCATGTTCCAGCCATACTGAAGTGCTTGCAGGTCTGTGAAGAGGCCTCCATTCTTTTACAGGTAAGGAGCCCTTGCTGGGACATGTTTCCTGTCCCTGCCCCACCTGCTCTTACAGTGCCTTTGATATACACTTTGAACTCACCCTAAGATTCATTCCAGATTCCATGTCCTCTCCTTCTGCTCCTGAAAACCTTTCCTCTACTAACCTCTCTCACTGAGCCCAGGCAGGTCAGGCATCCCTTTCCCTAGGCCCTCACTGCACCTCTCTCATAGCAGTTACCACACCTGATGTCTTAACCATCTCTTGACTAGACTGTCTTTCCCGGTATGCTACAGGGCCTTTGAAGGCATGGACTGGAGCCTGTTCATTCATCTGTTTACCACTGGCGCCTGGCATAGCTCCTTGCTTACACAAAGTGTTTTACAAATGTTTAGGGAGCTGACTTGAAATGAGTCCCCAGTGAGTTGAGTTGCAGGCAATCCCTAATTCAGTTTGGAGGAATTGCTCAACCCCTCTTCCCATTTCATACAAGACACATTTTGATCTGCAAAATGGAATGGCAGACTTCCCCAGGAGCACCCACCAGGTGAGGTTTCCATTGGGTGAGGTCTTGGTACCACTCCTGATTGTGCTGGTGCACAGACAAAGCCCAGGGAGGGTGACAGGCTTGAATTTCTTCTCTCTTAGTACAAGCCTCACATTTTATAGAAACTTAGAGAAATTTGAGTGAGTTTGGCTCCTGCAATCAATCATGAAGGGAGTAGAGGGGTCCTAATGCCTTCATTTATTGGATTGTTTCTAGCCAGTTAATTCATTCATATTAATATACTCAATTGATAATTATGAAGTGCCAGGCTGGATGTTCACCTTCTTAGGGCGTCTTCTCAGTGTACATTTGTTTTCATATGCCTGGGATACAGAATGTTACTGTTCTTTGCTGAGTAAACTTTAATCAGCATGTTCCTCATTGGCCTGTGGTAGCATATGAGCTTATGGTTCCTGCGATTCATTTTATCTTTTTAAATTTAATAAGATACAACTTGGATGGCCATTAAGGGTCTCCTGTTGTGTGTGCAAGAGCCCAAAACTAACATGGATAAAATTAACTCTGGTTCATTATGTTCAGCAAGAAAAGTTTTATCCCTTCCGGTCTCCTAGCCAGGCCACAAAGGCAAA
The DNA here is from genome assembly GCF_028858775.2 of Pan troglodytes. Taxonomy (NCBI): domain Eukaryota; kingdom Metazoa; phylum Chordata; class Mammalia; order Primates; family Hominidae; genus Pan; species Pan troglodytes. Next base: position 73,611,383 of record NC_072398.2, read on the forward strand.
GTCTGGGAAGAGCTGTTTTCACTTTTTTCACTTTACTGTATCCATGTGACATAAATAATATGACAGTTAAATAGGTCTGATTAATGCGGTCATCTTGGAAGCTGATTCGGATCACCACAGTGCAGCCTAGTGGACTTCATTCACTCATTCTTTCATTCAACAAACATTTATCAAGGACTCTGTGCTTGTTCTTGTGCCAGCTGCTAATACCTAAAGATAACAGAAAACTGTGTCTGCTCTTGAACTCACAGCTTACATATCCAGAACATGACAATTAACTGACCCCTCACGGTTGGTGTGTAGTGTGACAACACGAGGCAGGGTGTGGTTGTGGAGGCTGAGTGCATCAGGTGGGCTTCACAGAAGAGGCAACCCTTAGACACTATTCAGTTGGGTCTGGTACAGAGGAATGACAACCAGAACAGATATGGTTCCCAACTTCCAGCAGGAGGCAGCAGGACAGTGCTTTCTGGGCAGACGTGTGTGCTTGTTCTTAGAGAAAAGTTCTGTGTCAATATAGATTCCCAAGTTCCTATTCAGGATACCAGAGTAAGGCTGGACCTTGAGGATGACCTGGAATACTGTCTTCTAGTAGTGCTACCATCAGAAAGGCACACAAAAAAGCAAAACCCAACATTTAGCCAATGGTCAATCCCTCCATGGGCCCACCCACCACCTTCTTTTCCAAGTCAGCCACAAGCACGTAGTCTGATCAGGTTTCTGCTCTGATTATTCTGCCGAGGCTGTGTCTCATTCTACTGTGTTGTGGACACCTCAGCTGCATTGGCCATCCACGGGCTGGGAAAGTGTCCTGTCCTCTCCAAGCAGCAGAGGGGATAATCCCTTGTCTATACCTGAAAATTCCTCCAACAAGGGTCTTACTGATGGAAGGGAGCACACTGGAACTCATCTCAGAATCTTACTCCCCAAATCAACTTTTAGGATGACTGAGAATTTCCCATACCCCAGGCTCTCCTTTCAGGTACAGATGTTGGAAAATGTTAACAGTGGCCTCTACCGACCAGACATAGTATTACCACATACTTAAATCTCGTCTAGATAATTCACATTCATTCATTCGTTTGTTCACTCATTCATCAATCAGTAATTTTTCAGCAAATATTTATTGAGCATTTACTATAAGATAATGCTATTCACTGGGTGCAAGGATGAATGCCCCAATCTCCTTTCCCTAACCCCACATTTTCTCTCTCGCTGGTCCAGACAATGCCTGAAATGTACAAATTTATGTCTCCTTGGTCTTAAAGCATGCTAATCCACAGTGACAACGCAGAAGGTTTTCAGTTCAAAGTTACAGATTACTCCTTGGTAGTCATTAACACTTTAGTAGAAATTAGTTTATTCTGTCAGAAAAAGGCAACCTTTGGGTGAATAAATACAGAACCATGTAAGTTTTAATTAATAAAAGGGATGAGAAGTGATCTAGGATATGCTTCTAACATGAGGTAGTACAATGAGACTCAAAGAGCTAAAAAAGGCAGGGGGGAATTTAAGCCATTAGGCACTTGGAGAAAAGAGGGAGGTCAGAAAAAAAGGCAGTATGAATAGTGGCTTTGGAGGATATGTTCTGAATTCAAATCTGGCCTCTCTCATTTACTAGCATCCGATTTCAGGTGAGCCTCTTAATGTCTGTAAACTTTCCTCTAAAATCCTCATATAGCGTGTGGGAACTAAACCATGAATGTCATGTAAAATACTTAGCACGACGCTGGGCATAATGTTAGCAGTCAGTAAACATGAGTCAAGTCATTATGACCAGAGAGAAGGAATAGGCTATAAATGAGACTGTGGAAACAGCAGAGCAAACTCGACCCCTACCTCTTTTTCTTTTCTCTCTCTTTCTTTCTTTCTTTCTTTCTTTCTTTCTTTCTTTCTTTCTTTCTTTCTTTCTTTATTCTCTCTTTCTTCTCTTTCCTTTTTTCTCTCTCCCTCTTTCTCTCTCCTTCCTTCCTTCTCTCTCTCTCTTTCTTTCTTCTTCATTTTTTTTTTTTACTATGTCCAGCCCTCCCTCTGCTCATCACATTCCCTGAGCCACTTGTTGGTGCTGCCTTCTCAACTTTATGCAGCTCTCCTGCAGTGAGCACAGGATTCAGGGCACATCCAAGCTCCTGACTATGCAGCTGGAGAACGGAGCCAAGGATCAGTCCAGAGACATGTAGGAGGAGTCCTTGGGTCACTGTCAGTTCTGAGTCTGGGAGGAAGGCCTCATTAGTGCACATGGGCAGACAAGTCCCTGTGGTCATTCCTGCCTCTTCTCCCTCTGCTCCTTCTCCTACTCGGCTGGTATCACCACCTGACCTTGCACCTTCTGAGGAACATGAAGACAGGAGCTACTTCTTAGTATTTATCTAGAATCTCTCCAGAATTCTATTCCTGGAGATTTGAGGTAGACTAGTGGATGGTTATGCATTTTCCAAAATTAGCATGCCTCATTAGCTTGGTTCAGAAGTAACTGGAAAATGCGGCTACCCACAGCAGCTGGGAGGTTTTTCGAAGGAACCTACTAGCCACAAAGCATATCAGAGGGACATGATAAGATCTTCAGAAGCCCACATATTAGATTGAGGATTCAGTTGCCTCTGTGAGTGAGTAATCAGTGAGTAGCCAAGCAGTGCTGTTATTTTAGCTTGACGTCAAGGCAGTACGTGGGGCCGATCTGAATATAAACCTCAGAACTCTGGCCGCCACGTTCAGCCAGGAGACCTAGGTGCAAAAATTGCCGATGGGGCTCATGGAAAACTTGAGAATTTAGGGAGCTGAGTTTGAGGTGATAGGTCACCAGGATTGAAATCCCTAGGGAGGAGAACAAGGTGAAGTCTACCCCACCCACTTGGAGAGTCCACACATGAGCAGCCTAATCATCCGAAGATGGAAGAGACTGAAGCAAGTCAGGCTCTCCCTGGGAATACCGCATTGTTGGTGGGGGGAAACTTGTCAGGGAACCCCTGGGAGGGCCCTCTGAATGTATTCTAACCCAATGCTAGGAAAATAGTTGCCCCAAATTGCTCAAGGAAACCAGAGTTAGACCATCAGTGGAGAGAGTGTCTTTCCCATCTCAAAGGAGGGGGCAATTGGGCAACCATTTAGGGAGACAGAGAGTCAACATGGGGTGAAATCTTGCCAGAGATTGAGAACAAATTTCCCATGGTTTGAACCCCAGCACTACCTTGTGTGTAATCTTGAGGAATTTTTTGAACTCTTCTAAACCTTAATTTTTTCTACCTGTCAAATGGAGGTAATAGTGTCAAGCACCTATTGTAAAGATGAAATAAGGTAATATATTTAAAGGGCTTTGAAAAGGTAAATGGTAAGAGTACACAGACTAATGTAACCCATATGCCCCAGGATTTACTAGCCTGTAACCATAGTCTAAAGTCCTATTTCCTTTTAATGTCTGCATTTGTATAGTATGAGCCCCACTGGCCTAATTGCCAGTGATCATAAGTAGAATTTAATAAGAGAATGCTGACAGCTTAAGCACAATTTCTGGAAAAAACAAGAGCAGGTCTTACCACAGGGAGGCAGCCACATTATCTTTTTATATAAACAAGGTCCCCTGATCTCCTTTTCCTCAGTGGCAGGAAACTGAGCCAGGCATGGATTGTCCCTCCTTTCGTACAGCATCACACTGGAGGCTGTCTGAAGGAAAGTGCAGCTAGTGGATTTTTTTTTTTAATTTAGGGAGGGTAGGTATCCCCAGAGGAGGCTGGGCTGGATAGAATTCATTCACAGACACAGAAATGATCCCCAGGGTAGCCTTTGCCCTATCTCTTGAACCACACCTCAAAGGTGATCGAATGTTTACAAAGCACATAATCAGACAGAGAAGTGGACGCACAGAGAGCTGGGGTAATTTTGTCCAAGGTCAGACCATGAATCAGTGTCTGGCTTGCACTGCATTTCTGCCCTCGATTGCACTCTGCTTTCTTTCTAAATTCATCCAAGTCCTGCCTGCTCCATTCCTCTTCCTTCTTCTCTTCCTCCCATACTAATGTTGCTCCATGTGGACAATATATGCACACATATTGAAAGTTGGTGCAAGTTTTCTCACTTGAAAACTGTGTAGGACTGTGTATAGAAATTAAACTGGGAGTTTCTAATTATCCACTCTAAAGAGAAATGCCAATGGAGTGAAAAATCCAAGAGAGCAATTACACATAACCCCAAATGGTTTATTTTTAGTTGAGAATAAAATGTGTGCCCCTCTATTTGCAGCATATTTAATTTCTCTATTATGCTTTGCCCAAGTGAATTTGCATTCTTCGAGTGCCCAGCAAGTGACAGTGTAGGCAGTGAGCCACCCAGAAGCATGTTGGGTGGCAAAAGAAGCCAGCTGGAGATTAAGCACTTACTCTGCAAAGATCCACACTAGCTGGCCTATCCATACCCCTGAGGATGATCAATCAGAAGCTGAAGGACTGTGGAAGGGAGTGAAACACTCCACTCAGGGAGATAGAATGGACAGGGAACCTGTAACGCTTTCTTCCAGCCCTGTGTTTGTATAAGAACTGACTGAGTATATGTTGTACATGTGTGCCTCCATTAGAACAGCCTTCATCTAATTTTCTCCCAAATGCTTTCCTGTCTTTCTTCAGATCCTCCACTTAATCCTTGACTGGCCTGCCCTCATTCCCAAGCCAGTAGCATCTTTCTGGGTCTCATATTTGTATGATTTCTATTGTGGTGGGCTTGTCCATTTTCATTAGATGGTGCACTCCACGGGGCAGGGAGCCAGGTCCCCATGCATTGGCAAAGCACTATGTATGCCCAACACTTTACAAACAATACAAACAGACAAGAAATTGGTTAATGGCTAAGATAAGCAGTTGACACAAAAATCCACATGTAGATAGCATCACAGTGAGAGGTAAAAGCACAGCTCTCCACGTGGGGTTATAGGAAGGAAGCTCTTCAAAAAGATAAATGTTACAACCCAGAAAATTTCATCAGCAAAAATATTCTACGCAGGTTCCTCTGAGTATGTGTGGAACATATGAAAATGGCATATCTCCTCTTACGCGGGAGCTAGAAAAGAAATGTTATTAGTGGGAATGACATATGTGAGCTTCTCTGTGAATAACTATACAATGTCTATATATATTATATGCATAATAATAATACCTCAAATCTGTATGGTGCTTTCCTTCCCAGGAACTAAAAATGATCCATGGTTGTTATTATCTCATTTATCCTTGCAGGTATTTTCCCTTATATTTTGCTAGTGTATCACCAAAGTACAGAAACATTTAAGAGCCATTCTTTTGGCTCTTCTTTCCCATGAAGTCCTGTCTCTCCATTATACTCTCCTTAAAACATAGTTAGAGGAAGGAACTGTAATTCTATTACAGAATCCTACAATTTATTCATAGGCCTAGATAATAGATGCTCCCTAGTGCTGTTACGGGTCTCTAAAGACCAATAGTTATGAGTTTGCTGCCCTCACCCACATTCTGAGCTTCCAGAGTTCAAATTCCCGAAGGGTCACCATTTAGGATTCTGGTAATATGTCAGGTAATACGTCTCTATTACTTTACAGAACAGTGGTTGCATACAATGGTGTTATTACCCGATAATGCTTTTGCAAAAATCAGTTAGCAGATAAATTACTCCACTTTCCAGCACCCCTGAAGAGACTGTTAGGTTTTTTATTGTGAGATGTAGCTTTGGGAGGATGGGGAGGAAGTGTGGAATGTGAATTATTTCAGACAGCTGCAAAGAAGAGAAGCCCAAAGAGCATCAATCTCAGGCTAGCCTTCGGAGGTTTCTAAGCAGCAAGAGGACACTGAAGACTGTGGATCAGGTGCTCAAAGTAGTATCTCAATGAGATGTCAGATGGGAAAGTGGAGTGGGGAGCATCAAAACTACCTACAGAGAAGTTCCTCCCAAAAGCAAAATGGAAGTCTGGGCAGCGTTCTGAGCTAGGAAAGTACTTTTGCCATACATCACCTACTTATGCTCTAGGAAATCTTTTCAATTAGACTCTAGAAAGCCCATTTTATAGATGTGTAAACCAATGCCCAGAGAGCCTGTGGTTTTCCTGAGATAACCTTGTCCTGTGATCATGGCAAGCACCAGGCTGCTTCTAGGCTCTGGGAGGCAGTTAAGTGGTCACTGAGGACTCTCACCTCTTGTTCTCAATGGCCAAGGATGGAGTGGAGCAAGAACAAGATAGCAGGTTACGAGGCATAGGTGTGTTGATAAATTTGTGGCCACTGGACAACATCACATTCCCTTGATTCTCCAATTTGGGCTGCGTTTGGTCTTCCTGTTCAGCTCTCTTTTTTGTTCACATCATTGGCTTTAATGTTCCCCTTATCCTGCAGAGATAGCTTATACCTTAAAATATCATTTCATTATAGGACGATTGAAGGTTAGAGGGGAAGTTAGATACTCTGGAAGAAATGCCAGTTTTAGTCCTTAGATTGCTCAAATTGCTCATTATTTCTTGGATTCTCCTTCTTATATTTATGTATTGACAATAAGTAAGTTGGGTAAGAATGAGTTTTTTTTTTCCTCATCCAGGGTAGGAAAAGGAACACATGGGGTTCTTAATTCTACTTGAAGAGTAATTGCCTTCTTGAAGGAAGCAATCTGGATTTTGAAAGATGAACATACATTTGCCAGTTTAATAAAAGAAGGAAAAGAGTATTTCAGGATACAGGGTCCAGCAGGTGCAAAGGCACAGTGGCACCATCCCAGAACTGCATGATCCTAGAACTGTAAGAATTTTGCATTTGTGTAGCAGAAACTTCCAGCAATGGGAAACAATAGGAAATAAAGCCAGAGGAGTATATAAAAGATCAGGTTTTTAAGGACCCTTTTGTGCCAAAGGGCTTGATTGTATTCCTGTCACCCCTGAAAAGCCAGCACGTCCACCACACTTACATGTCATCTCATGAAAGGGCATAACCAACTCACCAACACTGCCATGCTTCCTCCCCAAGCCCTTTGATGATAGAGATCATAAGCAGAAAGGTGCCATCATCCCTAAATTTACTTTGGCAGAAAGGTGTAAGAGAATGGGGAGATGACGCTAGGAGCAAGGAGACCAGATGAAAGATATGGAGAAGAGTCTACATGAGTTGATGAGAACCCACAGGGAAGCAGTGCCAGGGAATAGAGGGAAGGGAGGAGTCAGGGGACATGGTGGTGGTGGGAAGGACTTGGTGACTTGGGTGATAAAGAGCTCACTGGGCATCCCGGGGGCCTCTGGGATTATATGAGCAGCTGTTGCTATAGACTTCCTCTTCTTGAGTCCAAGCCACTTCTGCCCTTAACAAACATTTAGAGAACATTCTCTCTATGCCTGGCATTGTTCTAAGCACTAAAAAATATTCACCAATTTAATCTTCACAACAGTTGATGAAGTCAGAGAGGTCACCTAGCTGGTATGTGTTAGAGCATAGGTTCCAGTGTCTGTGCTTCTGACAGCTAGGCTATGCTGTCTTTCAATTCATTTGGTAACATTCAACAAACACAAACTGAGCACCTTCCTACCTATGCAAACATTTTACCCATAGTTATAAGCACAGCCTCCTCATGCAGCATGTTCCCTCTTACCAGCGGCAACATTAAAAGCACTCTATTTTCAAGAAGTTTCCAGATGTCCCCATTAACCTCACTCCAGGGCACACATGGCTACGGATGCCCTCTCATGCCCTTGGATCACTTTCTTCTCCCTAAGAATGAGCTCAGAGCCCACTGCTCCAATCTCAAGCTTGAGATCTTGTGCTAGTTTGCTCAGGCTGCCATAACAAATTGCCACAGCTTAGGTGGCTTAAACAACAGAAATGTCTTTTCTCCCTGTTCTGGAGGTTGGAAGTCCAACATCAGGGGCTGGCAGGATTAGCCCTCTCTGAGGCCTCTCTGCTTGGTTTGTGGTCTCTTCACATGGCTGGCTCACTGTGCACATGCACCCCTGGTGCCTCTGGATGCCCTGATCTCCTCTTAGAAGAACACAAGTCATTGGATTAGGGCCCACCCTAATGGCCTCATTTGAACTTAGTCATCTCTTTAAAGGCCTTATCTGTAAATATGGTCAAATTCTGAGGTTCTGAGAGTTAGGACTTCAACCTAGGAATTTGGTAAGACACAATTTAGCCCATAACTGGTGTCTTCTCCCCATTGTGTCCACTTACCTGGCTCCTAAATGCAACTTCCTCCCAAAGACACATCTCTGGGAAGATCTCATATTATAGAAATAACGTGTATTAAATCGAAATATATCCGCCAGTAACATAGATCTTTGCGAAAATGGAGAATTTGTGTGTGTGTATGATTCCTAAAATGATACCCCTCTGCCTTGCTTCCACAGAACGGCTTGTGCACTGACAGCTCAAGGGGAGGCAATGGTGATAAAAGCATACAGGCGGCCATGAATCTCCTCATTTTAATGCACTTCATTAAAACCAGCATTTTTTATTACAAAGACCTGACAAAGTGAATATTAGACAGAAATGCATGTTAAGCTGCCATTGATCTTTCCGGGTAGATTGTACATTAAAGAGTGCACTTTCACACTCTGTTAGCTGCTCCCACATAAAAGGGAAGCAAGAATCAAAGACAAAGTGCTTCAGCCTTATCCCTCCAGCATCACTATGGCTACCCAGTAGGGTCTAGTGGGCAGAATCAGACAAGGGGCAGGAGCCACCCAAATCCCATGTCCAAGGCTCTGTAGACATTTGGGCCTTGGCCATCTTCTCTGCCCACTTGACCGGCTTTCCTCCATGGCTGAGAAGTCACTGCCAGTGCATTGGGTCATTTTTCCCATCCTAGAGCTTCCATTCCCTAGGAGAGGACCTGAGTTGCTCCATTTCTTAGGAACAACAATTCAGCCTGACGCATGTCCTAAACAACATCTCTCCCCTGGTGTTTCTTCATCAAGGGGGCAATACTGGTTTTTAAAATTCAAGATGATGTCCAAGAGCATCTCTGGGGGGCTGCTGGTGATGAGCATGTGTGTGCATGCATTTGATGTGATGATATTGACAGGAGCAGAAACCAGAAGCTTAATGAAAACAAGAGGAAAATGCATTTGGCAGCTGGTGAAAGAAGCTGTATGAAGAGATCTTGTGCCTGGGGTTTGCTACTGCCTAAGATGGAGTCTCAGCTTGTCTTCAGACATCAGTTAGACAATCCTCACTAGGATCTTTGTCTGCTGAAATATAACAATTCAAGAGGAGCAAGTGGGGCTTAAATGCTAAGGGCTAATCCTGCCAGAGCCATTTCTTCCTGGACCACCTCTTATTTTAAAGCAGCCACCTCTTTCATCACTACTACATTCAATACCTCCACTCCAAAGCCTTCTATTCTTAGACCCCATCTTAACTTCTAACTCAGTGTCATCTCCCAAAGCTAGATACCCCTGCTCATCAGGCACAAAGATGGGCTATGAGACAGACAGTGGCTCAGTGCTGGTCTGGAAGGGCAGGTGTGAGGCCTGATTCATCGCAAGCCCAGCCAGGGATAGTAGATGTTACAGATTAGAGAATCAAGGACCCAAATGGAACCCAGATGACTACATACCCTCCTTCCTCCGAGACATCATCCCTTCCTGACTTAACAGCTCCTCCAATCTTTGTAAATATTCATACAGCACAAATTACAGTCGTGTGCTGTGTAACCACGATTTGGTCAACAATGGGCTGCATATATGACAGTGGTCCCATATGATTATAAGGGAACTGAAAAATTCCTGTCCTCTAGTGATGTAGTAGCTGTCATGATGTTGTAGCCCAATGCATTAGTCACGTGTTTGTAGTGATGCTGGTGTAAACAAACCTACCGCACTGCAAGTCATAAAAAAGTCTAACACATGCAATTATGTACAATACATAACTGATAAATAAATAGCTATGTTACTATTTTATATATTTACTATGCTACACTTTTTATAGTCATTTTAGAGTGTACTCCTTCTGCTTATTTTTTTTAAAGTTAATGTAGAACAGCCTCAGGCCGGTCCTTCAGGAGGATTCTAGAAGGCATTGTTATCACAGGGACTGACAACTCCACACATGTTATTGCTCCTGAAGACCTTCCAGCGAGACAAGATGTCCAGGTGGAAGACAGTGATATTTATGATCCTGATCCTGTATAGACATAGGCTAATCTGTGTGTTCATGCCTTTGTTTGCTTGTTTTGTAGAGACAGGGTCTTGCTCCATCATCCAGGCTGGAGTGCAGTGGCAGGATCACAGCTCACTGCAGCCTGGAACTCCTGTGCTCAAGTGATCCTCCTGCCTCAGCCTCCTGAGTAGCTACGACTGCAGGCATGTGCCACCATGCCCAGCTAGTGTGCTTTGGTTTTTAACAAAAAAAGTTCAAAAAGTAAAAAAAAAAATTAGAAATAGAAAAAAGCTTAAGAAATGGGGATCTAAAAAAGAAAATATTTTTGTACAGGCGTATCATGTGTCTGTGTTTTAAGTTACGTTATTGCAAAAGACTCAAAACGTTTTAAAAATTTAACTGTATAACGTAAAAATGTTACAGTAAACTAAGATTAATTTATAATTGAAGAAAAAAATTTAATAAAATTAGTATGGCCTAAGTATTCAGTGTTGATAAAGCCTGCAGCAGTGTATGGTGATGTCCTGGGCCTCCACATTCACTCACCACTCACACAGTGACTCACCCAGAGCAGCTTACACTCAGGCAGGCTCCATTCATAGTAAGTGCCCTGTATAGATGTACCATTTTTTAAATCCTTTATGCTGTATTTTTAGTGTACCTCTTCTATGTTTAGAGACACAAATATTTACCATCGTGTTACAATTGCCTACAGTTCTCAGTACAGTAACATGCTCCGCAGGTTTACAGCGTAGGAGCAATAGGCTACATACACCATATACCTAGGTGTGTAACAGGCTCTACCACCTAGGTTTGTGTAAGTGCATTCTATGATGTTCACACAGTCGACTAACGACACATTTCTTAGCACTAATCCTCCAGGTTAAACAACGCGTGACTGTACTTATCTTGTAACAAGTACAGACTGACGTGATCACTGGCTCTGTCAAGGATCCCAAATAAAGATTTTTACAAGCTGTGATGCAACAAGCACAGAGATGGGCAGGGAAGGACATAAATGAGTTCATTACTCAGCCCAGCGTGTTAACTTCAGTCTTGTGACTCATAAGACAGTTCTTCTGTTTTACTAATTGCGGTGTATTTATTGCCCTTCTCTCTTCGCTGACTAACTCAGATGTGTCAAACAAAAGCAGTGAGCCTCCTGTTCCCAACAACACAAACTGACTTCTTCATTCCACCCTGCAGAAACAGCTAAAATTTCTAGTGCATCCAATTGCCTCTGCCTCTTCATTTTACCTGACTCTCTGCTACATTTGGTGGCATTAACCTCTTCATTGGCCAGTGGTCATCAAGTTCCCACCTCATGCCCAACCCTGTGCCAAATTTCAGCCAATAGTGGTGCAGAACATGGCCACTGAATGTCAGGAGTCCACAAGCTAATAGAGAAACAAGTGAATAAACAATCACAAGGCGTGGAGATGCATCCTGTTCAAGGGAGGGCTGGAATGAATAAGCCCTACTATTTGATAGCACAATAGGATGACTATAGACAATAACAACTTAACTGTGTATTTTTAAATAACTTAAAGAATGTACTTGGGTTTTTTGCAACTCAGAGAATAAATGTTTGAAGGGATAGATACCCCATTCTCCATGATTAACTTATTTCACATTGCATGCCTGTGTCAAAATATTTCATGTACCCCATAAATATATACACCTACTATGTACCCACAAAAATTGTTAAAAATTAAACAATTAAAAATTTAAAATAACATAAAGGGAGGGCTGGAAATACCATGGGAGTCTGGAGGAGGCACACTTCTGCTCCTGACGTTAGTGGCATGCCTTTGGGTGGATTCTCTTTCAACTTCTCCCTCATCATCCTCACTCTGCCCTTTTTGCATTTTGTCTTCCCCTGCGGCCCTTTGCATGCTGATGATCCCCCTATGTCATTTCCTGCCTTCTTTTCTTTTCACTCTATACATTTTCTTTCAATGATCTAATCCATTCCAAGGCCCAACTGTCACCTTTACACTGGTGGCTTGTAAGTCTGAATCTCTCTTCTGAGCTCCAGATCCACATATCAGCTGCTTATTCGAGTTCTCTGTAGACGCCTCAAATACAACCCGTCCAATACTGAACTCCTTCTGTGTACCCCCATCTCTCCACACTTTACTCCTCGCAGTTTCTTTTCACAGTGGATTATACCAACCATGCCAGTTAGAAATCTCCCTGTCATCCTGCCTCTTCCCTGGCCCCCATCTAGTGATCATCATTACATGTTTTCCCTCTAAAGGGTCTTTTGCATTCACCCTTCCCATCCTGCTGCTCACTTACCCCACAGCAGCTGATGCCCTCACTCTCTCCTGCTTGGACCATTGCAGTAGTCTCCAGGCCAGTCTCTGTCCTTTCAGCCTCAATAGCGCTTCACTCCAATCTATGAGCCATATTGATGTCAAAGAAATTGGCCCAAAACCCAAGTCTAAAACACAGGTCTCCCATATTTAAGACCAGTAGACAGATCTCACTTCCCATAGAATCATGTCAGAGCACCTTAGCCTGCCTTCCAAGCCCTCTCAATCTCTCATCCCTTTACTCTCTCATCTCCTCCTCCCCGTCCCTCTAGTTACCAAGCAGCCCCAACAAGAGGCCACAAAACCCTCCCTATAGCTCCTCTACGTTTTTATGTGTCTCTTCCCAACAGTTGGGAAGTGCTAACCCACATGCCAACCTCAGTCCCCTGCTTGATAAATTTCTGTTTATTCTTTAGGGTCCAGTTCAAAACTCTCTTGTTCTCTGAACCTTCTCTGACCCAACTACACACCATTAATTACCCATTTGCTACTAGTGATAGTTGTACTGAGCATACTGCTATCTGAGAAAACAGTGGATGTGAGGGCAGTGGGTGCATTCTTACAGCAATTGGGTCTCTCTTAGCCTGTGTTATAATTTCCCATTTGAATGTCTGCCTCCTAGCAGGACACTGAACTTCTTCAAGGCAGAGGCTGGGTCTTCTTGTTATTGGGATCCAGAGAACAAGGTGCATCTCTTCCATCCAGTCCTATATGGCCCCACACTCTCTGATCATCTCCAACCAGCAGCCTCATAGGTCCATCAGACTCAATAAGCCTCAAACTGAGCTCAATGTCTTCCTCACCAAATGCTCCTTTTCCTGAATTCTCTATCTTGGTTAGGTGGCAATCTCCAAACTGAAGGTCATTTTGACTCCTCCCTCAGGCCTATTTTCTGCTCATTTTACTTCCTAAATATCTCTCAAGTCTGCCCTCCCCTCCCCTGCCACCAAGATGCTACTTCTGCCTTCAGTGACTGTCACCTGGACTACTGTACCAGCCTCCCCAAGGCCGCCAGCTTTGTGCTCACCTTATGAGAGCCCTTCAGAAATTCTCTTTTACTACTGAAAGAAAAGTCCCCATCCTGACTACCAGGCTGGCCCCACCTCCTCCTGCTACTGGCCTCCACCTCAGGCTCCAGCCACACTGAAGCACTTGCGGGTCTTTAAACACACCATGCTGATGCTCACCATCACGTCTTTGCTGGTGCAGACCCTCCTACCTAGAATGCCTCTTCCCTGGGATGCTCCAGCTCATACTGAACACTAAACATAGGTATCCCCTTGGTCTGGTAATTTTATCAGATTCCTCCCCATTTCCTCAGATTGGATTAATTCCACCTACTCTGTGTTCATAGTCTCCTGGCCATGTCACTGTTGTTGAGCTTACCACAACATCCTACGCTCCTTGGGATCAGGAGCCATATTGCATGTAATAAGTGCTCAATACATGTTGATTAAGTGAACATATTTTGTTAAAGAAGTGTCTAAAGGTAGAGAAAATGAACTGGTGTGATTATTATGCCAGATGCCTTCAATGCGTCATCTCAATTAAGTTGCACAGGCACTCCACAGGGTAAGTATTGTTGTTTCCATCCATATATGATTGAGGAAATTAAGTCTTAAAGAAGGTAATCACCTGGAGGTGGAACAGGGATTCACATCCACATCTACACTCCATCCCATGCCCTTTCCCCACTCTGTGCTATCTCCTTCAATAGCGCATCAGTGGCAAGTTCCCACCCTTGGAAATCTCCAGAAACCAAGGTGTCCCAGCTTTCCCGAGATCAAGACACCCTGTCCCACTCCAGTTGCTTCTGCTACTCTGCAAATCTCCTCCTTCATCTCCACATGTCTGCAGGCGTGGAGCTGAGCATAAGCTTTCTCTGCTGCCGTATCATATCACAAACTTCTATCTAATTTGCCATTCCCTCTCTCCCTAAGGACATATTTATGTTAGTACTTTAAAGGCAAGCTTCTCTCCATGAAGTAGGCTGAATCTATTTTTCACTAGCATTCGCATTATGGGAAATGCAGTCCTTTATATATTAACGAGTAATTTCTTTGCCCAGTGGAGTTCAAAATTCAATAAATGCTATTTAAGCTCAAGTCCCCCACTTGTAGGTCAGAGAGGAGCCTCATGAGGGTGGGAAGAAAATTCCCACGTATTTCCTTTTCCTCTTCCCTGACCTCATGCCCTCTGTGCCCTGTGATATCAGTATGTTCAGTGCAGCTATCACTAGTAGTCAGCATGTCAGCTACACTTTCTAGCCCCTGGGTCCAGGTGGCCTCAAGACTCACACCTCCAAAAACTCGTGGCCATCTCTCGATGCCTTCCTGTGCCAAAGCCCATCAAACATCTCCCCATTGGGCTGACATCCCCCGGCTAGAAAGGTCATTCCTCTGAGTTAAGCATTGCCTAATTCTTCTGTCCTCTTTTAAAGTGGAAATTCTCCATGGGGTCACTCATACCCTAATTTTATCAAGTTCATTGTTTCATTTTGCAAACTAGGTCAACCTGTGGTTTGAACATGGTTTGAGGGTTTTAAAGAACATGAGGAGGCAGAAAGCAAAGTGCTTTGTTTTTGTCACTACTCCAAGGTTGGCACTTGCTGGTGGGGTGGGAGAGGTGGACGGTGGGCAGAGCGAGAAGCTGCCTTGATCCACACTGGGAGAGAGTAGACACCTCACTCTCAGGCAGACCACATTCCCCCAGCTCTGAGTGCAGGACTCTAGGGCACTTAGAAATATTAGTCCCGGTCTGTTCTCTGCATCGAATAATAATTCAGTAAAATCTCAATTAAAACCAAGTCATAAATCACATTTAATGTTGCCCTGATGGGTCGAATCTAATATGCCAGGCCTATTAATCATTTGCCAGGCCCTGGAATCCCAGCCTCTATCCTCTGAGGATTCAGGGGTTAAGTCCCATTTCTCCCACCTCTGCCACAATTTAATCAGACCCCAGAGAGCAAGGGCCAGGGAAGTTCGGGACTGTCTCATGTCCCAGATGTGGAGCTTGGTGGCTTGGATACTAATGGGGAACCTAGAAGGAAAGAGGAGCCCGGATTCCTACCCAGGCTAGTTTGTCTACTGGGTGTAGAACATGCCAGATGGAGGGTGGCAATGTGTAGGCGCAGGTTGCAGTAGGCAATCTGGCAGGTTGAACAAGCTCTCCACAGCATCAGACAATGCCAGGTGGTCCTTCTGACAAGCACTGGGCATCAGGGATCTGAAAGAAGCAACAGCATTTCCTAACATGAAAAGATCAATAATGTGGAGTCCCGAGATAGGGAGCTGGTAGACACCCTGGCTGGCCCAGAAAAAAATGTGGCCATCGATGGCAGGGCCCAGTAACTGAACAGAGATCCAGGGCCAGGACTTCAGTCTCTTGCAAGGGGTGCTTGTTCCAAGCCCAGAAAGACTGGGTCAGCAGCACACAAATCTCCTGGGAAGACGGAAGCACTGCAGGTTTGTCTAGTTTAGACAGAAGCCAAGTGACCAAATGGGGAAACTGAGTTCTACATATCTAGAACTGGGGAACAAGGGGTCTTCCCTGATTTTTCAGGGGACTCTGAGAGACAAATTGAAAACCATCAGAAAAGCAGAGGCTGAAGAATGACTAGAACATGAGATTTGAATCCAGAGACTGGCATTTGATTCCTAGCTATGTGACCTTAAGCCAGGCACTTCACCTCCATGAGCCTCAGTTTCCATATGTATAAAATGAGGCTCATAATATTTAATTCACAGGATTGTTTTGAGGATCAATGGAGAGGCACGTAATAGCATCCAGTGTGATGGCTACATAGGGTGATGGAGCTCAGTTCCTGAAAGTCTATTGTTAGTGCACCACAGGAAAGACCACTTCCACACAGCAAGTTCAAGAGACCAGAGGCAGAATGGAGGTCAAGGTTGCAGAGCCAGGGTCCAAGTGGGTAAAACAGATTTAGGGTATGAAAATGTAAGGACCAAGCAACACCTATCTCAAGCTACTCCACACCACTGTGGGACCCCAAGAATGTTATATCAACCAGCAGTTACATTAACCAGCAGGTCTGCTTATAAGAGGAGGGGGGCTTGAGGGACCTGAGCTAGAGTGAGTGTGGGCAGATTGCCACACTGGGCTTGCCCTTCACGGGGCCAGTGATGGTTCTAGAGGTTAGCCTGGAACCATGAGCAAGACTGCATCAGAGCAAGGAGGAGGTGGAGCTCCTGGATACTTCTTCACTCCCTCTGTTCCTTCCTCCTTTCCTTTCCATCTTCCTTCCACATATATTTCTGGATTCCCTACTATGTGCCAGACATGAGAGGCTTGACCCTAAGAACCTGGAAAGAGCCTGACTGCAGGGATGAAGAGACTGGGAAACAAGGCCCTGCTGACTCCAGGGGAAAAGCAAGCATCTTCTTACTTCTGAAAGACCTCATAAAAAAATCCCATAAGGACACTTAGCTGCTTTATGATCAATATGCTTGAAAATCTACTTAAGCATTTGTCATCAAGTCTCATTCTGTGCCATCAACTGGCACAAAATAATAGCTGGCATTTATCGAGCACCTATCGTAAGCCAGACACTGAACTTAAAAGTTTCCATGGGTTGTTTGTTTTAACCCTTTCAACCTAGGAGTTTCAGTAGCATCATTATTCCCCTTTGATAGATAAGGAAACTAAGACCAAAAGAAGGAAACTTGCCTGAGATCTTGCAAGTAAGTGGTAGAGCTGGGATTATAGGCTGGCCGAGCTTTTTAACAGCTGTGTGTTATCAGACTTCTGGCCAGGGCCGGTGGACTCCTGCTCAGTTCTCCATGATGCCTGGGTGGATGCCACCTGGCTTATGGGCAGGAGGATATTGATGTTTTGAATTGAAACCCCAACAACTGAATCTGTATACTGGCTTTCCAGGCCTGCTCAGGCTCAGTGCCCACTTAGGAACAGGCAGGGCAGGATGAGTGCCTGTGAAAGCTAACAGCCCTCTCTCTCTCCCCTCCAAGACAGGCAATACCCACTCTCTAGCAGCGAACTGGTGGTGAGACTCCTTAAGCCCTGCATTTTCAGTGTCCCCTCCAGGGTACTAGACCAGGAAATAAATAAATAAATAAATATTGTCAATGACTGGGACTGGAGGCAGTAGAATATAAATAAATGTTATCTATTAGAACGAGCATTTTCTGGCTACTGTTAAAGCAATATGACAGTGGAAGGTCTCTAAAGAGCTGCTTTTCTGCTCTAGAAAATGACCTCAGCTCACATTAACTATTGTTCACTTATACTTACAACCTTTCTGTTCATAACCTTTGCTCAGCCAATTGTTAAGGAATAATCCAAGGCACAATCTAGCAATTGCCCGGGTGCCTGAACGCCTATGTTCTGGGTGCTATTACACCTGAGGTGTGCGTCTTTTCCAGCAGCTTCTGACCTTCTCATTGCTAGTCCCTGCTTCTTTATTTCTTCTAGCCCCTTTGGCCAATTTCTCGTCTTCCTTGGAGTTGGCAGTGTCTTCTAGTTTTGTATCATCTATTGTCTTTATTAATGGGCTTCTTGCTTTTCTTCAAGATTGTTCACATTTCACTTACTACTTTAATTCTGGATATTGAATTTCTGAAGCCCTGGAGCTCCTAGGACAAAGGTTAACCCATGTCTATTTAACCTGGTGGGGAAAATGGATTTGCCCCTCATTCAGAAGTGCTGAGTTTAATGCAATTGGGCTTTGTCTTATTATCAAATAATTCTTTTCCTTGATTATTCCCCTTTCAGTTCAAGGCTTTCTATTAAGTGTTGAGGAAAAGAGATTTGTGGCTTAGATCCTGAGAGGAAAGTGATTAGTCATGTGAGGATCAAGGGATCAACTCTTCAGTATTAACAAGCTTATGTGATAACCACACATTCTTTTTGACAGCATATCCATGGTTCAGATTCAAGAACGCTGAGGTTAAAACAGAGAAGAAAAGAACATCACTCCTTGGCAGCCTTCTGCTTTATATACATAAAGCAGATAATGGAGTTAGTTATTGACTCCATTGGAATCATATATTCTGTGGTTGTTTCCCCAGCAACCTTCCTTCATTTCTGCCTTGCAGCAGAATCCCAGTTTGGTTGAACTGTCTGACAGTAGTTTAGCTTGTTCCTACTCTAGCCTCTAGTGGGGAAGGGGTAATCTCGATCAATCTAAACCAGAGATGGTAACTCTGTTCTCCCTTGCAAATAATTGTCATGGAAATGGGCATATGGCACAATTCTGGACAATTAGCTGTGAAGCAGCTTTAGGAACATTTTCACATCTTAAAAGGGCTACAAGAAAGGGAAACTCCTTCTTACTTCACTTCCAAACTTTGGACATTGCTGGGTAAGGATATGATAAGTGGAGCTGTGTAAATTACTCTGGAATCAAGAGGCACCTAGGCTGAGAATGAAAGTCAACATAATGAGAATTGTCAATGTGAGAAGACAGAAATAACCTTATTCCTGGATGTTGCATTTAACTGCTAAATAAACTGACTTTGCCCACGCTGTGGCTTTTGACAAGTTCATACATTGAAAGGGTGGTAAAAGAAGAAAGAGTGGTGGTGCTGGCAAAAGCATACTTATAAAGCACACTCAACAAGTGTATGCAGTAAAATCAGGAAGGGGCTGAAATCTCTGGAAAACGGAATCAGGAGCTCCTGTTGAAACCTTCAAGTCAGTGGTATAAGGAACCTAATGAGGCCCTATGTAAAGGTCACCTGCTGTCTCCAGGACACTTGCTTGGGACTCTAGGCTCTCTGTGGGTAAAAACAGATATAGAATATTTTAAGGTGGAGATTCTCCAGTGCGATTCAGAGAAAACTGACCTTCTGCTCTGGCCCCTGACTTCCAGAAAGTTACTGTTGGCCTGTTCCTCCTCTAATAAAAGCACAACACAATTCGACATTCTACAGAAACAGTTTCTAAAACACGCTCTCTCACTATGTCCAAAGGATAAAAAGTATCTTATTGGCAAGGCAGATTATTAACCAAAAAAAATCTCCACCACAGCAGGGTGCAAACTTTTGCCCCTCCCTTATAGCCCTTTCAACCATTGCTCATGTTCTCTGACCAGCTGGCCTTGTCTTGTTGCTGTATGTCTGTGGGTGGTGGTGGAAGGGTGTTGTTATCATTGACAGGGATGGTGTGATTTGCAAATCATCACTCACCTTGTCAGGATAAATTAACTAAGTTTTAAGGCAACAAGGACATTCCCACACTTAATCATCATTATGATTCCAGAACTAGTTCCCAGTGAACCCAAATATTGGGACTGCTTGTTTTACTGCAGGATCCAAATACACAAAATTAGCAAGATCAGCTCTCAGAGTGTCGGCTGCTGCCAAATAAGAACTCCGGAGAATGCCTGTGTATATTATTAAATTGTGCATAATGAGGGTGCGTGTCTAGAAGCTGGCTTCTGTGGACGGGCACATCTTTATCTCACAGGCTGTGACAGCTTGTTTGAACCAAAGAGCACGTTTTGATTTTTTCTCCCTCCCCGTTTATCAACATGTTTTCGGTACACACAAGAAGCCTGAGAAGACTGATCTTTGACTCATGTCAGCCTCATCGTTTCCTTCATTGTTCAAGTTGCTTCTGTGTTTTCATCAGAGTCGGCATCAAATCAAACCCATCCTTGTTTGTCATCTTCCACATACACCAAATAGGGAACACTTCTACCTTTATGTGACCTGATGAATCCATGCAACCTAATTTAGATGAATTACTGAACCCCAAAAGGACTAGAAGTGAACATATTTTATAATCAAAGGAGAAAGTGAGCAGAGCAACTGGACATTCTCTGGACAGCTATTGCATTTTAGGTCCTGGGATAGGTGCTTTCAAATAGGATCTCATTTGAGTCTCAAAACAACTCTACATTATAGGCATATTACATCCATATTTCAAATCTGGAAACCAGGGTTGCAGAGTAGCGAAAGTAGTTCGCCAAGGTCGTGCTGCTATTAAAGTGATAGAGCCTAGACTCACACCAGTGTTCTTCTCAATCCCAAGTCCTCGTTCTGCCTAGAACACCTCCCTGCAAAGGATAGAAGAGAAAAAGCAAAGCCAAGGACAAACCGAAGGCCCAGGACATGTGAGAAGAAAAGCAAAATAATCTGTAGAAATAAGGAACTATCAGAAGGAAACTATTAAGAATTCATAGAGGTAGAAGGAAAAGGTCTCATTGAAAAGAAAACTGGAAATTGACAGAAAAAAATAGTGAGCAGAAGCAGTAAACACCTGAAAATACGAAGAAGTAAGATTTTCCAAGAGATGTCACAGAAAGAAATCGAAGCCAAAGATGGAGGATGAAAGTAACATTTAAGATAGATGTAGAGATTTCGTTTTCTGTTCTTTCATGGAAAGTTCCTTGGAGGTTATTTGAGTAGAGAACTAAGAAAGGGCCCCGATAAAACCATGATTCAGTGCTGACATTAATGTTATCTAATTTTGGGGGAAGTGAATCTAATATTTAAAATTTTAGACACTCTCTCACCCCTTGGAGTGATTTCTTAAATCTAAAGGTGAGCCAGGGGAGGTAAAACATTTTGTTGGGAGCAAAAGTCATCCCTCCTGTGAGGTAAATTGCATCTTTCCGGACACTGAGTGCTATAAATCTTAGTCCCAGTAAATTGCAGCCACCAGCTGCTATGAACCCCAACTGCAGGTCAGTGGCTTAAAAAGGCCACTGGATCATGACTCTCCAGAAATGCAGACCCCTGCAGGGTGAAAATCATTTCCTGGGGCTTCCAGGTTGTTTCACCCATCCATCTGGGACCAGGAAGGGAGCGATTCTTGAGGCTTTGAGTAATTTTTCACTGAAGCAGAGGCAAACAAGCTGAAAAGCAGAAGCCCTCTCCCACTGGGAATGCCCTTCTAGCTTCAGCCATGCAAGCATGCATCAGTGTGTGCACATACATGTGTGTATGTGTGCACACCCATAAGTGCATGTGTGCATGGATGCATATGTGCACACATATATATGAGCATGTACATGTGTGTGGGTGCATGTATGTGTGTGTGCATCCATATGTTTCTGTGTGGGTACTCCTCAACCCCCCTTACACATACCAACAAGATCTCTGTGGAAGTGCCTCTAGAGAGGTAACTTTGAGTAGTAAAGCACTGGCCTTAGAGTCAGAAAACCTAACTGCAGCATATTTAGAGTGAATTCTTCCTCTTACCCTTTGCCACCTTGGACAAGTTACTAAACTTTTCAGAAGCCCAGTTTGCTCATCTATGAGATGGAGTAACAATTCTTGCCTCATTATTGTGAAAATTAAATGAGGTCACATTTATGAGGATACTTTGTAAGCCAAAACACATTGTAAAAACACAGGAGTTCTCACTGTTTTTGTGGCAGAACAGAGAGTAATATGTGATGATCCAATTACTAATATTTCAGCATGAGTCCGGTGTTCATCCCCTTGAAATCTAAGGGCTGACTGGAGAGACAACTGCAGAGTATCAGGTTTTCCAATATTTGGGTTCCTCTTCCTTCTTGGTGGGAGTGAGGGACCTCCTGTGGCCTTGCGTGCATGTCTCTGTATTTTTCCAAAGCCCAGTGGGTCTCTTGGACTTGCTTTGATGTTAAAGAAGCTAGCAGAAGGTAGCAGAGAGCAAGACCTTCAAGAAACAGTTTCCCTGGTCACTCTACCTTGGGCACGTGTCACTTTGCTTCCCATTTCTAGGAGCCCAGAGCAAGGCAAATCCTCCACCTATCTCCTGCCTCCCCTCCCACACCTTCACTGAAAGGCAAAGGATCCCTGCCTCCAGCTCAGGAGAAAAACCAGATTAACCTTTCTGACATGACAGCAAATGTTAGCAGTCTGCCTTGCTTTTCATAATGCCAATCTGGGCACCAGTCAGTCACCGTCTGTTAGAAATACAGAGAATATATGTCAAAACTCACCCACACATGCTGAATCGGAAAAGAGCCGTTATTACTGCAAACTCTATATACATTATTTATCAAATGAACTCTCTGCAGTAGGAATACAATTCATTTCTACTCTCTCTCTCTTGTTCTTTCATTTCAATAGGAGATGAAAGAAACCATTTATAGAATCTTTCTGGGCATTACTCATGTGGCAGTATTGCTGGCTAGGGTTTGAAGTCAGAGCTGTCTATTGCCTGAAGGGAGTGGGCTGCTTTGAGTGGGAGAGAAACAGCCCCTGTCTGCCAGACTTTCTCAGGCTCCCCTCTCCATGGCCATCACTGCTGCCACCCCACCTCCTGGAACTGTGAAGAACTGGATCTTCCTTCAGATTGCCAGACACACTTGAGGAGGTGGGAACCTTGGTTCAGAGTAAGGCCAATTACTTAATGCATTTTCTTTGTAGCATTGGCCTTAACAAATTATCACAATTTGGGGAAGGTGTTCTCAATAGGTTTGTTTAGAGTCAAGACCAGCTCCCACTTGGCCTCACATTAGAGAGCAGGAGAAATAAATCTCTTACTCATTTTGCACTGGTGTGAGCCTTAAAATGCAGATTTTCATAATCATGTTGGCTCAGAGGTTAGGAGTTTTGCCTGGTGGAGATGGCAGTGTTAATGGTGGTAGTAATAATCTTGGAGGTAATGATGACGGTGGCAGAGGTGATGGTAGCAATGGTGATGGTGTCAGTAATGATGGTAGAGGTGATGATGGTGGTGGTCGTTGTGATAATGGCATTGAGGGAATGGTGGTGATGGTGGTGGTGATAATGGCAATGGGGGAGGTCATGATAATAGTGTTGGTGGTAGCGGTGGAGGTGGTAGTGATGGCAGAAGGGATGGTGATGGTAATAATATTGGTGGTATTAGTAATGATAGTAGAGGTGATGATGGTGGTGGTCATGGTGGTAATAGTAGAGGCAACAGTGATATTGTTAATGATGATGGTGGTAGTGGTGGTGGTGGTGATGGTTTGGTTGTGTGGTTAACGTGGTGGTGATGGTGTTGGTGGAGGTGCTAATGGTGGTGGTGATGATGGTGGTGGTGGTAGAAGCGATGATGACAGTTGGAGGATAGTGGACGTGGTGATGATCATAATGCTGACAGTGATGGTGATAACGGCCGTGGTCTGTGTAACAATATAATCTTTGCATTCAAAATATTTTTTCTTAAGGAATAGGACACCTCTTTTTTAAAGAAAGCTCTTTGCTCCTATTTCAAATCAGACCTCTGTAAAACGGTTTATCTGAATTCCTGCCCAAATTTGTGTATCACAAAATAGAGGTTGCAAAATGAAAGTTCCATTTGTGAGGGAGACTGCCTGCTGGTGTCCAAAGCACTTTCTTGACTTTGGGACGAGCTGTCCTGACCATCCTCTCTTCTAAAGGCCAAATCTTGCTTACTCTAGACCCCAGCTCCAGCTCACCTCCACAGCTGTACACTGCTGTACACCGTGGTGACTCCCCTCCTCAAACCTTACTCATTTGCCTTAGCTCATATATTGCGTTAATTGTTATTTATTTTAGCTTGTGTATATGTTTGACCTCCCCAACCAGATTGTAAGCTCCTTGAAGACAGGGTGCATGCCTTGTCCTTCTTAAATCCCATACCCTTTGAACAAATATATATATTGAACAAATGAATGAATGGATTGATGAGTAAATCTATGGTGCTATTATTAACTCCAGAAAGTACACACAGCATAATGGTTTACACAGTAATCATAACATTAATTTGAGCATAAAGATCTTTTAATGACTTGCAAGAAAGAGGGAATTTAGTTACTGCTACTACTACTACAATAGCTAGCATTTACCGCTACTACTGCTACAATACCTAGCTTTTATGGAGCTCTGCACCAGGCTCTGTGCTCAGCACTTTACGCACATTACCTTCATTAATTTTCACAACAATCCTGTGAAGTGGGTACTATTTCCCCATTTTACAGATGGAAAACCTAGGATCAGAGATTTTGAATAATTTGTATTATTTGGTTAACGATACTCACTTTCTATTCAGACAGACGTGAGTTCAAACAACAACTCTGGCGTTTGCCAGTTGCATGGCTTTTATGATATCAATTTTTGTTCCTGGACCTCAGTTTCTTCATCTAAGAAGTGGGGAAATAATACTTAACTGTACGAAGGAGGATTCAATGAGGAAAACCTCTTTCTGTTTTATAAATATATACCTAATAAAATTACAAATTATAGCTATTGAATGTAATATTGTTAGACGTATTATACACACATGCATGCATATCTTTTCTCAGTACCCAAGACAAAGTAAGTGCAATGTCAATAGTAGCTCTTTTTTCTTTCTGTTTTTTTGCTTCAAGGTCTCCTAGCTTTGAAGTGATGAAAACACATTCATTTATAGATCTGGTGTAGAGCCCATGTTCTCACACACCATAGATTCAGCCCCAGAAACGAGCTATTTCCCTGGGCACAGTGGGTGAGTCACAGAGCATCTTCTCTAGGAGTAAGGATGCCACATGACCAAACCAGACAGGCTGGCTTGGCCGGCCAACTCAGTGGTCTACCACCAGGCCACGGCTCAATGTCTTGCTTAGCAATCTGCCTGCATGTGGCCTGATGGCTGTAGCCTGGGATGCCACCAATATCTTTTATAATGCCTATGGGCGCTGTCTATTGGAATGGAGCCCCTCCCAACACATCCTAGTTGTTGGGGCAGCATCTGCCAGGAGTCTGATGGTTCAAGTCTCCCTAACCGACCAGTAGCCAGTGCATGGTGGCTCTGGGGGCACATTTCTCTTCTGCTGTTCTACCCAAGTGTTAAAAATTAATTTAACTCTGATCGCACAGACAGGGGAAAAGTTAATAGAAGTTTTATTTTTAATATATGAGGAACCTTAACAGGATTTAAGCTTAATGCCTCAGAAATGGGAAGGACTGCTGACAATTTATCTACCCGAATCTGCAGACTTTAGAGGAGAGCTAAAGAAATGGAAGAAGTATTATTCCAGCAGCTAGAGGCAGGATTGAAATGCCCCCCCACAGCAATTGGGAGAAAGGCCAACAGTCTGCCAACCTCAGAATTTGACTCATAAATTGTCCAAATCCTCAGTTTCCCCTTACTGCCCTGACCTCCGGTTTTCTTGGCTATCCAGAAAATAGATCATTTCAATTTTTTTAAGATATAACAGAGCTTGTCACTTAGAATCATAGAATTTTAGAACTGATTTCTTCTAGCTATAATGATTTATGATACTAAGAGATGTGGAGGGAAAGTTTATAACAGAAAATTGTGCTGAACATGGGCCATACATTTTGTTTTAGACATGGCTCTAGGCTGTTTTCAAAAGCTACTAACTTAAAAAAAATCTCTCATGCAAAACATTCTTCAGTACACTTAGGCTGAACTGCCTGAACTGTTCATTTTGAGACTATATTTCATTAAGGAGGCCAGTCAACTACTTTTACTTAGGAGATTTATTAAGCACCGTCTAAGTGTCAAGCATTGTTGTAGACATTCAGGGATGCAGCAGCAAATAAAACAGTCAAAAATCCTCGCCTTTGTGGAACTTGCATTGTAGTGATGGGACACAAAAATATTAACAAAATAAATAGTAAATTACATAGTATATTAGAAGGTGATGGATACTATAAGAAAAACAAAGCAAGGAAGAAGTGAAGACTATGGGAAGAGTCCACTTTAAATAGGTTGGCCAGGAAGGCCCTTCACTCAAATAACATTGAGTGAAGACTTGAGGGAAGTGAGGGAACAAGTCATGTGACCTTCCAAAGCAAGAGCATCCTAGGCAGAGGGACCTGGAGGTACAGAGGGGCTGGGGCAGAAACTTGCCTGGCGTATTCAGGAGTCATCAGGAAAGCTAGTGTGGCTGGACTAGGGTGAGCACGGGTGAGCTGGTGAGCTCAGGGCAGATGCAATCAGGCAGGTACGACAGGCCTTAGAGCTGGCACGTAGGTGAGGTGACCACACATCTTGATTGCTCAGGACAATCCTGAATTAGGTCTGTTGTGTTGTCCTGGAAGAATTATTAATAGTGCCCCCGTTCACTCTCAAAGCACCCCAGTTTAGATGACAAATTATATGGTCCCTCCATATGCAGGTCACCAGTAGGGTGACTCCGTGGGAGTTGGAACCCAGCGACAGGACCCAACTTTCATCCTCAAGGACCTACTCTGGCTGCCCTGTTTAGGAGGGCCTGACAAGGAGCCCAGGTGGGAGTAGAGAAACTATTTCCAAGATCATTGCCAAACTCAGGTTGTTGCCTCTCTTCCTCGAATGTCTCCCATTTTGTCTGCTGGTGAACTCCAAACAACCCTTCTGGCTTTTCGGGATGTCATTCAAATGTCTCCTCCTTCTGAAGACTTCCTTGACATAGTCCCACAGTCCCAAATCCTCAAAATATTAAAAAGTGCCTTGACTGATGTGTTTTGCACTTGGTTTTCAAATCTGTTATGATGTCTACACATTGTATTTAGTTATTAATAGCATGCCTGCTCCTACTGCTAGACAGCAAGGATCTTTCTTTTGAAAGGGGAAACTCCTACTTATTGGGGCCCTATAAGAAGCTAGATGCTTTGTAAGGTTTTTCGTTTTTCATTTAAAATGCACATTAATTCTAAGGAATATTGTATTGGCCTTGTTCTGATTATCAGTGTAACAAACCACCCCAAAACTTACTGGTATAAAATAACAGCCATTCTATTATGCCCACAGATTCCATGGGTGAGGAGTTTGAACAATGCAGAGCAGATGTAACTAGCTGGTCTCTGGGTAGTAGAATGGCCGGAGGCTCGGGCTCTTGGGGACCGGAGGATGTGTTTCCAGGATGGCTTCCTCATGCACATGTCTGGCCCACTGCTGGCATAACTCACAGGCTGGGATTATCAGCATGAGTGTGACCTCTCCAGCATGGTGGCTTATGTAGCGGCTCAGCATTCCTGAGAACAAGGAAGAAGCTTCATTGCCTTCACAATGTAGCCTCAGAAGACACAGAACATCACTTCCTCCATCCTCTATTAGTTGAAGCAATCACAAGCTGCTCAGATTCAAGAGGAAGGGATATAGACCCCACCTATGAATGGGAGGAGCAGAAAAGAACATGTAGCCATACTTTAAAGCTGCCCATGTTCCCACCGTGCAGATGAAGAAACCAAGCCTCAGAGAGTGTAAGATACTTGTTTAAAATCATTCAGCTAAAATACAATGGAACCAGGCCGGCATGGTGGCTCACACCTGTAATCCCAGCACTCTGGGAGGCTGAGGCGGGTGGATCACCTGAGGTCAGGAGTTCGAGACCAGCCTGGCCAACATGGTGAAACCCCGTCTCTACTAAAAACACAAAAATTAGCGAGGTGTGGTGGCACATGCCTGTAATCCCAGCTACTCCAGAGGCTGAGGCAGGAGAATCGCTTGAACCCAGGAGAGGGGAGGTTGCAGTGAGCCGAGATTGCGCCATTGCACTCCAGCCTGGGCAACAGAGCGAGACTCTGTCTCAAAAAATAAATAAATCGATGAATAAAATACAATGGAACCAATACTCCGAGGGCTCTGCTGGACTGCCGAGCACATGCTCTTTTTATCTTATCTGAATAGCTGTTGTGGGAAAGAGAGAATGTCTTAGTTCTACCACCCTATGTTTAGCGTAGAGTTTGGCACACTGTGAATGAATGGATGAATGAATGCAGTATGGCCAGCAGCTCCTGAACATTCTCTGGCCTCTGCCTGTAATCTCAATGAATGATTCTAACAATGGGAATTTCACACACTGTGGCAAGAGGCGTGGAAGACATTTAGGAGCATGGGAGATGTTTTGGATAGAGCTCTGTCTACTAAAACCCTTTTAACAACCCCAAGAGACAGACAACTAGACCAACCCCAACAGACAGACAACCAGACCCATTTAGAAGATGGAGAAACTGAGGAACTGTTGAGTGGCTGCAACAGTACTAGGCCTAAGCACATCTTCCTTTGCCTGTGAGGACAGCAGGGCCTCATCTCTGGAAAAAATTCACCCTGTCCACCCCTTTCTCACCACCTGGCTGACCTTTTTATAAAGGTGAAATATGGCTAAAATGAAAATGTTTCACCCTTGATTTAAAAAAATAAAAACAGCCAGGCACAGTGGCTCATGCCTGTAACACCAGCACTTTGAGAGGCCAAGGCAGGAGGCTCACTTGAAGCCAGGAATTCGAGACCAGACTGGACAACAAAGTGAGACACAGTCTCTAAAAAAATTTTTTTTAATTAGCCAGGTGTGGTGGTGCATGCCTGCAGTCCCAGCTACTTGGGAGGCTGAGGTAGGAGGATCACTGGAGCCCAGGAGGAGCACAGGAGCTCAAGGCTGTGGTAAGCTATAATCACGCCACAGCACTCCAGCCTGGATGACAGAGAGATGCCTTGTCTCTGAAAAATAATAATAATAAAATAATAAATAAATAATTAATGTTTAAAAACCAAAAAACTGCAAGTTAGAAACCTAAGCTCACATCATGGCCCTTTGCAGAAACCTGTGTGTCCCCAGAGAGGTCCCCTCCCCTCTCCGGGCTCATCTTTGTGATCTAATACCTGGCAGTCTGTGACTCAGTTGCTTCCCTTCCACATCTAACTTTCTATGGCTCCAGGGGACAGACCATAAACTTCTCTTTCCCTCAGCCCTCACACCTGGCTCAGCATCAAGTCTGGCTCAGCTTTATTTCCAAAACACGTCACCAATCACCCAGATGAGGCATTAGTGGGAGTTTCTGCCCTATTCTTGCAACTTTTCTGTAAGTATCGTTTTCATCCTTTCCTTTGTCTCTCTAGATTCTCCACACAGAAGGCAGGGTTGTCTTTGGTTCTCTTTTGTCTTTTGTTTTGGTAAGAGATATATAAAAATAGATACCATTTTAACAATTTTAAGTGTATAATTCACTGGCATTAACTATATTCACATTGTTGTACCACCGTGACCACCATCTGTCTCCAGAACTTTTCCATCATGCTGGCTGCATCTCTGCATCCATTACACGGCAACTCCCGCTGCCCCCTGTCTGACGGGCTTCTCTCCCTCCACATAATGACTTCACGGTTCGTCCATGTTGTAGCATGTGTCAGAATCTCCTTCCTTTTTAAGACTGAATAGTATGCTATGGTATATATATGCCACATTTTGTTTTTCCATTTATCCCTCAATGGACATTTGAGCTTTTTCCACCTTTTGGCTATTGTGAATCATGCTGCTACAAACAGTAGTGTGCAGGGTCATCCTTTAAAAATACAAATCAGTTCCCGCCACTCTTTACTCCCTTACAGTTCTTCCAAACTTCACAATTTAAACTCTTTTCCCTCATCCACTAGGCCCCACAGGTCCCAGCTTCTGTCACCTTTGTCCCCCCAGCTTCCCAGGCTACAGCCATGTGAGCCTCTGCCCAGCTCTCACACACCCAAAGCATGGCCTGGGAGGGGCTTTGCACCAAATCTTCCCCAGGCCTGAGCGTGGCCAGCTCCTTCTCTCCATCCAGGTCTCTGCTGAAATACCTCCTCCTCCGACAGCCGTCCCCCCGTCCACCTGGGCTGCAGCAGCCCCCTGTGCCCATGCAGTCCCCAGGCCCTGTTTCCAGGGTTTATTTTCTTTGTAAAAGTTACAGCCCTGATATCCTATCACATCACTGTTGTGTATTGTCATTTCCCCCGCTAGACTTTCAAGCAGGGTGCTTTGTTCATGCTGAGCCTCAGAGCCCAGAACAGTGCCTGCACACAGGAGGCATTCCCAATGCTTGTGGGATTCCTTAAGTCTGAATATCTGATTTGACCATCCAGAGTGAAAGTGTAGCAGAATAGAGGGGTCCTGGGACCTCAGAGGAAGCTGACAGAAGGGAGGCACTGGTGCACGATGCTGGTCCCCGTTACATTCTCACCTCAGCTGCTAACTTCTGCTTCCTCTCTTTTGGCTGCTGTGTTGGTTGCCCCTGAGTGGGCGCCTGGGACAGAGAAACATGTGGCATGGCACAGCACACTTGACATAATACCCAAAGCACATGTCCACTCTCAGCCACGTCAGGCTTTGTATTCCCAGAGAGCTCAGAGATGACAGGTAAGACCTGGCTGAGTACAACCAGAGCAATTCGTTATAGAAGTACAGCCAAGTCACTGAACCATATAACATATAAGGAGAGAACCCATTAGTCTGTGTCTCTCCAACGTTCAAAATGCTAAGTCATTTTTCAGGCTTGGCTTGATTTCTCTTTCATCAGTAAGAGCTACAATCCTGCCAAGCTGGGAGCAGATAGCTCTACCTGCTGCTGAGATAGACGGGCTCCATAAAGGGCTGAGGGAATGCCAGCCGCCGCACTACTTTCAGCAGGTTCCACATGTCTGCTCCTCTGGGACGGCGTATCCAAAAGTGTCTCCCCAATCCTAGTCCCACAGTGACAAAATCCCCTATTGGAGAGATGTAACTGAGGCTTCCCCTGCAGGATGCCACATGGCATGGCAGAGCACCAGACTGGAGGCCTAGAGCCCTGGCGGCCTGGCTTCTAGATCACCCCTCTTACTAACCAGGTGCCTTACAATGAAAACACTTGGACACAGGAAGGGGAACATCACACACCAGGGCCTGTTGTGGGGTGGGGGAAGGGGGAAGGGAAAGCATTAGGAGATATGCCTCATGTAAATGACGCGTTAACGGGTGCAGCACACCAACATGGCACATGTATACATATATAACAAACCTGCACATTGTGCACATGTACCCTAGAACTTAAAGTATAATAAAAAAATAAAAATTAACATAAAAAAAAAACTAACCAGGTGCCTTGAGCAGGCTTTAAATCTCTTTGGGCCTCAGTTTCCTCAAGTGCAAAGGCAGGAAATTGGGCCAGATTATCAGGCCTTTTTAGCTTGGAAATTCTAAGTTTTTGAGCTCTTTGGTCAGATAAAACAAAAGGTTGCAATGAGAGGAGAGGAGAATCACAAATGCCTTCATCCCCTTCACAGTCTGCCTTGCACCAGCTTGTAGTGGGGTTGTATAATCCAAACTTCAAGCTAAGGGTGAATTTATCTGTGTGAGAAAAAAAGAATGGTGGAGGAAATTACTCCCCTTCCCCTAAAATGAGCAGTTAACAATCTGTGGGATGTCATAGATAGATGGATGCAACTTAACTGTGCTTTCAGACCCCAGTGCTGCAGATGGTTTCTCAGGACCCCCTAGATTTTTATGGGCCCTTTTAGGAAGAGCCACTACCCCTAACTGCTGTGTCCCACACAACCCTCCTGGTCAAGGTCCATATTTCTATGAAGGAAGCTTTCATTCATTCATTCATTCATCAAACAAAATGTGCTGAGCACTTAAACTTTGTGCCAGGCACTCTAGCTACAGAGAAAGAAGATACAGTCTTTGTTCTCTTGGAGCTCACTGTCCAGAAGACAAGTAAAACAAGTAAACAGGGTGAAAGACCTCTCTGGTGTGATACATGTTATGAGCTATCAGCTGTCTAACAAGCCACTTTGGGAGCCCAGAGCAGAGAACTTAACCCAGCACTGGGAGAGGTCCTCGGCTATCAGGGAGGTCTCCCTGGAGGAGGTGGTCCCTGAGCTGGGTCTTAGAGGATTCTACCTAAATATCTCCATTTTTGTCATTGCTAAAGGTTAAGATCAGCTGACAGTTGCAAGGGACTAGGGCTTGAGGTGAGGGGTGAGGGTCTGAGGGGAGAGGAACAGAGAGAGTGACTGTGAAGCCCCACTTGGGGCCCTGCTGAATCCAGAGACCATGAATCTTTCCTGGCACCAAATGACAAGATTGGAAAAAGTTTTCTCCCCATAGTGCCAGGTAAGGAAGAGGGTCTATCGGTGGAGTGTTGGAACTTTTCCAGAAGATGCAGTAAATGCATAAGACAGTGAAGGAGCTGACCCTCCTCCAGGAGAGTAGTTTGAGTGGCAGGCCCAGGATCTGAAGCCAGATGGTAGAAGGAAGGGAAGCCAGGTAGAGGTGGACTGAGGGAGAAAATAGGCATGGTGGGACAGTGAGCCTGCAGTACAGGATGAGCAGGTGTCACAAAAGCAAAGCATGATTGTGCTGAAGGTGGCTGAGGGGCTGCAGGTGGAGTCCATCTGTGATCGGGCAGAAAAACTGAGACTTCTGGGTTACAAAGAAGGAAGCCTTGGGGAGAGAGGCTCAAATCTCAAATGAAAAGTGGCAGGATTTTCCTGGCCATCTTAACTCAGAGGCCTCTCCTCTCTCCTGTATGAGCAGGTGAAAGAAAATCTCTTCAAAAATCCAGCCCAAGTCAGTTGGGGCCCAACATGCTAACCATCCCATGGGATCCCCATGCTTCTTCTGACCTGTTGGTAAAGTCTCAGTATTTCCTTGTAGCTTCATCTTTTTAGTTTCTCCCTTTACCTTAATCTTTACTAATGCCTTTACAGGGACAGGCAGCAGCCATGAATATCTAGTCTTCAGGACTATTCATTTAGCAACTGACCCAGTACCAGTACAAAATGACTCATAACAGGTCTGCAGAACCACTGAATATATTCAAGAATCTAGCATGTGCAGAGGAAGAAGAAAAAGAGGAAGGAAAGGGAGAGGAATGATGGCCCTTAAGACATCCTGTGGGACTAGCCCACCCTTGAGATACTCAGAGCCTGTGGTACCCTGGGAATTTCTGTGGGCATGTGTGTGTTTGTTTGTATGTGCATGCACACACATGCATCTGTGTGTGCACATGCCTGCATATGTGTTTGTGTGTGTGAGAACAAAGGAGGAGCAGAGCGCCCTGGGAAAAATGTTTTTTACCAGCTGATTCTATGGAGGTCTGCAGATGTCATCTAATCAAGCTGCTTGGGCAGATGGCAATTCCCACACAGTGCTCCCTACAACTCCAAGTGGTCTCTACTATTGTGGATAAGACAGTTCAGAGTCTTTGCAGAACCTCCCATAATCTATTACCATGTAAATGTGTCCGCAGGTGGCAATGCCGGTAGGCTGATACTTGGGTCAGATGCCAGGACCTACAGAAAAATAATCGTGTTAGATTGGAGCCAGGTCTTCCCTGACTCAAGGAAGGACCAAAGTGAACAACATTGACCAGACCACTCTTCTGTGTTGGTGCAGGATCAGACCAGACCTCTTTTTTGGCATGGAGGGAAGCAGGACAACTCAGAACCACATCCACTCCCTCCCTGTGCTCCCCTGCCTGCCTTTGGAATAGAAACAGCCCCAGGCTAAGTCCTATACCACAGGTTTGCTGGTGGACTTCTAGGGGTCACGAAAGTGAATATCGGAAGCCTTGAACCTGGAAACACTGCTACCCACCTGGGAGGGTGTGTGGTTGGTTGGCTTCCTCCAGTGGCTTCTGGTTGCCTCCACGGCTCGAAAGCTGAGCCAGCATACCTAAGTGTCTATGTGTTACATGTGAACATTAACCTTGGCCTAGTCTGAGGTGGATAGAGGAGCACAGTGAGCTGCTGACCACCAGACTGGGAAGTTATAAAATCCCTGAAGGCGCCGGGCACAGTGGCTCATGCCTGTAATCCCAGCACTTTGGGAGGCCGAGGTGGGCGGATCACGCGGTCAGGAGATCGAGACCATCCTGGCTAACATAGTGAAACCCCATCTCTACTAAAAATACAAAAATTAGCCAGGCGTGGTGGCACACGCCTGTAGTCCCAGCTACTCGGGAGACAGGAGAATCACTTGAACCTGGGAGGTGGAGGTTGCAGTGAGCCAAGATTGCACCACTGCACTCCAGCCTGGGTGACAGAGCAAGACTCCATCTCAAAAAAATAAAAATAAAAGTAAAATCCCTGAAGGCTACTTAGAGCAGGATGTGGGAGGTAAGATAAGGCTACCTACCAGGGCTCGGGGGCTCACCTAATCAGAGAAGCCAAGTTTGAGGAGAAGAGTACAGGTGGAGGTCACTGGGTGCTGCCATGGCTTCCAAACCACCTCTGTTCATGGGCTGGGGACAGTGAATCCGGAAGTCTATTTTCTTTTCCTAGTGGAAAGCAATGAGCAGCATGACACTGATAGTAATAATAATAACAGACAACATTTATTGAGCCCTTTCTACATGCCAGGCAGTGTGTTAAAGGTTTCTCACGGATTATCTCATTAAATCCTCATAACAACCTCAAGGAATAGGTACATAATTGGTCCCACATTACATGTGTTGGAATGAAATTTGGTGATATTAACTGAGGAATTTTCCCTTGTTGAGCTCCACACATCTCCCTGACCACACGGAGCTAAGTAAGGCCTTCATTGCCTCAGGAGCCACTGTTTGCCTACAAATAGAAAGGATACAAAATCAAGAATAGAAAGCAACTAACAACAACAACAACAAAAAAGAGACAACACAGAAATCATGTTTCCAAAATAGGCATTGTAAAAGGCACAGCAGAGGCAACATTCTTGAGGTCCCCCTGCTTCTGATTCACAAAAGGACCAAGACTTTTCAATTTGCTGATTTATAGAGAAAATGTTTCCTAAGTTCCAAAAGTTTGACTTTATCAAGAGTCAAAAGCAGAAGGAACTGAATGCTAAACGTGCCAGCCATAAACAAGGGCCGGGAAGAAGGCAGAACAATGAATGATGTAAGACCCATGCCTTTCCCTCCTTCCCGCTGCTCACCCTCCAAAAAAGAGCAGGAATAAAATCAGAGAAGGAGGAGTGGAGAGAATGGGAAATGAAAACCTTCAGAGAAGCAGGAGGAAGGCCAAGAAAGAAGAAGAACAAATCCACTGCTGGTGTGGGGGACTAGGAAGGGACCAGGCCTCTCCCTTCCCCACCCCCTCCGCACCCACTCCTCCCCTGACTCCATACCACCCCTACTTCCAGAAGATAGAAATCCAAGTGAAGAGTGAAAGATCCCAGATGAGGGTGCTGGGCTTGTGTCCTGGGGGCAGCGTGGGGATGGTTCCGAGCATCTGGAACACACACACGAATATGCGTACACACATGCACATACATGCAAACACACATGCACATGCATATAACATACCACACATATATGTAAACATAACACATATGCCCATACACATGATTACACATACACACGTACACATTTGCACATACATATAACACACATGCATACAACACACATACATGCATGCCCATATACATATGAATACACATATGCATACACATGTACAGACACATGAACACACATACACACAACAAAAGTCCAAGGCAGCCACACCCTGAGTACCTCGCTGGGTGGCTGGTCCTGCAGGCTATCTTAGGGCCATCATTTTTCTCCTTTTTCCAGCTGACCATGACTTACAGTTCCCTTGCAATGAGCACCAAGAACGAGATTTTTTTTGTTTTGCTTTTTTTAAAATTATACAAATAATTTGGGTTCATTGCAAAAAAGTTAGAAAATATTGATAACAAAAGGAACAATTAAAATTTCACCCTCCAGAAATGGCTACTATTAATAATGTATGTGTTTGTACATATCTGTCGATGGATCTATACATATGAGTTTTATCTTCATAGCAATATAGCTTCAGTTTGGTTTTTAAATCAGATAGAAAAAGATGAGAGCCATAAATTAGACTATGTCACCCATAACTACAAGGCAACCCTTATTTCAGAAATTTCTATCTGGTCCCAGGAAACTAAAATAAAGAAAAAATAATAGCCATTTTGTGGATGGAACATTGAATCCCTCAAAGGAAGATGTGACAGAGCCCCGCTTCTGACCCAAGAATTTGGTACAGAGCCAGGTCAGAGCCCAAACTCTGGTTCTGATGCAGCAGTTCCCTGAGTACAAGCATCAGGCTCTGAGTGGCTGAGCTGTGATTCTCTTGCTGCACTCAAACCAAGAACTTCGTTTGTGTCAACATATGTGCAATGCCTTCTTGCAAAATGCCCTGAATTAGAAACCCTCCTCTCAGAATCAGAAAATCCTGCACTGAGGAGCAGGAGGGGCAAATCCATCCATAAGAAAAAAAGAGCCACAATTCTTTAGACCTAGATAGTTTGGGATCAATAACCAAACCACAGTCTTAGACAAGAGTGCGAAAAGATTTAAAAAGCCAGACACACAGGAACCGTGTGTTTCCCATAATGGCTCGAATGAAATTATATCGTCCAGAACATTTTAAAAGCAAGCAGCTTATTTTGAGCAGAGGCACATAGAGGCTACTGATGTGCACTGTGAAAACTCAATAAAGGAGAACATCTAATGAAAACAGATATAACGTACAACTGCAATCATAGGTCATGCATGAATTATTAACCTCGGGGAGTTTTCTATCAGTTCTGGGAACTATGGATTGCATGAGTCGTATACAATTTGGGAAATATTGGTTCTCCATTTCATAAGAGAGAACTTGAAGCAGGAAATGTACTTATTTCTTCTTTAAATATATACTGTAATTACCAGTCGGCAGTGACTAAATGTTATTATCCATCTGTTGGCTGCTCTGGTACCTGTAATGAGTAAACCTTAGCAGGTTATGCCATTTTCTGCAGCACAGATGACTGCAGCTTGTACATGCCTGTAAAGTCAACACTTTTTGTGTTGAATTTATTGTTGAAAATTTTCACAGAGAGACCAAGAAACGGAAAAAAAAAAAATCCTTGAACAGGTTTAAAACTTCTGCTCAAAATCTTTTGATGAATTCTCATTGCAGTCTGCATAGAATCTAATTCCTTTGTTTGGCTTACAAGGCTTTAAATTATCTGGTATCTGATCCAACTCTCTCCCCAGCTCTGTCTCAGGCTTCTTTTTTTATTTTTTATTTTTTTTTTGAGACGGAGTCTCGCACTTTCCCCCAGGCTGGAATGAAGTGGTGCGATCTTGGCTCACTGCAACCTCCGCCTCCCAGGTTCACGCTATTCTCCTGCCTCTGCCTCCCGAGTAGCTGGGACTACAGGTGCCTGCCACCACACCTAGCTAATTTTTTGTATTTTTAGTAGAGATGGGGTTTCACCGTGTTAGCTAGGATGGTCTCAATCTCCTAACCTTGTGATCCACCCACCTTGGCCTCCCAAAGTACTGGGATTACAGGTGTGAGCCACCGCGCCCGGCTGCCTCAGGCTTCTTACTGCCTTACTAACTCTGCCATGCTAATCTTCAAAAATCTTCCAAAGCGTCAGATTCGCTCCCCACTCAGGGCCTTTGCACAGGCTTTCCCCTCTCCCTGAGTCATTCCTTCCTCTGTCTCCATACTCTCTGCATGATTTTTGCTTTATCATTTCTTCAGGTCCCGGATGAAACATCACCTCCCCAGCAAGGCTCTGCAGTGGTATCCAACAGCAGCCTGTTGGTTTTCTCCAAGTCATCAATTACAATTTAGAGTTGTCTGGTTGTGTGGCTTTACATGCTAGGCCTCTGTCTCTCCCATGAGACAGCACAGCAGAAACTGTGCCTGTATTATTTACACTGTAATTCTAGCCATAAGAATGCTACTTGCCATCTTGAATGAATGAGTGAATAAACCATGGTATTTGTTAATTCTGGGATGTGGTGTGTGAAGGACAGGTTTGAGTCAGGACCTAACATATTTGTAGGAATCAGGGCCCAGGAAGCTCTGAGCACAGACCAAGGAGTAAGGAACCCAGTGGTGGGCCAGCCACACTTCCTGTACCTGTCATGCACCTGTTGATGTGCACCTCTTTCTTGGCATGTCCCCAGATTCCGTTCAGCTGATCCAAATCCTTAGACCATTTAAGGCCTCCATTGAGTCTCGCATATTCTTTTAAAGGGGTCTTAGATTTCTCGGTCAGGAAATCAAGAGGCTATTTAAAACCCATCCTCATCTTGCAGGGGTCCCTCCTCTCCTGATCAGCACAGCCATAACTCACAATGTACCACTTTGTTATATTGTCTCTATCAGATGCCTCGGCTTTGTATGCTGGTTTTAATTTTCCTATCTGGTTATAAGTATTTTGACTGGAGTCTCTGATTATGGCATAATTCAGAAGTTGGCTGGGGCCTCCCTGTCCCAGGAGATCTAGATTTAATGGACACAGACCACCCCCCAAGTCCATGGCCAGATGAAGCCTAAAGCTCTCCCATAAACACAGTTTTATAAGCCCCTGTGCCTTAAGCCCACATCAATTAGAAATCCAGTCCTTGATTAGATTCCTCTGCAGATCCTCTACCCCAAAAAGTCAACCCCTAACCAGAGCATTTGTAGGGACAGTAAAATTTTCTGAAGGTTTTAGAAGTACAAAGAAGGAAATCACTTCTCAAACTAAGGAGGAATCAATCTCACAATCCATCTTTTTGCATTGCCTTTTCTTTCTTCCTTCCTTCCTTACTAACTCATCATCTTCTTTTCTCATGGACCCTCCCTCCTCTTTCTTCCCATCTCTCTATTCTCCCTCTTTCTCAAGGCCAAAACAAGTCTCTTTGGTTCTGGCAGAGAAATGTAGTGATCACCTATAGAAACTGAAACATGTACTGGGGCTGTCTCACCCTCTACCCCAGAGCCTTAGCAAAGCTATTTAAAAACTTCTCACCCCAGACTACAATCTTGCTTCAGTATCCCCTACAGTCCCAACCACAGAGCTAAGCACACAGAAGATGATGAGTAAACACTTGCTAAGCATTGACTGGAAGACCTGACTGGCCTGGGAGCCTGGGGTATAACCTAAGTATCACGAGCAGTTAGTAGAGATAGGGCATCGTAGGCCAGGATTCACGCCTCGATCGTCCTGCTGTGCAAGGTAAGAGTGACATTCTCCAAAACTATAAGGGTAGTACCATTCAGAGGAGGAAATTCATAGTTCAAATTAAAATAAGATGGCAATAAAGTGAGACACAAATATCTAGTTGTAAACGCTGAAGGGACTTAATCAAGCAAAAGGGCACAGCTTTTCTATTGCGGCATAAAGTAAAGACATTTTTATTACTCTGGCAATTGGCAAAAAATGTCAAATGACTTTATGGGGCTTTTTCTAAATTACCTTTATTAATGTATGTAATATTATTGAAAAATTATACTACAGGATAAATGTTCCATTGAGCTACAAGTTGCCTGCAGGAATGTGCTGTAAATATACAAGGGTGAATATGTTACTATCTTTACAACCCATTTCACACTTATTACAGCCTTCTAAAACCAAAATAGCACTGAACACTTGGAAAAGTATGGGTATTTTACAACAAGGTATACAATATAGGTAAATTTGTGGAGGCTGGAAATATATCAACTGTCTTTGAGTGTGACAACCTGTTTTGGAGTTGTCTCAAGACTACGTTCTCCTAGATCACTTGCACCTTTCTGATATGTTGACATTTGCTTTGAGAAACCCATTCTGGCTGATTTGAATAAATATGGTCTCGGGCAGTTGACAAGACTTTTCGTATTTATTATACTTTAATACTTGGAAAGAGAAGAGCTAATGGCTGAAGCATGCCAGGGCAGATGCAGGGGAAACATTCTCCTCTTCTCTCTGGTTGCTCTGTGTGCATCTATCTCAACAGACAACACCTCTAGTCATGGTTTGGGGCTTCCAAATGCAATCTCTGTTTGTGTCTGAGTTGGCCTTGAGACCACCTTCTCACTCTCAATCTTCCAATAATCCATTCAATATAATTTCAGAGCCCTAGGATTGAACATAAATGCTTCAAGCCATCTCTCTCCAGATCTTCCACCCTCTCCTCAGGCATGACCCTAGGACCACTTCACTTCCACTTGCTTTCATCTTGCTCCTACTTAAGCCCCCTACCACTTTTGTGATTCAGAGCCAAACTGATGGGGGGTCGTCTTGTCCTAATTTATGAGACTAGTTTACTTGCCCTGCTTCCTGCTTTTCACAGCAAATTCTATGAATTGCTTGAAAGAGAAGGGGGAAGAGAGGGTGCAAAAGCCAAGTGAAAAATAAGATATTAAAAAAAGGAGGTCAATGAGGCAAACTAAAATTGACTGCACTATCTACCAGCTGTATTCCTCAAGAGCCCCCGCTAGGGAGAAGATAAACAGGGAGCCCCTCTGCAGATTGAAACCACAGCAGTCCCAGAGACTCCACCGTCATCCAACAGATGCCAGCTTTTCCCCCTCTGTTACCACTGCAGCTAGCTTCAGGTTGGGAAGACTTCCAAATGCAAAATATGTCATGCTTCTACATAACTTTTCATTTCTGTTTTTTAGTCATTCACACTCCTCTTCCTTGCTTATCTAACCCCCACCACCTTGGTTTTTAGATTTTTTTAAGAA
This sequence comes from Pan troglodytes, assembly GCF_028858775.2. Classification (NCBI taxonomy): domain Eukaryota; kingdom Metazoa; phylum Chordata; class Mammalia; order Primates; family Hominidae; genus Pan; species Pan troglodytes. The sequence continues at coordinate 73,651,869 of NC_072398.2, forward strand.
GCCTTTCCTCATGTTCTTCTGTTGGCAATATGATATAGTATTAGGAGCTTTTTGGGCTAAGTCACTGAGAAATAGCTGGTCAGAAATCATCAGCTGGGAAGGCAGAACAGGACATGGTCCTACTCAGGCCAGTTTTAGGACTAGGTAGATGAATTGTAGTGATTTCTATAATGTAGCTCGAGGGGCCACCTAGAGCCCCCCACCCACAACACACACACACACAGCTGTGCTGGTCATCCATGGACCTGACTTCCCACAATCTTTTGAAAGTATCTGTATTTTTATAGCTGGCAGAATGTTGTCCATGTCTATAATAGGGAAGAACAATAATCTAAGATGAATTTGCTTCTCCTTTAATATATATATAGTACCTGGTATTATTAACAAATATTTAAGTTGGTATAAAATAAGCATATTTATAACATACATACATATACATATAAATACACTATATGCATACACCATGAAAGCACTCATCTATTATATTTTTAGTCAAAACATGTTGTTTTCTATCATGATATCCCCTCTTCTCTTTTTGCACAATTCCAACAAATGTTCTGAACACATAAAACAGATCAAAACTAGAGTGAAATTACACCTCCAAGACAGACAGAAAAGAAAACCAAAACCCTAATGTCAAGTCATTTGGCAGACCTCCAGTTCACTTATTTACCAACCTGTGTTAATGCCAACCATGTGCCAGGCATCATGTTAATTGTTGGGGACAAGAAGATGACACAGAGATGAATAAGACATATGCTCTCATCTTCATACTCAGCTGATGACCTGGCTTCTTATTTCTTTGAGAAAAGGAAGCAATCAAAAGAGAAATTCTATCACTCCCACCTTTTCATCTACCAATCAGCTTGCTTTTATGGCCATATACAGTACCTTCCCTCTCATGGCTAGGCTTTTATCTAAAACCAGCCCCCTTCATTTGCTTATTGGATCTTATCCCCTCTCTCCTAGTTAAGGATAGCAGTCCAGCAAATATCCTCTATTCTGTAGCATATATTTTCTCTGTTCTTAAATCATTTATGACTTCCACATTTTCAAATCCAGTGGTCAGCTCTCAGTCCTCAGACTGAGGATCTAATAGGACTAACAGATCTTACTGAATCTATTCTCAACTCTTAACAGAACTGAATCCTCCTCTGACCCTGAAACATGGTCTTCACTTGGTATCAATGAATCCTCTCTTTTGGTTCCCCTCTCACTTCAATAGTCCCTCCTACTCATTCTCCTTTGCTGGGCTCTCGTCATCAATGAGCTCTCTTTCTCTTTTTTCACTTTTTTTTCCTTTTTTATTTTATTTTATTATTATTATACTTTAAGTTTTAGGGTACCTGTGCACAACATACAGGTTTGTTACATATGTATATACATGTGCCATGTTGGTGTGCTGCACCCATTAACTCGTCATTTAGCATTAGGTATATCTCCTAATGCTATCCCTCCCCCCACCCGCCACCCCACAACAGTCCCCGGTGTATGATGTTCCCCTTCCTGTGTCCATGTGTTCTCATTGTTCAATTCCCACCTATGAGTGAAAACATGCGGTGTTTGGTTTTTTGTCCTCGTGATAGTTTGCTGAGAATGATCGTTTCCAGCTTCATCCATGTCCCTACAAAGGACATGAACTCATCATTTTTTATGGCTACATAGTATTCCATGGTGTATATGTGCCACATTTTCTTAATCCAGTCTATCATTGTTGGACATTTGGGTTGGTTCCAAGTCTTTGCTATTGTGAATAGTGCTGCAATAAACATACCTGTGCATGTGTCTTGATAGCAGCATGATTTATAATCCTTTGGGTATATACCCAATAATGGGATGGCTGGGTCAAATGGTATTTCTAGTTCTAGATCCCTGAGGAATCACCACACTGTCTTCCACAATGGTTGAACTAGTTTACAGTCCCACCAACAGTGTAAAAGTGTTCCTATTTCTGCACATCCTCTCAAGCACCTGTTGTTTCCTGACTTTTTAATGATCACCATTCTAACTGGTGTGAGATGGTATCTCATTATGGTTTTGATTTGCATTTCTCTGATGGCCAGTGATGATGAGCACTTTTTCCTGTGTTTTTTGGCTGCATAAATGTCTTCTTTTGAGAAGTGTCTGTTCATATCCTTCGCCCACTTTCTGATGGGGTTGTTTGTTTTTTCTTGTAAATTTGTTTAAGTTCCTTGTAGATTCTGGATATTAGTCCTTTGTCAGATGAGTAGATTGCAAAAATTTTCTCCCATTCTGTAGGTTGCCTGTTCACTCTGATGGTAGTTTCTTTTGCTGTGCAGAAGCTCTTTAGTTTAATTAGATCCCATTTGTCAGTTTTGGCTTTTGTTGCCATTGCTTTTGGTGTTTTAGACATGAAGTCCTTGCCCATGCCTATGTCCTGAATGGTATTGCCTAGGTTTTCTTCTAGGGTTTTTATGGTTTTAGGTCTAACATTTAGGTCTTTAATCCATCTTGAATTAATTTTTGTATAAGGTGTAAGGAAGGGATCCAGTTTCAGTTTTCTACGTATGGCTAGCCTCTTTTCCCAGCACCATTTGTTAAATAGGGAATCCTTTCCCCATTGCTTGTTTTTCTCAGGTTTGTCAAAGATCAGATAGTTGTAGATATGTGGCATTATTTCTGAGGGCTCTGTTCTGTTCCGTTGATCTATATCTCTGTTTTGGTACCAGTACCATGCTGTTTTGGTTACTGTAGCTTTGTAGTATAGTTTGACATCAGATAGCGTGATGCCTCCAGCTTTGTTCTTTTGGCTTAGGATTGACTTCGCAATGAGGGCTCATTTTTGGTTCCATATGAACTTTAAAGTAGTTTTTTCCAATTCTGTGAAGAAAGTTATTTGTAGCTTGATGGGGATGGCATTGAATCTATAAATTACCTTGGGCAGTACGGCCATTTTCATGATATTGATTCTTCCTACCCATGAGCATGGAATGTTCTTCCATTTGTTTGTATCCTCTTTTATTTCACTGAGCAGTGGTTTGTAGTTCTCCTTGAAGAAGTCCTTCACATCCCTTGTAAGTTGGATTCCTAGGTATTTTATTCTCTTTGTAGCAATTGTGAATGGGAGTTCACTCATGATTTGGCTCTCTGTTTGTCTGTTATTGGTTTATAAGAATGCTTGTGATTTTTGCATATTGATTTTGTATCCTGAGACTTTGCTGAAGTTGCTTATCAGCTTAAGGAGATTTTGGGCTGAGACAATGTGGTTTCTAGATATACAATCATGTCATCTGCAAACAGGGACAATTTGACTTCCTCTTTTCCTAATTGAATGCCCTTTATTTCCTTCTCCTGCCTGATTGCCCTGGCCAGGACTTCCAACACTATGTTGAATAGGAGTGGTGAGAGAGGGCATCCCTGTCTTCTGCCAGTTTTCAAAGGGAATGCTCCCAGTTTTTGTCCATTCAGTATGATATTGGCTGTGGGTTTGTCGTAGATAGCTCTTATTATTTTGAGATACGTCCCATCAATACCTAATTTATTGAGAGTTTTTAGCACGAAGGGTTGTTGAATTTTGTCAAAGGCCTTTTCTACATCTATTGAGATAATCATGTGGTTTTTGTCTTTGGTTCTGTTTATATGCTGGATTATGTTTATTGATTTGCATATGTTGAACCAGCCTTGCATCCCAGGGATGAAGCCCACTTGATTATGGTGGATAAGCTTTCTGATGTGCTGCTGGATTCTATTTGCCAGTATTTTATTGAAGATTTTTGCATCAATGTTCATCAAGGATATTGGTCTAAAATTCTCTTTTTTTATTGTATCTCTGCCAGGCTTTGGTATCTGGATTATGCTGGTCTCATAAAATGAGTTAGGGCGGATTCCCTCTTTTTCTATTGACTGGAATAGTTTCAGAAGGAATGGTACCAGCTCCTCCTTGTACCTCTGGTAGAATTCAGCTGTGAATCCATCTGGTCCTGGACTTTTTTTGGTTGGTAAGCTATTAATTATTGCCTCAATTTCAGAGCCTGTTATTGGTCTATTTGGAGATTCAACTTCTTCCTGGTTTAGTCTTGGGAGGGTGTATGTGTCGAGGAATTTATCCATTTCTTCTAGATTTTCTAGTTTATTTGTGTAGAGGTGTTTATAGTATTCTCTAATGGTAGTTTGTATTTCTGTGGGATCGGTGGTGATATCCTCTTTATCATTTTTTATTGCGTCTATTTGATTCTTCTCTCTTTTCTTCTTTATTAGTCTTGCTAGCGGTCTATCAATTTTGTTGATCTTTTCAAAAAACCAGCTCCTGGATTCATTGATTTTTTGAAGGGTTTTTTGTGTCTCTGTTTCCTTCAGTTCTGCTCTGATCTTAGTTATTTCTTGCCTTCTGCTAGCTTTTGAATGTATTTGCTCTTGCTTCTCTAGTTCTTTTAATTGTGATGTTAGGGTGTCAATTTTAGATCTTTCCTGCTTTCTCTTGTGGGCATTTAGTGCTGTAAATTTCCCTCTACACACTGCTTTGAATGTGTCCCAGAGATTCTGGTATGTTGTGTCTTTGTTCTCATTGGTTTCAAAGAACATCTTTATTTCTGCCTTCATTTCGTTATGTACCCAGTAGTCATTCAGGAGCAGGTTGTTCAGTTTTCATGTAGTTGAGCGGTTTTGAGTGAGTTTCTTAATCCTGAGTTCTAGTTTGATTGCACTGTGGTCTGAGAGACAGTTTGTTATAATTTCTGTTCTTTTACATTTGCTGAGGAATGCTTTACTTCCAACTATGTGGTCAGTTTTGGAATTGGTGTGGTGTGGTGCTGAGAAGAATGTATATTCTATTGATTTGGGGTGGAGAGTTCTGTAGATGTCTGTTAGGTCCACTTGGTGCAGAGCTGAGTTCAATTCCTGGGTATCCTTGTTAACTTTCTCGTTGATCTGTCTAACGTTGACAATGGGGTGTTAAAGTCTCCCATTATTATTGTGTGGGAGTCTAAGTCTCTTTGTAGGTCACTAAGGACTTGCTTTATGTATCTGGGTGCTCCTGTATTGGGTGCATATATATTTAGGATAGTAAGTTCTTCTTGTTGAATTGATCCCTTGACCATTATGTAATGGCCTTCTTTGTCTCTTTTGATCTTTGTTGGTTTAAAGAAGTCTGTTTTATCAGAGACTGGGATTGCAACCCCTGCCTTTTTTTGGTTTTCCATTTGCTTGGTAGATCTTCCTCCATCCCTTTATTTGAGCCTTTGTGTGTCTCTGCACGTGAGGTGGGTTTCCTGAATACAGCACACTGATGGGTCTTGACTCTTTATCCAATTTGCCAGTCTGTGTCTTTTAATTGGGGCATTTAGCCCATTTACATTTAAGGTTAATATGGTTATGTGTGAATTTGATCCTGAAGTCCTTAAAGGACCTGATGGAGCTGAAAACCAAGGCAAGAGAACTACGTGACGAATGCACAAGCCTCAGTAGCCGATTCGATTAACTGGAAGAAAGGGTATCAGTGATGGAAGATGAAATGAATGAAATGAAGCGAGAAGAGAAGTTTAGAGAAAAAAGAATAAAAAGAAACAAACAAAGCCTCCAAGAAATATGGGACTATGTGAAAAGACCAAATCTATGTCTGATTGGTGTACCTGAAAGTGACGGGGAGAATGGAACCAAGTTGGAAAACACTCTGCAGGATATTATCCAAGAGAACTTCCCCAATCTAGCAAGGCAGGCCAACGTTCAGATTCAGGAAATACAGAGAACGCCACAAAGATACTCCTCGAGAAGAGCAACTCCAAGACACATAATTGTCAGATTCACCAAAGTTGAAATGAAGGAAAAAATGTTAAGGGCAGCCAGAGAGAAAGGTCAGGTTACCCACAAAGGGAAGCCCATCAGACTAAGAGCTGATCTCTCAGCAGAAACTCTGCAAGCCAGAAGAGCGTGGGGGCCAATATTCAACATTCTTAAAGAAAAGAATTTTCAACCCGGAATTTCATATCCAGCCAAACTAAGCTTCATAAGTGAAGGAGAAATAAAATCCTTTACAGACAAGCAAATGCTGAGAGATTTTGTCACCACCAGAACTGCCCTAAAAGAGCTCCTAAAGGAAGCACTAAACATGGAAAGGAACAACCGGTACCAGCCACTGCAAAAACATGCCAATTTGTAAAGGCATCAAGGCTAGGAAGAAACTGCATCAACTAACGAGCAAAATAACCAGCTAACATCAATGAACTGTCTAAATGCTGATGTGTCACAGGGATCAGTCCTTGGAATCCTTCTTTTCTCCTCCTACACTCACGCCGCCCATTTCCATGAATATTCACCAAATTTATATCTCCAGCCCAACTTCTCCCTTGAATTCCAGATTCGTATATTCAACGTTCCCCTCAGTATGACTTCCTGGAATTCTAATCGCTATCTCAAATTTCATATGTCCCCAGTTGAGCCTTTAATTACTCCGTGTTCTAAACCTGATCCTGCGTGGTCTTTCCCATCATAGTTAATGGAATGTCAATCTTCTATTTCCACAGACCAAAATATCTGGCACTATCTTTTACTTCCTTATTTCTCTCACCAACTATCAATCCATCAGGCTGGAATCCCATTAATTCTTCCTTCAAAATGTATCTAGAATCTGACCATGACATACTTGTTCTTCCACTACCACCCAGGTTCAAGCCACCTTCATGTCTCACCCCCGTGCTAACTGGTCTTTCTACTTCCAACTTGCACCCCTCCCCAACCCATGAGACCATTCTGCATAAGCAGCCAAGTGATCTTTCAAAACATACTTCAGATCATGTCACTCCTCTGCTTGTAACTCTCCAACAGTTTCCCAACTCAATTAAGTCCTTGTCCGTAAGGAGCTCACAGTCTAACAGAGAAGACAGAAATATAAGAATATATTACCAAGGCAACGTAAAAGTGCAATGACAGAGTGCTGGCTGTGGGAGTGAAAAGGAGAAGCAATTACCCTAGCCTGGTGAGGATCATGGAAAGCTACCTGGAAGAGGTTATATCAGAGTCTCAAAATTAAAGAGTTAGTGAGGTAAGGTGCATGTGATGGGGTGAAAGTAAGGAGCCAAGAATTGTCAAGGGTTCTTTAGCAGAGGAGCAACAGGAGCAAATTCAGAGAATTCAGAAACTCCATGCTGTGTACCAAAACACGGTAGGAACTGAAATAGGGAGAAACACACATACCGTATTCCCGGGCATAAATCAAGGGGCCAGGAGTGGTAAGAGGTAAGGTTGGGGGCCTAAACAGAGTCATATCGTAGACCACTTTTATTGTCGAGTTAATGAGCTTGGAATATAGATGTTGGGGAGACATTTCAAGGTTTCAAGATGGTTTTATTCAGTAACTTGATAAACTTTTTTTGAATTAATATGGACAATGTATCAACTCCAGGGCAAATGGCGGGAAGGTCACAGTGTTACAGGCCAGTAGGGGGTGCCAGCGAGCAGCCGCGGTGCTGGCCAGATCCTCTCTCCAACTGTCTGGAGAATGGCTGGGAGGGCGACACACAGGAAGCAGAGCAGTATCAGTTGGAGGACTCATCTCCAATTCAGGCAAGAGGGGATCCATTATCAGGCCCAGGGAAGGAATTGTGTTCCCAGGGACAGTCGACACCCCATATGTTAACATAAAAGGTGGAGCTTCTCTGGAGCTTTCATTCCTTCCAGTGCTCTGCCTCACGCCTGCTCTCTGGAAATGGATGTGCATTATCTCACAGGCTGTCAGAACCTTCCTAGGAAACCAGCATGTGGACGAATCTTGAAAATGCAATCTGGCCGCATCCAGAGCTTTGCATGCTGGTTCCTTGGGACCACACACTGAGACACTTTGCAAGAAAATTTAACAGAAGACAGATGGCAAATGTCATGGGGCCTCACACAACTGAGAAGGCAAAGGAGTAAACCAAAAAATAATGCATTGAGGACCAAAGTTCCTAGAGCAGGCAGAAAAGTAGTCACCTCCCCTCTGTCCTTTGACTGTGAGGAGCAAGCGGGGTACTAACCTCCTGAAGGAGCAACTGTGGTCTCCGTGATGCAATGGATGGGCTTGATGTTTATAGATTGATGGGTGAATTGTCCCCTGTTTCTTCATTCTGAATATTCTTTGAGCTTATTACATCAGCTCAGAGTGAACACTCTAAATTTAGACCCAAACTTTTTCATGTTTCCAAGGGAACTGTAAATCACTTTGTGAATGTACATACAACACAGCCAGCAAAGTCTGCTTGATGAAGCCCTCTCCTACACTCAGAGTCAAAGGCATCTCATAAATTGTTGCCTTGCCCAAGGTCCTGGACAGTAACTGACAGCCTCAGACAGATTGCCTTTGCTTCTCCATATGACACTTCTGTAGGAGGCTCTACTGCAAGTACAAAGGACACAGGCCTTCAGCTGTGACATCCCCTAACTCCCCAAAGTCCCATGTTGTTTCTGTGAAGGGTTTGTTGGATGGAGAACAGAGTGAGAGATGCTACATTGCTTAAGATGAGCCATCTAACATGATGGTGCCCAGGTCACCCTCAAAGCATCAAGTACTCCTTGATAGTGAAGACCAAAGAGGGGATACTGGAGCATGTGAAATATTTTTTGATGAGGTTAGTGAATCAACTAGGGCGGGTTTCAGTTATAATCACAGAGACTGGAGGTATCAATGGCTTAACAATATAGAAATTTATTTCTCTGTCATGTATAGGAAGTCCAGAGACATCCAGTTCAGCACTAGTATTGTGGACACATAGTGTCAACATAACCTAGGCTCCTTCTGTCTTCTCTCTACTCCTCTGATTGTGTAGCTTTCATCCTCACATTCACTGCACAGTCCAAGGTGGCTTCTGGAGCTCCAGCCATCATGCCCATGCTCCAGTCCTCCAGGAAGAAGGAAGATGAAAGGGCAAAAAGGGTGCAATTATCAGGTGGTCAGCTCCTACATTTCACAGCTGGTCAACTTTCTGAGTCCCACATTATAATCAACTTACATCTCATTGACCTTCCCTTGATTACCTGGCCACTCCTAAAAAGAAAGACTGGGATATGCAGTCTTTGAGTTGAATGCAGTATGACCCCAAATAACATTATGTGTTTGCCACCAAAAGAGAAGAGGAGAGTGAATATTGGGTGAAGTCCAGCAGTCTCGGCTCCATTTAGGTTATAAGCATATGAGGAGCAGAGCAGAGGCCCCTAGGCTCCTAATACAATACCATAGAACATAAAGCAATAAAAAAAATACTCAGCAAGAGGAGCAAGCCTTGAAATAATGGGAAAACTGAAAGAAGAAAGGAAAGATGGAGCAGAGAAGGAAAAGAAAATGAAAGAAGGAAAGTAAGAAAGAAAGTCGTGTAGGAAAAATAATGGGGAACAAGAACAAGGAAGAAATAAAGAAAAGGCTATAGAAAGAAGGGAAAGGAAAATGTAATGCAGGTGTTCCCGGGTGCCCGTTTTCTATCCTTAGGAGTGACTTTTGCTGCCTGGGCAAGTTTTGGATTCCTGGTCCTGGAGCTGAGGGTTTTCTTCTGTGTATTCCTTGGTGCTGGGCTCCCTGCTATTACTTCTAACCACAGTTGTTCCAGTCTTTTCTCCTGCAATGCCTAGAAAATAGGACCAGTCAGGTCCCCTACCTTTTGGCTAGCTTTGGCCATCAGCTTTCACCAGACAGTTCTCAGAGTTCTTTACTATAGGGTCAGCATCTCAAGGGTCGATGTTGCCATTCACTTAGATGACCCCTTGTAGACCCGCCTCTGGGACAGATTGTCCTCTGTGGATGCCTCCTCCACCTGTGATGTGCAGGCCCTGCTTCAACACTCCCAGTCAGCAACCCCATATCCCTGGCCCCCTCCCCACAGGCAGAGGCTCACGCATGATGCCTTCTTATATCTTGCCAGCTAGGGAAACAAGGTCTCAAGCCTTGGAAGAAGATACATTGGTGTTCTTACCTCCATCAGTAGCCTGCAGAGAGAGAGGGACAGAGAGAGAGAGAGAGAGAGAGGGAAGGAGAGAGAGAGAGAGAGAGAGATATTATGGTCCATAAACAAGAGAAATGAATGCAGACAGCCCCCTGCCCCCTGCCTCCACCCCTGTGAGAGCTGAAGAATGGCTGATCCTCTTACTAGGTTGCCTAGAAGTAATCACCATTCACAAGCATCTGTTTTCATCAGCTTTCTGGCTCTGCCCTTGAGGGACCAGAAGACTACCACCATGACCACTACTCTTTCTCTGTGACTGTGCTGGAAAGCATGGGTTCTTCCTCCTCTGCCTGAGGCCTGGCCCCATTACCAAAAAAAAAAAAAAAAAAAAAAAAGTTATTGTCAGTGGAAGCTTTCCTGGCCACCTAGGAGAAATGGTGCCCACTCCAAGTAAGCTAGTTTTGCTCTGGAGCTTCCTAGGATCTAAAGGACTGATTGGATGCTAGTTCAACCCCCCATAGAAGGGAGAGAAGAGGAAAAAGGTGGGGATCTCACCTATGGTATCACCTTAGTGAGAATTTAAGCTAAGTTGGTGTAGAACAGATTGTGTTCTTAAATCTGTTTTACATTATTATCAACACCAAGGACAGTGCTGTCTACACATGGTAGGCACTTGATAATGCTTGGTAGATAAATACATGAGAACATGTCTATTGTTTCTCAGCACCACATAGTTGAGATGAAAACTTAAATACTTTTCATAACAAATTTATATTTTAAAACTTCCAAGGAAAGGATTCAGGTTCGGATTTTTCTCCCAATTGATTTATTCCTCCCTAAAGGTCCATTTGGTACGGTCCCCAAATGAGAAGGCAGTTTTAGAATGTCCGGTGCTGAATGTCATGCAAATGATTATGCAAAACGCAGGCTGCTCCCTGGGCCCTGTGTGGAGCCGTGGAAGATTCCGTCCCTGGAATAGGTACTGTTATGAGAAAAAGCAGATGATGAGGTCAAATATCTCCCCCAGTCCATGTATAGATATGCAACATAAGGATGCCCAAATTGGACCCCAGAGAGACTCCAAAATACTTTAAATAGTTAAAACAAAATTTTCCTTTCCATAGAAAATTATATTTTTTACTACAAAATATAAAACAACCCATTATTGCAGTAATAATTTTCCTTTAAGTAATGATGTTTCCCTGAGCCCTCTTGTCTATATGGTAGATCAAAACAAGTTTTATCTAAAGACAGTGAGAGGAAAGCAGAGAAGAAACTTGAAATATTTCAGTGAAAAACATGGCTATCTTTGGATGTAAAGGAGAAGTATCAGCCAGCATTGAAGGAGGAAGGTTCTACAGTGGAAGGAGCATGGAACCAGGATTTAGGAGACCTACATTCTAATCTCAGCTCTACCGCTAAGAACTGGTTTTTCTCACCTGTCAGATAAAAAGGTGTAAGGTGATCTCTAAATTCTGCTTTCTGATTCCATGTCTTGGAGTCTGTACTCATTGAAAGTACATAGAGATGGGAGTGAGAGTAGTGGGAAATATTCCAGGACATAGCATGATTTCAACCACTAGAATGATCTTCCTAGCCTGCAATATGAGAAAACAAATGTTCTCATTTAGATTGTTGTCTAATTCTGATTACAGGACGCCTGACTTAATTCCTACTGAGGGAGTTAATTCTTAAGAATCATCTAGGTTACCATTCAGCAATTTCTTTCTCACTTTTACTATTACTATGACCGCCATTACTTTGGCCATTATTTAACTTCCTCAGGCTCTAAGCAGAGTCAATTCTAAACAAAGCTGGCTGAGAATTTGTTGGTGCAATAGAATTTGTTGTCCAAACTATTGCTTGGGGTTTCAGAAACAGTTGTGGTGAAGTACTGCCACATTTTTCACCACTAAATGATAATAGACCCAGGGATATAAAATAGGCTGTATCTCACATACATATTCCATCATTTTTGTAAAGTTGCACAAAGTACTGTGAGAAGGTTGGCAGGAGAGTGTGCTGTGATCAATTAGCAATGTCTGTCATGAGGGAAAACTCAGAAGTAAAGACACGCATATCACTTATTTGCTAACCTTGGGCTCCTGGGCTTTTGGGCTACCAACCTGTGCCTTCTTGGTGATGAGACTACAATGGCAAGGATCAAATTCTTCCAGAGAAAACATCTTTCCTCCATCAGTGACATTATACAAAACTCTTTTTCCATATTCTAGACCCTACCCAGTTTCTCCATCTATTCCAACCTGTGCTCTACATCCTTGGGAAGCACTTTACAAAGAGTGTTTCACGTAATATTAATCTCATAAGATGCTATTTAAAAGAAGGCCCTTTGTTCTTACATTCAGGATTCTCTGCATGCCAAATTCAGCTAGATACTAGTATTTTCATGTAGTAGTTACTGAACACTGATCATGTCATAGGTTCTGTTCTAAGTGATTGTAGGTATTAGTTAAATTAATCCTCACAACTCTATTTTGCCCATTTCACAGATGAGGAAACTGAAACAAGAGAGCAACTATTGGAGTCAGGATTCACTCTGGCAGTCCAGATTTAGAATCTGTTCTTTTAATACCACTTGATGCTGCCTCCCATTTCTGTATTTATCTATATTTATAATCTGTATCTTTATCTATATATCAATTCTAAATCTATATTTACATATACATCTATATCTATCTTAATGATTCACAAATCATGTTTGCATGTTAAAGACTCTGAAAATTTCTTCTGTAAAGAAATCTAATGCTATTTAATTCTATGATTCTTTAATTTATTTGACACAAGGAACCCCTTACAGATACTTTTTTCTCCCTTTGCTTTGCTTCTAATCACAACCCATATCATAGAATATTCTAGAGCACCATGAAAATATCCTTCTGAGGACTGAGCTATAAAATGGAAGGATGAAACTCTTAAATCCTTGGCTCTGATTCCTGCTTTATTTGGACCAAATGTATAACTAGAAGACTCAAAACCCAAGGGAGGGGTGCCTAATTTTTCAGGTCCCAAATGAGTTTAAAGGGAGTCCCTAAATGGGGAAAGCAGAATGGATTCTATCCCTGGATATCCAGTTAATTGTTTAAGTAAGTGATGATAGATGACAGACAGATGAGTCATGTCAAACCAAGAATAAACTCAGAGTAGTTGGTGAGCATTTCCACTTATGTAAAATGAGAATCGTGCAGCACAGGGGGAAAAAAGCTTGAAATTCAAACTAAAGAGATTTGTATTTGAGTCAGAATTCAACCAATGGTGGACACTTTATTCCATGTTATATGGCCAACATATAATATTATGCCTGGTAGGTGCTCAAAAAACATATGTTGATTTGAACAAATGTGTAATCTTGAACAATTTACTTAACCTCCCTAAGCTTTAATTTTCTCATATATAATATGAAGATGACAATAATAACTTCGACTTCCATGGTTGCTTGGAAAATTGAATTAGATGATGTATTTTTAAGTAAGTTTTAATTTTGAAGGCTTATGTAAATGTCAGCTGCAAGTCCTGTCATCATTAACAATAATAAACTTAGCAGGATTTGAAACCCAGCCATAGTAGCTTATATCAGTTCCCTCAGCCATGTCTCACCAGATTTACGCCATGAGTAGGAGATGCTGGTCAGCAGTAGGCATACAGGGATATGCAGCCTCTAGTACAGCAAGAATTAAAAAGGAAGACCATTAAGGACAAAGAGGGACAAGCTCTAACCAAATTATCTTCTAGATCTGATGAAAAGCTTCCCTAAAAATTCCCTTAGATGCCAAGGCATTGGTTTACTGTTGATACATAATAGCTATTCAATAATTGTTTGCTGAATTCACCAACTTACACATCTTGAGGTTACTTAAAGAAGTAGAATGTCTGTCTTCTTAACTTTCCCCTCAACTGTTCCTGAAAGCTACAAAAAGATAGGATTTTTATCTAAAAATCTAGACACCAATCTGAAACCCATTCTGCTGTAATGCATTTTTTGGTGCTGGGAGGGAAGTGCCTGGGAAATGGAGACAGGAAGGAAGGAAGGAAGGAAGGAAGGGAAGAAGGGAGGGAAGAAGGAAGGAAGGAAGGAAGGAAGGAAGGAAAAAAGAGGGAAGGGAGGGAGGAAGGAAGGAAAAAAGAGGGAAGGGAGGAAGGAAGGAAGGAAGGAAGGAAGGAAGGAAGAAAGGAAAAGAAAGAGGGGAGGAAGGGAGGAAGGAAGGAAGGAAGAAAGGAAAAGAAAGAGGGAAGGAGGGAAGAAGGGAAGGAAGGAAGGAAGGAAGGAAATGAAACACTTCTCATATACCTGTAAAGACCATGATAAAAAATAAAAAATAATAAAAAATAAACCATGATAAACACTTGGTTCTTCTTCATGAACTAGCCTCTAAAGCTACCCTGCCCAACGCTGTAGACAACAGCCACATGGGACCATTGAGCACTGAAATGTGCCTAATCTTGTGCTGTGAGTGTAAAAATACATACCAGATTTCAAAGACTTAGTATAAAAAAGCAACATATATCATTCATAATTTTTATATGGATTTCATGTCAAAATAATAATATTTAGCTATATAAAAATTTTTTGCTATATGAAATATATTATCAAAATTCATTTCACCTGCTTATTTTTACCTCTTTAGTGTGGCTACTAGAGAATTTAAAATTACATACATGGCTCACACTCAGTGACTTGTATAGTCATTGGACAGTGCTGCTCTGGAGCAATGATTTTTGAGCTGTGGGTTGTGATGTCTTGGTGGATCATGAAACCTATTAAGTGGGTGACAACCTGTATTTTTTAAAGGAGAATAGAACAAATAAATTAGATTGGAATGCATGGCATTGTGCAGGTCAGTGGTGCAATGGAGAATACATCTGACTAGGGATCAGAAGATTTTAGAATCCATGGCATTTAGTAAAGGTAAATATTCTTCTGTGAAACTTTGGTTTCATATATATATATAATATATTTTTTATATATTATATATATACACACACACACCTGTGTATATATATATACACACACACGCGTGTATAGATATACACACACATTAGACAATAATTACAGATGTATTAGGTATTAGGTTACGAAGTAAAATGCATCTTTATGGTCAATAGAGTAAAAGTGCTTGAACATCCCTTTTCTAAATTGGCCATGATGAAACAGGACTTCCTTGAGCCAGAGTGTCCTGGCATAAACAACAAAGGCTATGATTTGTATCTGACTAGGGAGATTCAGAGATGCATCAGGTCAGTCCTGTCACTTTCAAGTTCTGCCCGTGGAAACTTTGCAAGCTCTCCTGAGGTTGCACTAAAGGAGGAGAGAAGGGCAGCTGCACCACCTCCTCATCCATCCCTGTGAGTCATAAGAGTGCAGAGGCTGGCATTGGAAGCAGCGACAGCACCAACAGTGGACTACTGCAGCCCCGGTAGATTCAGGCAGGGGAGCAAACGCAGCACCCCGGTATCCCAGGAGCAAGAAGCAACACCCCTCAAAGGCAAATTAGACCTCGCCTCATGTTGCTAATATTATCCACAGAGATGTGCTTCTTCCTTCAGCACATCTTTGTATGGCCATAAAAGTGTCCTCTCCAGACTACTCAGGGAACCTACCACTCCAAACACTTCATCCCTTGAGGTAACTAAATTAGAAGAATACAGACGCTGCACTGTCTTGGAGGCTGAGTCTCTCTGACCTCAGCAGGCTCCCGTTACAGCTTCTTCTAGCAGCCAAAGGTCCAGCTCCAGGTTGATTTAGGACCCAACAACAGCATGGAGGCAAGTCATGGTTTAAAGAACCCTGGCCTTACAGGTGGTAGAGACTGAGGCCCACCCAGGGCTGTAATCCTGGCCTTACCCCAATGATGCAAGGCCATAGGCACCATGGAAGCTATGGCTTCCTGCATTGTGACAGCTGTTTAACCCCAATAATGCCCTGAAACTCTCAGCATTGTTTTTCACCTTACTCACTGCTTAGAGAAGAAGGGCCTGATGGACCCTATGTTCCCAGGCCCAGCCTATAGAAATGTTGAAAAAAAAATGCTACTCTTTGCAAATTCAAGTGCAGCAGTGATGGGGGACAATGTGTGGAGTGAAAGGGTGCAAACAGATCCCATTGCTCCCAGCTGCCATTTTACCCTGCTCAGTGCTGGTCAATTAAGGCCATTTTCTCAGCTTCAGAGGACACTGCTCCAGGAACTGACGTCATAGATTTTTATAAAAACCAATTCCATCCCATGCTTATGAATTACCCAGGAGAGTCATATCATACACTTCTGATGGTAAGAGCTCATTCACCTTGAGTTCCACATGGCACCTCAGAAAACACTATCAGTCAGACTAATACTTTTTTTAGGGCACTTATTTTGTGCTAGGCCCTAAGTTAAATACTTAATATCTATTATATATTAAGCACTTAAAACCACCCTGTGAGATCAATGCCATTATTAAGTATCTCCATGTTACAGATGAGAAAACGGAAGCTCAGAGAAAATACATTGCTTGCACACTGCCACAGCTAGTACCCTCAGACTGGATTCCAGACTAGATTCTGTTGAGTGCCTCCTCTCCTTCTGGCTCTGACCCTAGTAGTGCTAATCCAGAGCTGTATGATTCCTAAGCTCCACACCTATGGCATAGTCTTGTCTTCTACTTCAAGTATTCTTAAAACAAGGTCTTCGACAGTGGTTTCATAAGCCCAAAATAGCATCCACAAATCTGAGCCCTGAGGTCTGCTTATAGTGCTTCGGGTGAGAATTACTCCAAGAATCTCTCTAGAGGGCAAGAACCCATCCTCCCCTGGCCCCCCAGGTCTGCTGACAGATACAACACTACTAGAGCCCTCTGGCTTGAGTCACCCTCCAGGGTCTTCAGCTTGATATTTTTTGCTTAGTTTCCAAGTATCTGAAGCTCTTTCTGAGCACGTGCTCCAGACAGAAGCCAGTGGTTACTGTGCTCCACTCACACTTGGCCACTGTCCGTTCCAGCCCCCTTTGAAGCTTCTGATACTCTGGCGGCAACTAGCTGGTGCTGGGTAGAGAATGGGAAGCAGGGGGTTTGCATCCCTATGTAGCCTGTCTGCTGGGCCTCCAGTCCTGTAACGCCCATCCTTGCTGACATTTCTCTTCCCCCAAGCTTCAGGTCCACTGGCCCAAGGGCCCTGCTGTTCAGATTGGTCAGAAACCCCAGAGTCAGGGAGAGCAGACCTTTCCCTCCCACAGGACTTTCTCTAATCAGCCCAGTTCATTATTCTGATCAGGACTAAACAAAATGCCCCCTACAAGAGCTGTGGGGTTTAGACACAATTCTGCACACCTGTTAATGGAGAGGAAGCTGGTCACCTCGTCAATACTTACCAAGGCTCCTCCACTGACAGAGATGTGTGCTTGGTGCCAGGGCAGAGGGGAAAATACAGAAGCTTTTCCCTTGTTGGGAACTGCCCAGGTCCCACCACTGCCTGGCCAGGCCAGGCGTGTCTGACTTGCTTGACAATGCAGCCCGGCTTCCAGTGCAGACTGAAGTCAACCTTAGACCTGCCTTCTGGGCCTGCCCGAGTCGGGGCAGAGTCATTGGGCAGTGCTTCCCCAGAGACAGCAAGACCAAGGACTTGTTGGTTTAAAGTATTCATTCGAAATAGGGTGCAATCTCAATTATGGAAATTAACACAGATTAAAAAGTGGAAAAAACCCCACCAAAATCAGTAATTAAAAATACAATCTTTCTGTATGTTCTAGTTATTCTATAATAAATATGTATAGATTTTCTAATCAGAAAAAAAACTTTTTTTTCAATATAGACTTACTGATTTATCTTTAGGGCTTTGGTGCAGGGATTCTAACCCCCAAGGCCCATAGCTTTTGGCTGGCACACTCACATCCAGACCCCTGGAACTCGTGGGATTCATACCTGGTTCTGTTGAGTGCCTCGTCTCCTTCTGGCTCTGACCCTAGTAGTGCTAATCCAGCTCTGTGAGTTTCAGTTGACCCTAGCTGCACCCTATTATGTGGCTTTATCCACCCTAGTTCCGCAGCCCCATGCTCCAGCCCTGCTCAGGCCAGCCTGCCTTGACCTTGGACTGTGATGCTTGCCTCTGAAGCTTCAGGTCCAGCTGCTGTATCCAGGTGGATTGTTCCAACCCCTGAATCCCCTCTGGTTTCTTAGGGTCTAGTTTCAGGGACCACACAACACGGGAAAAACCAAGAAATATTTTAGGAATCCTCACGGATCCTAGGGGATTGAGATCTCGATTCACATCCTAGTCAGCCCCACTCTGGAAAGCAGGGTGGACCATTCCCTGGGAGTCACTGATCATCTGCATGAAGCAATTGTACTCATCTATACCCTGGGTCAAGAAGATGCACCACAAATGCCACCATGGGATTTGTCACTCAGAGTCACCCAAGCATCCTCAATTCTGCTCAATTCAACAATTAATTTAGCACCCAGTGATGACCCACCCTCCCACTTGCACCCCTGCTAAGGCTGAGGCTGAGGAAGATGGAGGAGGAAAGAAGACCCCACAGCTGGATGGCCCATAATGAACCTCTGGCCCATGAGGAAATGAACACCAGTTGCTTCTTTATATTTGATGTATTAACAATGCTGATACCTTCCCATCAATTATGTGCCACTTTGTAGCTTATGAAATGCTTTTGCATATACTTCATTCTCACTATAAATAGTCCTCACTTCACAGATCTGAAAATTGAAACTTGGAGCAGTCACACAACTTGCTCAAGCTCATAAAGCCTGAGAATGGAAGTGGCACGAGAGACAGATAGGCATTGTGTCTGTAAAGCAGGTGACCTGTTCACCAGGCAATGACCCTTCTCTAGAATCTCCCTGATGGAGACCCCTGGAGAGGAGTACCTATGACCTAGCTCACAGCCAACCACCTCATCAAGTCCAAGGGCAAAGAAGGCCAAAGATCACTCCATTTCTGAGAAGCAGGTGCACCTATGAGAGACAAATAGGGCCTGTGTAATCCAGGAAACCAGTTTCTCAGTGAAGATGGACATGTGGCAGGGAAAGACAATTGGGGGGTGTGGATGGTCTGACAGGTACCAAGGTCAATAATAAGAAACAATGTGACAGGCAGCTGTAATCAAGAGAAACTGGGGTTAGCAGGGAGACCTACAATCCTGGAGCTATCAGTGAGAGAGGCTGCAAAGTGGGTAGGCAGGAAATTTGTTACCCAAACAATAAACTGGGCCAATGGCTAGCATGACAGTGGGTCCCAGCCCTCTCGGGGCCACCCCACACACTCCCAGCAGCAGTTCTCCCAGATAACACTGCAGAGAGAAAAATTCCAGAAGCTTGGGAAGCAGGAAAGACCAATTTGTGGAAATATGCAGGACACCTGGGTAGGTAAGGATGGCTGGAACCACATCACGTGTGTGTATATGTATTGAAAGAGAGAGAGAGGACCTATTAGACTTTGGGCTCTATGCTGAATGCTGCAATAAAAGATAACTAGATTATAGACTCTGCCCTCTAGGGACCCTCCAGGGGGAAAACAACAGCTCTGCAGATAACTATTGTGATAAGTGTAAAAACAAGTTCTGCTGGAGCTCAGAGAGGGAGATGATTGTCACAAATTCTTATAAGAAGACTTCCCAATCAACTGCATACAGCTCTTGACATTCAAAGACTATGGAATCAGGCTGCTTAACTTTGAATCCTGGTGCCCTCACCTAAAGGCTTTGTGACTTTTAGACAAGTCACTTAACCACTCTGTACCTCAATTTCTTCAATTGCTGCATCTGTAAAATGGGATAGTAATGATGTGATATGACTGCTGTGAGGATGAAATGAGGTAATATATGAAGCCCTTAGAAGATTGGTTGGCATGTGGCTGGACAATGCACATGTCAGTCTAAGAAAGCCCTTCCTTTCCTTTCCTTCACGGCACAACCCCACATGCATATTGGGACAGGGCAGAATGCACAAGCTCTGGGGCATATAATCATATCTGATCAGTTTAGCTTGAAGGTGGTGGGGATGTTCCCTTCCTAATCAAATGCAGCTGGTTTGGGCAAACCTAGCCACCAGTCCCACGTTTTTGGTCATGTAGGAAGAGCCCAGAGATCTTGTTATTTTGGAGAAAGGCAATAAATATTCCTTGTTGACTTAATACTGTAGACTTATCTTACAGATAAAAAGTTTGGATCATTCTAGACACATTTGTGGGTCTAGACTAATGAAGGTATAATATTCTAGAATGGTAGAAAGACACGTCACTGACTATCTTATAATTATCTTCTAACAGCCCCTGATGAATATAACATGGAAAATGATCAAAACCATTCTTTTAGGAAATAGCTCACCTGCTTTGGGCTTTCTATTTAGTGAATAGAACTAGTGTCTTGCTCAGCAGGGGAGCAGGGGAATGCTTTTATAATGATTTCCCTGCAGCAATCCTGTTTGATAATGCAAACTAGGATCAAAGCAATAGGTTTTCCTATTAAGTACTCCAAGGAAAGAATCAAGTGTTGAGTTGTTGCTAGGGAAATCTGAGAGCCTCATGGGGCCTGGTGATCCAGTCCTGGAGAAGGAGAATTGTTGAGTAAATCCATAGAGAGAAACAGCAAAGTTTCCCTCCGCAGTGACTGGCTTTGACTTCACTCACTCTCATCTCGCCCTCAGCTGCAGACTCAACCCATGTCCAGCTCTGCTGCTTGGAGTCAATGTTGGTGAGCTCCCACACCCCCACCTCAGCTAGCTGCTCACTAAGGCAACTATAAGTGTCCAGAGAGCAGGGAAAGTAGAAGGCTGAAACTTTAAAAAAAAATTCAGAGAACGTATTCTTCCTGAGACACAAAGATAAATAATTAAATAAACCAGCACCTTTATTATTTTTTTAAATGTCACTGTATTTTTCCAATCTCCCTGTGAGAAAACCAAACTAAAGAAGATGTGAGCTGGATTCCTTTTTACACTGTGAATTTCTCAGAGATAGCATACATTACCCTCAGAGCACTTCTTTACTACCAACTTCATGGCTTGTTATCCATAGGATTGAGCCTTAGTTTACTCATCTGTAAAGTGGAGCAATACGCCCACCTTACATGCTTTACAGAATTGGTAGAGGAATCAGTCGTGATTATGTTTATGAAAGCACCTTGAAAACTCAGATGAGCTCTATAAATACCAGGTGTTCTGTTATTCTGACTCATTTTAGTGCTTTTCAAAAGGGAAAGGTAGGAAGATCAATGTGAGAAAAAATGTTGAAATCTTTTACAGGCAATAAATCTTCTTCTCTGCTACAGCATGAAGCCACACTGAACCATGTCCACTGTTAGGTTAGTTGAAGGCTGCTGTTAAAATGAAAATGTCACTGTTATTTATGGTATAAGGCTTACCTGTTTCCAAATAGGTTTTCAGAAGGCATTAATTTATTGCCAATGCTGTATCTTGTATCACTTTGGCATTTGACTACGGAGGGAACGAGTCACAGAGGAAGGTAAGTTTTAAATAGACTTGGGGACAGGAAGAAACATCTGGATTAAACAGCCCCTCCAGGAAGTCAGATTCCTGTGGGTACCTGCAGGGACAGGCACAGGACAGCCACGGGTTGGTCAGTGAGGGAACTGTGTCCAGGTGGTCAGGTCTCGTTGAAGTTGAGCCCCAAAGAGGTGAGAGATGTGGGTGAGAGGCTACCAAAACCTGGAAATAGAGTCTGCTCAGTGGTGTAGAGAAGGTCACCTTGAGAGAAGCAGTGCCCTTCAGCCAAGGGGCACAGCCAGCCCCAGGCAGCCTCCCAGGGAGGCAGCGAGGGCCTGACTCTCCTCCACGCCACAGCTCTCTGGGTGGAGCTCCCCTTCGGCAGAATGGGAAGCTCCAGGGCAAGGTAGCCTCCTGGGAAAGAGTGAAGCTCTGGAGCGGCAAATGAAGAGTTCCAAGGAGTGTGTGTGCCAAGAGAAGGAGTCCCACACAGCAGTGCACTGCAAAGGCTGAGGGAGAAAGGGAAGTTGTGCTGAAGGAAGAAGAACTCCAGTAAAAGGGGATTGGGGCCAGGTGCGGCGGCTCACACTTGTAATTTCAGCACTTTGGGAGGCTGAGGTCGGTGGATCACCTGAGGTCAGGAGTTTGAGACCAGTTTGGCCAACATGGTGAAACCCCTTCTCTACTAAAAATATAAAAATTAGCCGGGCGTGGTGGTGGGCACTTGCAGTCCTAACTACTTGGGAGGCTGAGGCACGAGAATTGCTTGAACCCAGGAGGCGGAGGTTGCAGTGAGCCGAGATCGTGCCACAGAGGAATTGGACACCATGCACAAGTTATTTCAGATATAAACCCCAAACCCCCTGAAATGTTCTGCATCCCCTTAGTGGGTTTTTTTAATAACCTATATGGATCCCACACGAACTTTGGGAACCCTCAAAACGTGCTCTGTTTATCAACATCCCTCAGAGCCCAGTCAGTGCCATCTGTATTCTTACGCTGTCAGAAAGGCAGCTGCATGTAGCTAAATGGTCAATTCTTGTCTTTATTCAGATTGAACACATTTAAAAGTCCAATATTTTACAATACATATCCTAAATTTAGCAGTTAACAAAAGAACATTTGAATTCCATTGGCGCCCCTTTTAACAATAATGAACAAAGATGATGCAGTATAACTTAATGGAGAGCAAAATGCATTTTGTCAAGAAAGTGAGAGAAAGGGGATTTAAGAAATTATGTACCCTGAAGAACCATTCTCCAAAGTAATGAGGAAGGCTAATCTGAGCCTTACTGACTAAATAACTGCAAAATAAGATAAGCGATAAGAAAAAAATCTTTATGTTTTTCAGGTTGAAATTCATCTTTGGGGCCAATTGCAACTGCAGACGTCAAAGGGCCTCTTAATCATGTTATGCCCTGCTTTGAAAACATTGCTGGCTCAACAAGCACACAGATACAAAGCAAATTTCTAAAAATGCCAGTCAAGGCTCTCTGACATCTTCTTAGTACACTTCATCCCTGAATACAATCACCCCTACATTGTACTATCCCAGGAACCAAGCCCTTCTACAAACATGACTCCCCTCATTCTCTACTCTGCTTCAACTGCCTTTTTTTTTCTCTCTCTCTCTCTCTCGCTCTGTCACCAGGCTGGAGTGCAGCGGCACAATCTCGGCTCACTGCAACCTCCGCCTCCCGGGTTCAAGCAATTCTCTCATGCCTCAGCCTCCTGAGTAGCTGGGATTACAGGCGTGTGCCACCACACCCAACTAATTTTTGTATTCTTAGTAGAGATGGGGTTTCACCATGTTGGCCAGAATGGTCTCAATCTCCTGACCTCGTGATCCGTCTGCCTTGGCCTCCCAAAATGTTGGGATTACAGGCATGAGCCACTCCGCCCGGCCTCAACTGCCTTTTCCATTGCCTCCTCCTTTCAAAATCTTTCTCATTCTTCAAGACCCAGCTCAAAAGCTACCTTTTCCATTAGTCGTTCTCTAGAGAAGTCTTGCAGTTGAAATGCCTCCTTCTGCTGGACTCCCAGAAGAAGTTCCCATACCTCTGGTATGGTACTTCTCATGTCCTGCCATTTATGCTTGTTATATGAATATCTTTCTCCTAGTCACACAGGGGGTCGCCTGAGACTTGTCTATCCTGACCTCAACATCTAGAATGGAACCTAGTCCTGTTCCTGGCATGCAATCAGTGTGTAACTGAATTTAATTAAGCAGGTTTTGCTCCATATACCAGTACTCTCAGAGCTTCCTCCAATTTCAGGTAGAAAATAATTATGTTATTTCATGCACTAGAAGGTATAATTCACCTGCTTGTAGTCTTTGGGTCAGGGCGGTGCTATTTAATGCTCTAAAAGACATAATGTACACAATGAAGTAAATAACTCATTTAGACCACTAGAGCTGAACTTTAATACATTGCCACTTCTAGTACACAAGTAATCTGAAGAAATGAATGGCTATCCAATATATGAAAGCAATTATTTGCTTCCTGCTGGAAGGATCAACTCCAATATAGTTATGCTATATAATTGGAAACAGCATGAATTTGATATTTGAATCTGTCATTTGATATTTTTAGGGCAGATAAATTTATCTGGTATTCTGGATGTGGATGAGTATAATTTTCAAAGGTGACTATTCCTAAGATTTGTTTGTTTCTAAAGGGTTTCAATGTTCTAAGAAAAAAAAAAGCAAGCAATCAGTTCCTACATTTACAGTTATAATTACTTGGAAGTTCTGAGCCCATGTTTAGCACATATTAGTAGTGTTTCCAGAGCTTGATATCCAGTGGTCCATCTGCTAATACGTTAATATGCGACCAGTCCCTTATCTAACAGGCACACACCAAGTGTGTATGTATTATTTTCAGTGTTAATCGACTTTAAGCCTTCATGAAGACTGCAGATGGTCCCTTCGGCAGCCATACTTCCTTTCATTTGGCCTCGGGGCTCCAGTTAACTCTGTTGATTCTATACCCTTTGCTGCCCCCTCTCCCACCCACTGCCCACAACTCCTCTCCACCCTCCACCATCCCCCTCCATCTGGACTCGGATACCATCTCTTCACAAAGCCTTCTCCAGTCACGTCTCCCACACTCATCTCTGCTCACCTTTAAAACACTAATTTTAAATGAGTAATGTTAATTCAATACATAAAAATGGACTGGCTTGCCTTGTTCTTCAGTTTCATGTGTATTAGCCTAGTCTTCTCAACTAGATTATAAGCCCCATGAGGGAAGAGAACACTTCTTAGATTTCTTTCTTTCTTTCTTTCTTTCTTTCTTTCTTTCTTTCTTTCTTTCTTTCCTTCCTTCCTTCCTTCCTTCCTTCCTTCCTTCCTTCCTTCCTTCCTTCCTTCCTTCCTTCTTTCTTTCTTTCTTTCTTTCTTTCTTTCTTTCTTTCTTTCTTTCTTTCTTTTTTTTGAGATGGAGTCTCGCTCTGTAGCCCAGACTGGAGTGCAGTGGCGCAATCTTGGCTCACTGCAAGCTCCGCCTCCCGGGTTCACGCCATTCTCCTGCCTCAGTCTCCCGAGTAGTTGGGACTACAGGCGCCTGCCACCACGCCTGGCTAATTTTTTGTATTTTTAGTAGAAACGGGGTTTCCTGGTGTTAACCAGGACAGTCTCGATCTCCTGACGTCGTGATCCGCCCGTCTCGGCCTCCCAAAGTGCTGGGATTACAGGCGTGAGCCACCGCGCCCGGCCCACTTCTTATATTTCAAACCAATTTCTCAATCTGTTCTAAGGAGTGTGGGCAGGAAACAGAAACCATCAACTTGGGCTACAGTCTGGCTGGCAATCTTTCTTGCAAAGAAATTTTCTTTGCAGTTGTATTAAATGTAGAGAAGAAAAAGATGAAAGGTAATATGACTCTTCAAGAAGAATAATTGAACAGTGAATGGTGACATGCTGTTCTCCAAGCTCAAGAAACACAGATGAAAAATAGACATTAATGATAGCAAAAGGTCAGGTGCTTAGAAGAATTTCTGACCAAAATGGTGTAGATTAATTAGGAATTCATTATTTATATCCTACCTACTTCCCAAGGATAGAGGCAGCTGCTGAAGGGAGGCTATGGTGTCTACTACTGAACTGAGAGCCTGGAAATGTGATTCAGGACTTAGTTTGGCTCTAACTTACTGTGTGTCTTGGGCAAATCATTCCCATACCCTCATCTATAAAATGGGAATAATCTCATCAATTCTTGTGAGGATTAAATGGGATCATATACAATATGTTTATGTGTGTATGTGTGTCTGTGTGTTTGTATATGTGTTTTATATATATAGTGTGTGTGTGTATATATATATATATAATTGTCAGATGCTTTACAGATGTTAAGAATTCTCTGTAGCCTATAAAAATCAAATAAATTCTCACTTAAATTAGGTTTCTATTTATCATAGGGAAAGCTAGTCCATGCATCATAAAATTTAAAAGCTAAAGTTACAAGACAGACTTTCTATCAACAGCTGCCTAAAAAGAAATAGGCGCCCCCACCCCCAGCAGTAAGATTTGCCCAGCCTTGCCAGTTGTATTGTAAGTGGGAACCCCAAACTAGCTGACCTTACCTTCACTTCCAATCTTCACTTCCAATCATGATATTTTCATTACTCCCCTGGTATCATTCCCTTGATTGATACTCAGGATCCCATTCTCCAGATGAAGGAGTGTCTCTGTGAAAGGTAATGTCAATTAGAGTTCTCCCAGGTAGTACAAGGCAGAACCCCAGGACAAGACCAGAAGCTGGGTCCCATATACCACCCACTGAGGTTTCTCCTAATCCACACTGACACGAAGCCACGAACATGCTGGGCTGACCGCATGTGCTGAAAAATGAGTGTGGATCCATTAGGTTCTGAACCAAAGACCCTTCCTGCAGATTCCCACATGGGGATACATCAAACAGCACGTGGTCAGGGGCGTTGGGCAGCCGCGCCTAGTGGGAGGCAGCACCCAGGCTGGCCCAGCACATCCTCCCACACCATTCCATGTCCTTGTTGACAGCTCTGGGCCAGCCATGGAGTCCTGTCTGCTGGGAGTTTTCTGCCCTCGGGTTCTTTTCAGAAATCTGACAGGCCCAATAAAGGCCCAGCGCTGATGGAGAGGAGCTGGCTCCGAGTTCTCCCAGCAGCCCAGCGCTGCCTCCACTGACACAATGGGGCCGGCTGTAATCACATTACACCCTCGTCTTTCATAATTACCCTCTTTCTCCAAGTGACAGAGCATCCCAACGGCAGGGAGGAAACTATTTTTAAACGAATTCTAACAAAAAAAAAAAAAAAAAGCACAAAAAAAGAGTGTCATTTTCCACAGATATAGTTCTGGTTTATAAATCACCCCTAAGGACAGAGTGGGGACCACAAATGGCAGAAGCTGGAAAATCCAAATGGAGCACCAGCCACCCAACCCCAGGAGGTCACTTCTCCTTCCCTGCCCAACAACCTTCACACTCATTTCATTCTCCCTCCTGCACCTTTTTTTTTTTTCCCTGAGGCCCCACTGGCCCATGTTGGTATTTTCCACCCCATTTTGACTCTGGGAAAAAAAGAAAAAGAAAAGAAAAAAGCTCAAAGGCATGTGGATACCTTCTAGCTACTTCTTTTCCTCCTCACCTTCCCAGTCCTTCCTCCCAGTCCCTCAAAAGTCAGAGGAGGTCATGTGGGGGAGGAAGAGGAAAAGAAAAACAACTTTAGGTGGGACACAAGCTTCAGCCAACCTGGGTGACCCAAGTCTCTCCCCACAGGCCTCCCTAGAGGGGAGTGAGCACCTCATTAACAAGGCACTAAATCAGCCTTGAGGATGATCCTGCTATCCACCGCTTACAAATTACCCGGAGACACCTCTGGTGCTGGCCATGATAATTATATTGATAAGGAAGCTGGAGTGGAGGACATGAATCAATGGAAATGCACGGATCTCTTGAGTATCAATCTATCGAATTACTGCAACTCTCTTGCACTCCCATTTGTAGGGTCATTAACCATCTGTCTTGCTCACAACTGTTAGTGTATCGTTGAGCCTTGGGTGTATTATCCATCCCTCAGGTTTATATTTTCACAGTCCACCTGCGAAACTCTTATCTGTTTCTCCACCAGCCTGGCACTCTTCCATTTTTTTTCTCCTCCACCTTCTCTTTTATTTTCTTCCTTCTCTGTTTTTCCCTCTTTTTCCCCTGTCTTAGTCCACTTGGGCTGCTAAAAGAAAATACCATAAACTGGGTGGCTTATGAGCAAAAGAAATTTATTTCTCACCATTCTAGAAGCTGGGAAGTCCCAGGTAAGGAGTATCCTTACCTCTCTTTTATTTTGAGATAGGATCTTACTCTATCACCCAGGGTGGAGTGCACTGGCACAATCTCAGCTCACTGCAGCCTCAAATGACCCTCCCACCTCAGCCTCCCAAGTAGCTGGGGCTACAGACACACACCACCACGCATGACTAATTTTTGTAATTTTTGTAAAGGCATGCTTTCGCCATGTTGCCCAGGCTGGTCTCAAACTCCTGGGCTCAAGCAATACACCTGCCTTGGCCTCTCAAAGTGCTGAGATTACAGGCATGAACCACTGTGCCCAACTCTCTCTACGTCTTTTATAAGGGCACTAATCCCATTCATGAGGGTTTTGCCATCATGACTTAATCACCTCCCAAAGCCCTTACCTCCTAATGCCATCCTCTTGGGAATTTCAGCATATGAATTTTGGAGGGACACAAACATTCAGACCATGGCATCCTGCTTCTCCTACCACCAGTTTATCTCTTTAACTGGCCTATTTTGGTTCTAGTCCTGGACTCTTACTCATTCTACTCTCTTTGACTCATCTGAGATACAGGAAGAGAGTGAAGGGCAGAGAGGAGGCTCTGCTAGTCCCCTCGAGCCTTCTAAGTTGTTGCGTTTGGAGACAGGTTTTGCATGTGGTTTAAACATTACCCACTGCCTCATACCAAAGACACAGAATGGGTCCCAGAACAAGTGGGACCTCTCTAAAGGAGATGAACATATCCAGTGCAGCACTTCCAGACATGCCACAGCATTAGGCCAGGCCTTCCTCATGGCAAGCTGCAAAATCTGCCCGACAGCATCACTAAGAAGTGCCAAAGAGGCTGAGCGCGGTAGCTCATGCCTGTAATCCCAACACTTTTGGAGGCCGAGGCAGGTGGATTTCTCAGGTCAGGAGTTCAAGATCAGCCTGGCCAACATGGTGAAACCCCATATCTACTAAAAATACAAAAATTAGCTGGGCATGGTGGCACACGCCTATAATCCCAGCTACTTGAGAGGCTGAGGCAGGAGAATTGCTTGAGCCTGGGAGATGGAGGTTGCAGTGAGCAGAGATCGTGCCACTGCACTCCAGCCTGGCTGACAGAGTGAGACTCTGACTCAAAAAAAAAGAAAAAAGTGCCAAAGACAGAGGCCACCTGCAGAACAGTCAGCATTCTTTGCAATACAGAAGAATGGGAGGTGGCAGTAGAGAATAAAGCCAGAAGTGAAGTTTTCAGGAACACAAGAAAGAAAGCCACTTTGAAATAATTAAGTGACATGAGCTTAGCAACACTACAGGTACATTGATTAAGCAGGCATTTAATAAACATTAGTTTCACTTCCCCCTTCAGCAGGCCTCAGAGAAAGTGAGAAAAATGGAGCACCTCATGCCATTCATTCTATCTTCTTTCTCTGCCTTCCCCTAGAAAAGCAGCACAGGAGAGAAGCAGAGAGGTTGATGGTGGTGTGACAAGGGGTGGATTATCATCCATCCCTTGGGTGGAGCTGGAGTGCGGGACACATTGGGGGATCTCAGAGAAGTGAATGAAGCCAGAGGGAGTCCATGAAAGGCCATGGGCTTCTGTAACTGCTGGCTCGGTGGAGAATTGTTCTGGAAAAATGACAAGTTTAGAAAATGTCACCCAGCTCCTCTAGGATCAAGGTTTACTGGGTTACAATTGCTCCTGATTTGGGGGACACTATAGAGGCTGGAGACTTTTAAATAAAGAGCCATCAAACAAGCCTCCTCTCAAGGAGGAGAGACTGAAGCAATTTCTGGGGAGATCGCTTGGATTGGTGGAGAAAACATTAATCTCAAAGTCATCACTGTCAGGAAGTCCTAAATCTGAACCCAGGGGGAGAAGAGTGTTGACTTGTAAGAGCTCTAAGTCTTTTCATGAAATTAGTATGAAGACCCTAATTAAAGCTGGCTGGAAAACAGCCACTAAGAGCACAGACCGTGGTCAGCAAAATCTGGGTTCAGTCTTGGCTCATCTGCTCATTAACTGTGCAATCTTGGTCAAATCCTTTGGCCTTTCCTGAGATTGATTTTCTTCATCTTAAATAATGGAGATAGAAAGAGGACCTACCATCACAGGAAAATCACCATAGGGCCTTGCTGGTTGACTGCAGCAAGTCTGATTGACTGATGCCCCATTCTGATTGGTTGCAGCCCAAACCATACCAGTCACTAAATATCTTGACTCCTAAATATCACTGTTCTGTAGCTTTTAGGTTGCTGTGAGAAATAAATAAAATAATACAAGGAAAATGCTTAGCTTGACCCAATTACTACTAGTATTTGTTATGGGCTGAATTGTGTCCCCGCTTTCCAAAGAAGACGTGTTGAAGTCCTAACCCCAGAACCTCAGAATGTAACCTTATTTGGAAATAGGGTCATTGCAGTTATAAGTAATGAAGTTAAGATGAGATCATACTGGAGTAGAGTGGTTCCTCTAATCCATTGTGACTGCTGTACTTTTAAGAAGACAACCATATGAAGAAACAAGGAGAACACAGTGCACAGACAGAGGCACAGACGGGAGTGATGCATCTATAAGCAGAGGAATGGCACGGGATGCTAGCAGCCACCAGCAGCTGGGAGAGGGGCATGGGGCAGATTCTCTCTCAGAGACCTAGGGAAGAATCAACCCTGCTGATGCCTGACTTTGGACTTCTGCCACCAGAACTATGAGAGAATATAGTTCTGTTGTTTTAAGCCACTCAGTTTGTGATTATTTGTTACAGCAACCCTAGGGAACTAATGCCATATTATAGTGGGTTAGCTCCTCAAAACCCACTAAGACCAAGAATTTATAAAGTATCAGGAAAGAGAAGACCTCAATGTTCGTTCTAGCCCAATCGCTCATCTGATGCTTAACATCCCCTCTTCGACACTCTCATTAAGTTGTGATTCCGCTTGTACCTGAACACTTCCAGTGACCAGGAAGTCACTACTTACCATGACACCCAGGTAACTTTCATTATTAGCAATGCTAGTCTGTATTTTGAGCTAAAATCTGTTTCCTTGTAGATTCTCCCATTTGGTGGAAACCACTTCCCTGGGACCTTTTGCCATATACTTAGCATTTTACAACCCTTCAAATATTTGCATTCATCGAACAAGCCATGCTCTTGCACATATCATAGTTTTAGCAAATGTAAGTTCTTCTGTGTGAAATGAACTTTGGCCTTCTCCACCTAAAGAATAATCCATTAAAGTCAAGTTTGGTATTATCCCCTGATAGGGTAGGTTACGTGGTGGGAAAAAGCAATCCCCAAATCTGGGCTTCAAACACCAAAAGATTATTTCTCACATGACATGTTCTCACATGACATGTCCACTGTGAGTCAGCAGAAAACTCTGTGGTCACTCAGAGGCCCAGGCTGACAGAGCAGAGCAGCCACCATCTTGAACTCTGCCAGTCACCTCCAGAGAGAGAAAGCTCTAGGGTGTCTCCCATCAGCAATGTTAACGTACCAGCCCAGAAAAGACACACACCACTTCCTCTCACAATTCATCAGCCAGAACTAGTGCCATGGCCTCACCTAACCAAGACAGGGCTGGAAGATGCAGTCCTGGAAAGCCAGGCCAGAAATATTTGGCAACCGGCACTGATGGCCACCCCACCCACTTTGCATACCCCTCCCTGCAGCCCCCGGCAGAGTTGCTAGCATCTCCTCCAGCCTTCTCAGAGCAGCTGATGTATTTGTTAGCCATGGTAATTATCACATTGCATTGTCATTATATTTGCTTGTGTTTTCATCTCCTCCATGAAAATGAGAGTTTCTCAAGGACAGGTTAGGGCATAATACATGTTTGATATGTGAATGCATTTGAGAACAGTGACCATCTATCCAGTGTAAAAGCCAAATAACTTACAGGGGTTTACACGGCTGGGCATGACCTGGCCCCCACTACTTCTCTGACCTTATCTCCCCACAGGGCTCCCTTGTTCATTTGGCCCCAGCCACACTATGTCTCAAATTCACCAGGCCGGCCCCTGCCTCAGAGACTCGAACTCACTGTTCCCTCACTATCTATTCAGCTCACTACCCCACTTCTGTCGGGTGTCCTCTCAGCTGTCAGCTTATCAGAGAAGCCTGTCCTGACCACGCCCCATACAATGTCGACCTGCCCTGTTAACACCCCTGCTCCCTCCATAGCAGTTACGACTTCCTGACACAAACACAAACTCATGTGTGTTGCATTATCACATGTTAAATGTCACATAATTTCTATTATATAATACATTATATATGACATATATAATTGTCTGTGGTATTTATTTATATGCCCAACCCACCCACCCACACACACTTGAATGCAACTTCTATAAAGAAAAAGACCAGCATATAATAGGTACTTAATAAATATCTGTCAAATGAATGAATGATAAATGAATAAATGTACCCCTTGAGTCTTCACATCTTTGGGCCAAAATGCTAAACTTATCCCTCTCATATTATAGGATTTTGAGTCCCTTCAATATCCCAGGCACCTAGAAGTGATCAATAATCAGTGCAGTAAAGAGTAGAACAACATAGACCCTTGTCTATCTTTTATCCTATATTTTAATTAATAAAACCTACATTTGAATAAGATTTCGGGAGTTACAAAAATCACACCGTTGACCAACTCATAGCAAGTTTAGTTATCGACTAAAGTATTTAGTGTTTTTTACACATAAAGCTGTACCTTTCCCCCTCTATGTAATTGTGTAGCTGTCACTTTGGACCTAAAAGTGTAGGACCTAACGTTTTTCTCTCTTAATTTCCCTGTCACTTGTCTTCCTTTTCGTTGATAATGTCATTTATTCATTCACTTATTTTGAGTGTCAACTATGTGCAAAAAAGCTGTTATGTGCTACGGGGTGTTATGTGATCATTTTCCAATTCCCAGAAGAAAAAGTTATTTAGCAATATCCACATGGATCAGATAAACAAACTTGGGTTCAATGAGAAAGATAGCCAAGACCCCGTCTGTGTGTAAATGACTGATAGCAGAGCTGTTTCTGGAGACTTTCAATGATAGGAGGGTAGAAGTGATGCTCAAGAAAGTCACGCCTACAGAACCTGAAAGTGAGAAGGCAAGTAGATCTTTGGATGAGAGGCGGCTTTAGGAGGTTACAGTTAGGAGGGCAATATGATTCCAACATGTCACTCTACCTATCCCCAAGGTTTATTTACCTTGTCTGGAAGTGACCAACAGATCATCATTTCCCACATTGCTCCAAGGATCTCACCCATCTTTGGATAAGGCTGTGTTAAGGATTGGGCTTTTCTGCTGTCCACAAATGGATAACACATTTCATATGTTCCAGTGATTTCAGGGAAGTCCTTGACTAGGGGAAGAACTGGAACAATTATTCCACTTGTCTGCAAACAATATTTATTTATGTTAGTTAATGCCAGGTTCTGGGTGAATATTATACAGATAATAATTCCATTAGCCCTCCAACCTGGTAAGATAAGTACCATTATTATCTCCACTTTATAGATAGATAAACTGAGGCACAGAGAGGGTAAGTGAAACTGAGGCACAGAGAGCTTAAGTGATCTTCCCACAGCTAGAAAATGAAAGAGCTGAGGCTTGAACCTAAACAGAGACTCTATAGGCTCCAGAGTCTATAGTCTCAACAGCTCTGCTCTGGTCTGCTCCCTGTCCATATTGGAAGCAGGGACAGACTATAGTCTAGTATATAATGCAAGGGCTGAATAATAACGCATGATTTTATACTAGGCACTAATACAGGTTACTCCTAATAAAATCAACCCTCAGGCATTTTTTCAGAACTGAAATTGAACAGACCAGTATCTAACTTGAGGATAATGGAGAGGGATTAAATTAGTTGGAGAATGATTTAACCTTTTGCTCACTGAGCATTTTCTCATGAATTCATCTTTCCATCCTTCCAGGGATCTACTTATCCACTTATTCAACACCTATGCACTCAGCACTCTCGCCGTCCTGAAGCGACGGTCACACATTGCAGATAAGACATGGTCTGACCGACAAGGACTTAGCAGTCCAGGTGGGGAGAAGCAGGCAAAGGAAACCCACGGTCTAGCATGGCAAGTGCTGTCAGAAGTGGGGCCTGGAAGAGAGGGCCATGAATTCAGCCTGCATTTGGGAGAATAGCAGAGGAGGCAGGAGGGAAAAGATGAGAGACCAATGCTCATGGAGAAAAGAACATTGAATCTGACCCTAGCAAAATTTTCTAATCGCGATATTCCTGGGAAGATCTTAGAAATTACACAGTTTCCATCAAAGACAAGAGAAAATTGAACACTCTTTTCAAGAAAAGCCCTGGGACATAGTAATTGATAACACAGGTTTTGGAGTCAGACCTGCATTCAAATCTTAACCTCTCTTGGAAGAACTTCCTCCATTAGAAGATGGGGCTATTCATAGTGACCCATCATAAGGTTGTCCTGAGGGTCATGTAGGCTCCTGTGTGAGGGGCACAGCACAGTCTGTGCTGAGTGCAAATACAGTAAATCCTAGTTGTGACCTTCTTCTCCGACGCATAGTCACACTCACTTGGTCCCTTAGTCCTTAATCTTCTTAGTAGCTCTAACTTTTAGAACCAAGTTTTGTAAATCTCTTTTCTGTTTTGCATAGAGAATACAAAAGGAATAAAATTTCTGTAAAACTGATTTGCATCCCAGTGAGTTTATTGTACTCTGTGGTTCTTGGTGACTAGGTAACCAGCAGAGGAGCTAATTCATTATTTTACCAATTTAAACAGGAACTTGGAAGAAAAGCACCTGGTGGTCACAGAGCATGAGGACTATACTGACAAGAAGATTAAAAGAAAGTTCAGCTCACACAGCCCTAGATAATCACAAATGTACCCAAGGATTATTAACAATCACAATTACCTGGAACTATATTATTTGCCTGGCTGGTTATTCGGAAGACAACTTGTATGGATAGATGAGCTGAGAGGAGCTCATGAAATTATTTTGAAGTGGCTGGCAGAGTCCCTTTGCAATAAATATCTGGGGAAATAGGAGAGGACACCCAAGGCTCCCTGGTCCAATTTCTCACCTAGAAGTGAAAAGAAACTCTGAGTTCTCCTCAGAGGAACAGCCCATCCACAGGGCCCCAGCCCCCAGCCCTCATGTTTCCTCCAAGAACCATTTGCCCACCGTGGGACCAGACCTGTGTGTTCTAGATAAGCCTTTTGAGAAAACAAAATAGTATGCAGAAGCAGTGTCCATTTTCAGGGGTCCAGTCCTTTAAGGAACAAAGTCCTGGGCCTTTATGACATTGGCAGCCACTGTCCCTTCCTGACGCCCCCCTTGAAAATCTCTGGCTGCCTACTCCTGAGCTTTGTAGGCTTGTGCAGAGCCATGGTGCCAAGGCATAGGTCTCAGAGGTTGTCTCTTTCCTTGGTTTCCGTTGCAGATTCCCACAACTCCATGCTGTGTGCTGCAGGCTGGTCCTGAACCCAGATCTCTGGCTGAGAGGATGGGGGCAGATGGGGAAACAGTGGTTCTGAAGAACATGCTCATTGGCGTCAACCTGATCCTTCTGGGCTCCATGATCAAGCCTTCAGAGTGTCAGCTGGAGGTCACCACAGAAAGGGTCCAGAGACAGTCAGTGGAGGAGGAGGGAGGCATTGCCAACTACAACACATCCAGCAAAGAGCAGCCTGTGGTCTTCAACCACGTGTACAACATTAACGTGCCCTTGGACAGCCTCTGCTCCTCAGGGCTAGAGGCCTCTGCTGAGCAGGAGGTGAGTGCAGAAGACGAGACTCTGGCAGAGTACATGGGCCAGACCTCAGACCACGAGAGCCAGGTCACCTTTACACACAGGATCAACTTCCCCAAAAAGGCCTGTCCATGTGCCAGTTCAGCCCAGGTGCTGCAGGAGCTGCTGAGCCGGATCGAGATGCTGGAGAGGGAGGTGTCGGTGCTGCGAGACCAGTGCAACGCCAACTGCTGCCAAGAAAGTGCTGCCACAGGTAGAGTCCGGGAGCTCGCAGCGTGGTCTCAGGAGGGGAAGGAGAGGGCTAAGCAGAGAGGGAGAGTGAACAAGAAGGACCAATGCACTTCCAGCAAAAACGCACTCCCAGCAAAACCCCGGCATCTCTTCACACGATCAAAGGAAAAAAGTGTCCTAGTCTGTAGCTGCCGGTTAATATGTCTCTAAGATCTAAATGCAGTTCTTCCCCGAGGGATTCAGTTCAGGGATTTTCTACACTGCATAGCCAGTTTGAAATACATTAACCTGATTTTGGGGGGATGAGTCAGGTAATGGTTCATCGGTTCAGCACAGCAACTTCGATGGCGAGCAGGGAATTTGATGTCTGTCTTCTTTCATCTTTGGTTTTCACAGGCTGTTGAATTGATATCTATCCATGTTAACCTGAGGGACTAGAGAATGCAGACACTCTGTTCACTCAATCGCAGCCTTTCTCCCATCTGAGTAGATGATAGTCATTAAGGTCGCAGAGGACCTATCCCCATCTTCTCCAGTGAGATGGAAGCTTTAGCCCCTGCCCCCTCAAAAAGCACACAGAAGCGTATGCACACACACACACACTCTCTCACACACACACATACTCTCTCACGCATGCACACACGCATGCTCTCACACACAACACACTCACACAACTTAGTGCACCCTCCAAAAGGCTGAAATCTCAGGGGATTTACTTCTAACATTGCCCACCCCCTAATTAGTAACCCTTATGAGTTATCTTTACCTCTCTGCAAGACATAATTAAGTCTTCAGAGTCAGAATTCCCAAGTTCAGATCCTGGCTCTACTGCTTCCTAGCTGATGACCTAAGCAGTTCCATATCTGTGCCTTCCTTTCCTCATCTACAAATGGTGCTAGACTAGAGCAACAAGAAGTTATTAACAAAAGCACCTATTCAGATGTCAGCCTGGCTTCTGTAAGTACCGTAGAAGCAACAGCTATTATCGGCTGACGCCAGTGAGTGGGAACTGTATCTGTACCCCTTCGTGCACAGGTTTTCTCTCCCAAAAGGTACCTTAGACCCCATGCAATTCAGTTCTTTGATGACAAGAGGCATTTTTCTTGAGTTCAAGCACTCACCTTTATAGGATCCATGATCTCAAGGCTTTCACGGGGATGAAAGCTGGAGGTGGCAGAGTGAAATTTTAACAGAGCCTGGATGGCCCGCAGCTGCAGAGGGGTACCTGACACATTCACCCTGAGACACAGCAAGTCTAGAGGCAGTCACTGAGGACTAAAATATTTCATGGGTTCCTCTCACCTCCTTCTCCTCCCAATAACCAACGCTATAAATAAAACAATCTGCAGAACAGAAGAGCAAGTCCAGTTCTCCTGTGCTTCAATGACAATGGTCAGGTCAGCTTGTCTTTTCAATGGAGCAGGAGAATAGGGGAAAGTCCTAGGTTTCCATGAGCATGGACTCTGCAGCTCAGGAAGCTGGGGCTTCTATAAGTGAACTTTTTGCCAGCCTTCCACCAGGATCCCTGGCAAACGTGGGAAAAATCTGCAAGGAAGAGCTAAGTTAAATAATGTCAGTAAAGTATATTTTCATGGGGGCGGCATGAAGTGGCAGAATTAAACAAGGATGTAACTTACTAGACTTCATATCCTCAAGGCCAAGTGCAAAGAAGGATGCCAGCAGGTACTCCATTTGTATTTGTTTAATACGTTTACTTGAATCATGCTAGGCAGATAAATTAGCCACTGTAGTTATCCCACAGTAAGGTCTAGGACAGAGACATGCATAGAATCCCAGAGGGGTCATAGCAAACAGTAACTAAATGAGAGTGAGGTCCTGGGGAGCCTTTGAAGTAACCGTGGAGCTGGGTTTTGATGAATGAGCAGAGTGAGTCAGATGGCAGGCAGGGAGGCAGCGAGACAGGTTTGTAACATATAAGACCTTTCTCTGCACAGTGGACTCAGTGCTCAGCCTATACCCCCTTAGGTCCCTCACAAAATCCCATAGCCAGCACCTGGGCATCCTGGTGAGAAGGCTGTCCTCAGTTTGTTGGAAACTTCTTGGGCTGCCCAGAGAGAGAATGAGGGGCTGGGGGATTCGCATGCCCTCAGGGACATAGACCTTAACCCACAATGAGATGTGACCTGCACTGCCCAGAGCACCCTGCAGAACTGAACCCAAGTGACTCTCCTGGAACTTGGCTTGATAATGCACCTGGGCTTGAGCACGTTCCCTTCCCAATTTTCCACTCTTCCCTACCAGTTTTTTCTGGGAACACCTTCCAATAAATCACTTTTACATGAATCTTTAGCAAAGACCTACTTCTAAGGAATCCATCCTAAGACACCTTAAAGGTCAGCTTCTGGAGGACAAGGGCCCAGATCTCATTCATCTTTGCCCCCAGCCCTGTGCTAGGCACAGACAGCCCATGCTAGGTGAAAATATTTATTAAATTGAATATGTACCAAACTATGTTGAGCTTCACTCTCAGCAACAGAAATCTGGTCAGAGAATGAGTAGAGAGGCCTTTGCCCATCCTTCCCCAGCACCATTGACAGGAGAGGCCACTGCTGCTCTTTGACCTTCTCCTTGACCATTCCAGGACAACTGGACTATATCCCTCACTGCAGTGGCCACGGCAACTTTAGCTTTGAGTCCTGTGGCTGCATCTGCAACGAAGGCTGGTTTGGCAAGAATTGCTCGGAGCCCTACTGCCCGCTGGGTTGCTCCAGCCGGGGGGTGTGTGTGGATGGCCAGTGCATCTGTGACAGCGAG
This sequence comes from Pan troglodytes, assembly GCF_028858775.2. NCBI lineage: Eukaryota > Metazoa > Chordata > Mammalia > Primates > Hominidae > Pan > Pan troglodytes. The sequence goes on from NC_072398.2 coordinate 73,690,181, forward strand.
TACAGCGGGGATGACTGTTCCGAACTCCGGTGCCCAACAGACTGCAGCTCCCGGGGGCTCTGCGTGGACGGGGAGTGTGTCTGTGAAGAGCCCTACACTGGCGAGGACTGCAGGGAACTGAGGTGCCCTGGGGACTGTTCGGGGAAGGGGAGATGTGCCAACGGTACCTGTTTATGCGAGGAGGGCTACGTTGGTGAGGACTGCGGCCAGCGGCAGTGTCTGAATGCCTGCAGTGGGCGAGGACAATGTGAGGAGGGGCTCTGCGTCTGTGAAGAGGGCTACCAGGGCCCTGACTGCTCAGCAGGTAGGCAGGGGAACTCTCTGGGGTGTTTGGCAAGGGTGGTCCAGCAAACTAGCTGGATGCCTCCAGTTAGCTTGGGAAGAAAGACGAGTGAGAAAGTGAAGTTTAGGCAAAATAATTCTCAATTGAGTTGTACTCATTTGCTTTCCAAGAGAGCTGAGTTCTTGAGTCAATAACAATTGATGAGGCAGATTAAAAGGGATAAAGAGTGGAAATAGGAAAAGGTCAAGTTCAGGCTGAGAGCTGGATTGTTACCCCTGAGACTAGGGAAAAGGTAGTGGGAACAATGATGACAACACTTCATTGCCCTTGAGGTGGGGGAGGGTAGACAGTGAAGTCATGGGACCACCTTAGGCAAGGCCATTCTCTAACTCTGAGGGATCCCAAGTGCTCCACCTGCTCAAAATTATCTCCCTCACCAGTTGCCATATTCCAGGAATGCCTTCCACAATGCTACTGCAAGAGATGGTGCTTGGTCTGTGAGGCTCTCTGATTACCTTGGAGCTTACAGATTGCAAGATGTTATTAATTTATGAAGTGATTCCAGTGGGGCAGAGTGTTTTTAGACAAGGACTTAAATCTAAACAGGAATAAAGTACTAAGGACATTGGGCAACAGCTAACATGCTAACAATTAGTACAGAATATTAAGAGTATGACTCACTTTGTTCCAGATGACTATCTAGCAAATTAGAGCCAACTCTATGTATAGTCTACACTGTCAAAGCTGATAGGATGATGTACTAAAATGGGGATCTAAACCCAACAGTGAGAAAAAAAAAAAAAAGTATCTCATTGGGGCTGATTCCCTTTTTTATGCAAATCAGATTATGTTTATTATTTCACTATAGCTCATCCTCTTCTGACTAAATCAGTGACTACTGCTCATACTGTTTTGTTTATGTAAAACATAAACATTTGTTTATGTTTTAAACAGTACAGATTAAGTGGTTGGTCTTTTCCATTCAGGGCTCAGAGAGCCCACTGGGATTATTTAAAATAAATAACAACAAACAAACATTTTAAACCTTCTAATGGAGCAATTTTAGGAATTTGCTGATAAGTCATGTGACATCAGTTTGAGGGGGAAAGCCTGGTAAGCCGGATTCACCAGCCTTCTGTAAGCCAGAGTTACTCACTCCTACGTGGCAGGCAATGTTCCCGCACATGTAACTTCAACTTAAATTATTTTCAAAAATCAATGGTAATAATGAAAAGAAAAACAACAATAATGCACTGTGCTTAGGGAAAAAAATTTAATGTTCCTTAATTTTTTCCATATCCAATTATTTCATTTAGCCTCCCAATTTTGTTTACTGAATTGAAATATCTTTCTTAAAATATTGTCACCACACCAATTATCCCAAAGTGAAATTCAAGCAGAAGTTAAGCCTTATTGTTTCTGAATCCAAAGTCACTAGGCACCTTCTGGGAAGCCAGGCTGACACATGGCTCCAGTTCCCATCCAGGGGATCAGGCTCCATGAGACCCCATCTGGAGGACACCCAGGGTCAGTGTGGGCCATCGCTGTGTTAATGCTATTCTGTAGCGCACATGCTTCTTAGTAGACTTACTCTTCGGCGGTCTGGACATACCTGTCATATTCTTGACCCTGCCTTTCTACAGGGATAGGTTCATTTGCAAACAAAATCTTGATCTAATCCAGGACTTACACTGAACCCTCCTGGCTACCTCAGGGAAGACACAGCAGCTGCTAGCATAGCTACAACTGGGTTGAGTCCAAACTATGAGCACATTATCTCTGACATGGTACCTCTGTGCTGCTTGAGGAACACTTCAATAGGCCCAGATAAATTACTTTACAGGTTCCCAAAGCATGTGAAGAAGGACAGTTGCATAATCTCCATCTGTTTCTATAGCAACCCTAGAGCCACCACTCATTTGCAGGAGGTCTACTCTTAAGGCCTGCTTTTTAAACCAAGTGCTACAGGTCTCTTCCAGAGAAGTATCTAGGTCATTATCTAAAGTGCTCCTTTGCTTGCTCTTTGTGAAAAGACTGTAGGAGAAGGGGCTATTTATCCACTGTTTGACGTTCCTGGCCGGGAGCACACACCACAGCACAATGTTCCCATTGCCCACGGGACTGAGGAGAGGAGAGAGAAGGGTTAGGAAGGTGAAAACACTGAGAGCCACAAAAGATACTTCCTCATAGGGCATTCTTTTCTCTTTGGCAAGGGCGTAGAAAATAGCTGCCCATTGTGTGGACTGCATTCTGAGGCCCCCTAGGTCTGCAGCACTTGAGCACAATTGAATGGTGTTGCCAAGGTCACTACATTAGACTCCTAGCCTTGATCTATCCTCATATTGTGCCAAGGGACAAAATCTCAAGACTTCTGCCTCCATTCTCTGCCCATGTACAGATAATAGAACAAAACATTCATGAATATGAGAACTTAAAACAGGCCTTAGAAAGAAGCTTCTCATTTTACAGATTTAAAAAGCAGCAGTCAGTGAGACAGATTTTCCCAGAGCCAGACAGCTAATTAATGGCGGAGTAAGAAAAAGAATCCTGGTCTCCTACCAGCTTCTAGCACTCTTTTATCTTCTCTGGAATGCAAAGTAGAATAGAATTGAAAAATAAAAATTTTAAAGCTATATACACAAAGAAGTAGCCTTTTGATATGAAAGCTGAGCTCCATCACATGATTAAAAAAATGAGATGTCAGAGGTAGGGTGGAAAAGCACATTCAACCATTTGTCCACATCTGTCCCCAGTGATGGTGGTTAGTGCTGGGGCTGGCCAGGGAGCTGGCCAAAACTCCCCCGGAGCCAGCAGGATAAAAGAACCATCAGAACAGGGTCTTGAGACAATCCAGAAAGCTGTTTCCTGGACTTCAGTCAGACCTGCGGAGATTCATCAGTGTCAGCCTCTGCTCTGTCAGGACTGCAGCCAGCCCAACCTTTGGCACCCGAAACCACTTACTCTTTGGAGTAAGACACATCATGGAACTAATTTCAACTGCTCTCACCACATAAGTGCAACATTTATGCAAAATCTAAAGAGGAAACAGCATGGCATCTTTGCAGATAAGCAACCCTGATTCCTCAAGCCACAGTTTATTCCTCTTTAACAGCATGCTCTTCCTCAAGTTTCAAAGTTGACACCCCAAAGAAAGTAAGGCTAAGAATACTTTGCACCCACCGTGAATTCATTGAATTAAGGCATGAGGCTCTTTGATTGTTTGCAGTACAGTTCAATATAATTTTCTTTTATAAGGATTACTGATGCCTAGTGTACATAGTTGCTGCTAAGTTAGAGTGAAAGTGGTGGTGGTCTCCTCCATTGAGCCACCATTGTCAAGACCACTTCCACGAGGAATGATGCCAGTTCCTGCTTTCTCATTCAGAAGTGTAGGCAACTTTACCACCAGGCTCAGGCCTCAAGCTAAGTTGCCAAGATTTTTTAAAAAATCCTTCTGCACCTCTTTTTTTTGCTTTAAAATCCCAAAATGCTCTTCTTAGATCACCCTCTATTGTTAATATTAGCTTTGAAGAAGGAAGCAAAAAGGAATACACTGATTTGTTCCAAATGCCCTAAGAATTGCTGGTGACTTGAAATTTGGAGTGGCCATTTCTGCCACTTTGACAGAAGTCCTGCATAGGAAACCTGGAGTTAATGTGTTGAATCACAGGAGACAGGCACTAGAGAACCTGTTTAAAAAGAATTTTCTTACCTGTAGGATGAGCACCAGTCTAGAGATCACACCTATTAAGATCGTCTGAATTATTCCTAATATAGTTTACTTTGGGACACCATGTATAAATGAAAGGAGGCATCTTGCGCAATCTGTAACCTGCTGTCTAAATTGTAGGGGAAAGAATGAAAACTGTAGAACATCAGGGTCTGACAGTCAGTTCTGCTATGACCCACTCTGACTTTTGGCACATCCCTTAACCTGGGATTCAGTTTCCTCATTGGTAAAGCTGGGATAATTATCTCTACATGAACTACCTCATATGACTGCTACTAAATATTTTTTTAAATTCTTGTTAGATGGTATATATGAAAATAGTTTATAGACTGTGAAATGCTATATAAATGTAAAGTGGTATTGTATATTGGCTAAGAAGGTTTATAGTCATTCTGCCTGCATTCTAATCCTAGCTTCTATGTTTGCTGACTGTGTGGCCCAATTTCGTCATCTATAAAATGGTAGTAATAATGATACCTTAATCCCATGGTGTTGGTGAGAGGATGAATTGAAATAATCTACGTAAAAGTGGTTAGCATTGTACCTGGTGCATAATAAGTGCTGAGTATAATCATGCAAAATCCTGACAGGTTCTAAATATCAACTCTTCTTCTCATGGCCTAGGAGTCATTCTGTATGTGTTATATAGGTTGTCCCAAAGGTTTTAGTGAAATTCAAAGCTTTAATAAGGTCAAAACTATAGGTGATACAGTTTATAAAACATCATTTGAAAGCTTATTTAAATTTCGTTTACACTTCTTGAGTTTTATAAATTTTAAACAAAATTTTTTTTTAATTTTTGTTTTGGTCAACATTTGCCATCCTCAAGAAGCTCTGCTTTCTAGACTGTTTTATTCAATGAATGGTTTTAGGCAAAAGTAATTGAAGCAAATGTCCAGCAGTGCATATATATGCTGCTGATTCTATCCTGTGAGTCTTGGATCTGTTAAAGGTCTCCTTGTGTCTCTGTCTTTGCTGAGGATTTGAGGGTGCACATGTGAGTACAATGAGGAGACAGCACTCTCCACTCACAAGGTCCAGCAAAACACAGCTGGCCTCAGCCTACCTGGTTGTAAAGGGGAGGGGTGAGATTACCCAGGGGAGAAATTCAAAACCTATGACAACTCTTAAACTCATCGAAGCCTCCACTACATATAAATTTATAAGTTAATAATGACCATTTAAATATTGGCTTGATCTTTGACTTAATCTATGGGCAGGTCTAATTACAGACACACTGGAGTTAGCCTCCTAGTTAGTCTTAAAGGCTTAATTATTTAATGGCCACAACACTGGTGAATCTTCATTTTCCAAGACGATACACAAAAGTCTATTTCTATGTGTTTTACCCTTTGGTGACTCCAAGTAGCATTTGAGAAATCAGAAGAAAGTAAAGCAAAGTCCTCAAGAATGTTTTTTTATCATCATCATCTCCAAGATTGAGGCTAATAAAAATTAGTTTAACACAAGCTAGATTTCTTTCAGAACATAAGTGGTCTTTAAAAGGGAAAATTCTACAATAATGGGCTGTTGAGTGTCTTCATCAGGCCATGGTATCCAGGACTTACTGTTTTGGCTTCTCATAATTAGCAAGATAATCAGGAATGAGTCTTTATTTCCACTTGCCAAATCAGATATTGGCTCCCAGGGTAATCTGATGACGATAACTTATTAAACCACCAAAAATTTTGGCCAGTGGTGTGCTGTTAAATATCTAACAACCTGGCTCTCTAAAGGAAAAAAATTTAAAAGCCCGGTTGTGTAGCATTTGCCAGTTTCCATGATGTAAATACTCTCTCCATGGCCAATTTCAATTACCAACATGACGTCAGTAAACATGGAGCTGGAAACAGATGTGTAGTAGAGTACAATCATAGAATATTTTCACCAGACAGAGTACACATAAATTATCTTAAAGGTATACATAATAGTAAAATGTAGTCAAATAATTTGAGAGTGATAAATTTTGAATATCTATTACCTTTATTTTTAATATAATTTACTTAAGTATTAGGTTATAAAATTGAATCTTTAATAATGGCTGTATTCAACGACAGTCTTGAAACAGTCCTGAAAATTTGACAATCAGCATTTACAAGCCAGTAGGAGCTGGCTCCAGTGCATGTTCATGACCTTATAGAGATTGGGGTACTAAGCACCAAAAAGACAAGAGCCTGCTCACAAAGGAAGTTACAAATCACTTAAAGCCATTGAGCCCAGCAGAACATATAGGCATGGCATGGGGGGTGAGATGTGAGGAAGAAAGTTGAGTCCAGGATGGGGAAGGCAATCCTCTGAGCTCATGCTATCTGTGTATTGCCTCCCGGTAGTTGCCCCTCCAGAGGACTTGCGAGTGGCTGGTATCAGCGACAGGTCCATTGAGCTGGAATGGGACGGGCCGATGGCAGTGACGGAATATGTGATCTCTTACCAGCCGACGGCCCTGGGGGGCCTCCAGCTCCAGCAGCGGGTGCCTGGAGATTGGAGTGGTGTCACCATCACGGAGCTGGAGCCAGGTCTCACCTACAACATCAGCGTCTACGCTGTCATTAGCAACATCCTCAGCCTTCCCATCACTGCCAAGGTGGCCACCCGTACGTACCATTTCCCCGTCCTGCTTCATTTTTCTTTTCTCCTACATGAGATCATGGGCATTCATGATAGTAGCGTCTTTTCTTAGTTCTTCAGGGATGCCTGGAATAGTTATTGCCCTTGAGGGGAAGGGCTAGAGATGTGACCCATTTAGAAAGGGTACATCATTAAAAAGGCACTTTCGATTAAGAGAGTTTCCAAATTCAGGCAGCTTTCATAAATTATAGAACCAAAAGGACAAAAAGTACTTTAATTATGGAGTACTGGCTTGTTATAAGCTAGACTCTGATTAGAAGTCAAGGAAAGTGTAAGACATCTACAGACTTTGAATCAGTTAGGGATCCAAAACAAGGAGATATGAACTAGGACCTCTAAGAAGCAAGTGCTAAATGGTGTGTTCTCGACCATAAGTGTATAGCAAAGTGAGAAAAAAATCTTATTTAAAACCACAGCTGACAACATCCCCTTCTCCTGATAGAGAGGTGGCATAATTTCCTCCTGGTCTTTTGTTAAGTGAAATATCTTAATAGTTCATTTTAGTTATAAAAGTTGAAGCCCTAGAGCATAGTTTAGAAGGATTCACAGGGAAGAAAGAGAGAGATGGAGACAGAAAGCAATCTAAACTGCTCTCCATAAGAAATGAACAGTTTTTTTAATACATAAAGGGAAACTTCTGTGGGTGTGTACCTATATTTTGTGTATGTTCAAGCATAGAAAAATATAAAAGATTACATACCAATTATTAACACTGACTACATCAAAGAGTAGAATAAGAAGGAGATAGGAAATAATTATTATATTTTTCTTTATACCCCTCTGAATTCTTAAATTGATACAATAAGCCTGTTTTAGTCTAGAATTTCAAAAGCCAGGCAGAATAATTTAGGCAAGAGAAGTTCTCATCACCCCAAGTCTACTGCAAAACCTGCATGCACACAAATGCCTCTGTGCCTTATGTGGAAAGTCTTTGGAGAGATCATGAAAAAGGGGCTGTATCTGATTAAAATCTGGGAAGAAAGAAGAGAACATTCAAAGGAGATGAGGTATGAGTGATACAGAGATTTTTAGCAGTACCAAGAAAGTGGAACAAGAAGTAACCATGAAAACATAAGCCCTCTAGAATTCAGAAAGCCCCCGGGCCAGTAAATAGGACTTACCACCAGATAAGGGGTAAGAGATCTGAGCCCATTTTGTGTAGGTAGATGGTATTCAGGTAACAAATGCCACAAAAGTTCAGAAAAGGAAAAGGTCAAGGTAGAAAGAGTTAGCCTTGAAATCTTCATGGAAGCTCCAGGACTGAATTGACCTTTGAAGGATGCAAGGATAGAGACAGGCAGAGGGGAAAGAATTTAAGAAGTCATCTTGTCCCCTTGCTTTTCAGGTGACAGAAATTCTGCTATAATTTTGGACTCCGCTATGAGAACAGTGCTGACTGTGTTAATATGCCTATAATTATCTCTGTTTATATTTGACCTTTTTAAAAAAAAAAAATCCTCTGGTGCCTGAGAACTGGTTTTAAATATCTGCAATGATTGTGCAGAGAGGCAGGTCACCATCTGCCGCTTTTCCCACCTTGCTCCGGGATGAGTCACCACCCTAAGTGCCTGGCCTAACTCCCAAGCGTCTCCTCTCTGATCCACATGCATGCACAGTGATGAGGTTTCCATCTCCTGTGGCATTTATTATGCCAATTCAGGGCATTCCCTCAGGCAAGCTCCCAGGTGACAAGGACAAAATCATGTAAACCACCTGATACACCTTCAAGTGGGTTTGCAGTCAGCCCTGCCTTCCAACCAAGAAGCATGAGAACTCTTCCAAACAGGAAGGATGAGAAAATCTGTCCTTTTTCCAATGGGAATAGCCCATGAGAGGCAAAGCTAAAATGGGAGCAGGCTTCCTGGAGAACTGAGAAAAGTCATGCTGTCATATTTCAGGGCTGATAATTGAAACTCCATTAGGACAAGCACACTTCCATCTCACAAAACCTGTGCATGTGTATGTGACTGTGTGGTTGGGGGAGAAGGGGCGGTGGGAGGAAAAGAGGGAGATACATGAAATGAAAAATTCAGACCATCCTAGACTTAGTGATTTGAGCTAAACAAAATACTCTCAATGTGCATCAGATGATCAAGGAAATCACTCTAGTATTAATTCTGAAACTGGTTTGCTCCACAACTTTAGCCAGCTTTCTCTGTGCCTCTCTTTTCCTGTGTGCAAAATGAGAACACTGATAGAAGCCATCATAGTACCTCCCGGGAGTCCTGTAAAGCTTCTAAAGATACTGCTCAAGTCCTCTGAAAAAGGCACTGTACTATATATGATATGCCGAGATCTACCACATTAGTAAGAAAAGGAAAATGATGTCTGCATTTTAATAGTAACCTATTAATGCAATAAAAAGCATTAAAAATTGTTTATATAGATTGTGTTTAAGTTAACTCATGTATTCCATCAACATCGAGCACTAGAGCCACATGGGGTGGGTTGATTCTGCACCTGGGACTCACTGTGTCTGGAGTAAGATTGGGATTGTCCACCAGACACCACCAGGCCCATGGCGTGGAGGGAGTTCACCAAGACAAAGCACCAGGCAATGCTGTCTGTCCCAAGGGTTAGCCGTGACATTGTCACCTACATTGCTGTGTTCCAGATCTCTCCACTCCTCAAGGGCTACAATTTAAGACGATCACAGAGACCACCGTGGAGGTGCAGTGGGAGCCCTTCTCATTTTCCTTCGATGGGTGGGAAATCAGCTTCATTCCAAAGGTAACACTCACCTGTTACACTGCCAAACAGACTTATTTGGAATATTTGTACCTTTAGCTTGGAATCAGGGGCAGCAAGGAAAGTGCTACCCAATATCTCTCTCCATGCCATTAAAGACACAAAATGGCATGTTGTGGGTGTCTGGGATATAGAACATTTCTGTGACAAATATGTGGTAATGACCTGCTGACAAGAGTAACCCCGAGCATGGCACCCTGGCCTTGCAGAACAGAGGATGTGGGAAGCAGCCACCAGCTCCAGCTCTCTGCTGAGATAACTCTGGGGTCTGATGAGCCATAGTTTTGGTGAGCATGAAAACCAGACCCTCAAAAAATTGAGGCTTCTCTTTAGGACATAAGAAAAGCCAGGCTGAATCCGTCACATAATCAGCCAAAAGCTTCATTCTGTGCAGACAGATGCACCACAGAAAAGTCAGCTTGCATGGCATCAATCCCTAAAGGTTACAGACATAAAACAAAACACCTTGGCTCTCCTGGATTATTCATAATACATTTGTATCCTATTCATTTAGCAACTTTTTTATTAGTCTATGACTTTTAAAGTATCCTAAGATTCCTTTCTACTCTCTAAAGCAGTATTTTATTTATTTTCTTAATTCTAAAACTAACTTTTCCGAATTGCCACAGGTGCATGCCTGGCTCTAAATTTCCAGAATTTGTTGACCATACCAATGTCCTCCCTAACTGTACCACTCATGAGGATATAAAGTTCAATTATACTCCTTCCCTCTGTCTTTATTCTTCAACATCAAAGAACATTTTTTAGCCATTCATCAGACTTAATGACAAATGACACATTTTTGGCTAACAAGACCATGATTTCACCATTCTTTTACTTCAAAATTCTTAGAGCTGTGAACTGTTGGAGTTACAAAAGACCTTCAAGTTCACAGGTACGACCCCTCATTTTACATCTAGTTTAGTTTAATTTATAGACACTACGATTCAGAAAACTTGAAGGACATCATACAGCTAGTTGGTGACAGGCTTAAAACGAGTACCTGGGTCTCCACCACCTATCCCGGGGCTCTGTTCACTAAATCTGTATGCCCCATTTTCTTATTTACAGTCATAGTCACATCACAGCAAGGTAAATAAATCTAAACAGACATCTATACAAATTTGTCCTATTTGAGTTAAAATGATAAATAAAATGTGGCAATTGAGTTACATAACAATTGAAACGATCATGTCAATTGGAATGGAACATTGCTACCAATGTTTTTCAGGAAGAAAAATTATGCCAGGTTCTCCTGTTACCTATACCCCGTATGTAAAACTCTAATTAAAAGAGAGGCTGACCAGGGAATGCCAAGGTCAAATGCATGGCCACATGGTTTAATAACTGTTGTGATGTGTAGGTTGAGGCCACTGGGGAGCATTCATCACACTGATTTATAAGAGTATGACTGTAAATTACATATAAGGCACGCTGGGTACCATAAATAGAGGCCAAAGAATAGGGGAGAATGGCAATGCCCTCCAAAAGAGGCCCTCTTGTCTCCTCCGTTTCTAAGGACACTCATAGAAAGTATATGGAGGGAAAGAGAGAGAGGGAACGATAAGATAGAAAGATAGATAATAAATCCTAGATTCAATTTCGTCAGGTTACTCTTTCTCATTCCCTCTCCCTCTTGTCTCCTTCTTCTCTTCTTTGTATTATCTTTTTCCAAGCTTCCTTTTTCCTTTCTTTGTACTTCATATGTGGTTGTGTCACTGAGTCCTAATTCATCTGGGTGAAGGGGAAACAAGACATCGACAGATTCACACCGAATGTAACACCATGAGAAACTCCAGATATAGCAAAATATTAGCTCTGGCTCATAAACAATTATCTCATAGCAATGTCTTAGTTTGAAATGTGTTGTGTGTGTATATAAAGATGTTTACACACGAACACACATGACTATCCTCTTCTAAATAGCCAGGGGCATGTTCATTACGATAAATGCCAAAAACCTCTGATGAATGTTAACCGTAACCATCAAACATTTGATCTTTGGCAAGAGCCAATCTGCACCCCCTCGTGACTAATTTTTATTGGCAAACTCAGCAAACTCAGGAGTGGCCAAAGAAATGTTCTTAAAAATTGATCCTCCATTTGCCAAATCCTCATAGGGTGGTGTCATTCTTATGGAGTCTATGGGGAGTTATTTCTGGCCCCAGATACTCAGCTGTCAGCATGGAGGAAAGAGACATCGCCTCCATTTTAAATTCACAATCCACAATTAGTATTCCACACCTTTATCTTTCTCTCATCAGATTTCTCTCCCAGTGACTTTTCTCTTTTGCTCTCTGCTTCTCCCCACTGTCCAGAACAATGAAGGGGGAGTGATTGCTCAGGTCCCCAGCGATGTTACGTCATTTAACCAGACAGGACTAAAGCCTGGAGAGGAATACATTGTCAATGTGGTGGCTCTGAAAGAACAGGCCCGCAGCCCCCCTACCTCGGCCAGCGTCTCCACAGGTGAGTGCCTCCAACCCTTCTCCCTAGAGCTGCCTACTAGGTCACTTGGAAAAGAACCACAGAATTGCCCAAGGAGTGGAGAGACAACAGAGGTGCTAGAATTTCTCCTAGAGCTGGGACAATTCTGGTACCTGGCAATGGAGCTACTCTACCAGATGCTTAGCTCATCATCTTCCCTATTACTCATCCTTACAAATACTGACATCTGGGAGAGTGTTTCATGGAGACAATTCTTTTTTAATATTTCCATTGTATTTATGCTGATCTTACTCATGAAGAAGCCTCATTTGTCAGCCTCTGGTGTCAATGATCTTTGGAAGCAGCAAGAGCTGACTGACTCTTACCTATGATGATATTTGGAGAAAGTCATCTGAACCTTCCCAAACTTCAATTTATTTTACAAGATAAGCAAGAATAATTTATGATAAACAAGAATACCTTCTTTATTAAGTTAATATAAGGATGGAATTAGATAAAGCACACAAAGCAATCAGCTCTGTGCTGATGAGAGTGAGTGCTCAATACTTGGCATATGCACATATACTCAGAACATACTCAGAAGTGAAAGTGGTAGGAAATAAGTCATTCAAAAATAAGTAGGTATGGGTTGGGTCACTGTTCAAGGTGATGGCTTAAGTCTATTATTATTTCATCCCCACAGATCACCTCATTCAAGATTATTATATTTCCAGGATTGACTCATTAATTGTCATATTTTACCTTATTGTATCCTCAGCTAACAAAGAGTGTTCAACTTCAATGCTGTAAATTAGCTATTGTGATGTATAAATGTGTGTGTGTCCTCATCAAGAATGTCTCGAAAGTTATAAATAGCATCTGGCATAAGTTTTGGTTCTCGTTTTATTGTTGATGGAGCTGAAACTCAGAGGCTAAGCAACTTTCTCTGTCAGTAACAGAAATTGAGATAGGTGACTATTGGTACAGCTTTATGTGTTTTTCATAAACAGAAATTGATGTACCAGAAAGCCAGTTTTAAGTCCAGGACAAAAGGCTGAGTTGACCAGAGATGAGAACCACAACACAATGTAATGAGACCACATTTATAGATTAGTGATTCATGCTCTGCTACTGAATCCAAACCAAACAGCATCAGGTGCCGAGGCTTAAGCTCAGTTTAGAAAACGTTGGTTCAGAACTATTGTGGCAGTAGCTTGTGTTCCATTAGTGCACCAAGGTTCTATGGCAGTGCCTTGAGGCTAGAATCCAGTGGAAAGCCAGACCTCTAATTACTCCCTCTTTCATGCCTCCAACCAGGACGGCTCCACTTTGATCTGTTTTATATTTTGTACATCCATTTAAGATTTTTGTCCTTTAAAAAATAAGTTTACCACCCAAAAAGCTTTCAAACCATTGTTCTGCTCTAAATAGTAAGTTTTAGAAGAAACCCCATAACCATAAAAGCTAAAGTGCTCTGTAGGAATCCCTCCAGAAGACCGGTGGCTGAGGTTTTCCACAGCTCCAAGGTTATGCTGTAACCTGAAGAGTTGACCTTCGATAACTTGGGGGCAGAAAGGTGTGATGCCCTTGCTCACCCATCATATAAGCATCACAACAACACTGCTATCACAAAAGACAGGTTAACAAGAGAAAGTGTAACAAATTTATTTAATCAAAGTTTCACATGACAAAAGAGCCTTCAGAAATGAAGATCCAAAGACCTGGGGGAAATTGTCTGTTTTTACGCTTAGGTTTGAGGAAGAATGGACAGCCATGTAGAAACGTAATTGGACAAATGGCTATGATCTAATGGTAATAGTCTAAGGGGGAGACCCAGCAAGGCCTGTCTGCCCAGATTCTTCTTGGCCTCTCTGTGAAGCATTTCTTCTCCACCTCCTCTGTGGGACAAGACCTCACTGGAATGAGGGTCCTCAAGGGAGAAGGGAGGAGGGAAAAAGTTACCTTTCTAGGTTTTATGGCTTGCTTTGGGGAAAAGGAGTTCTAGTTTCTATTACCTGCCCTGAGGAAGAGGAATTCTGATTTCTGTGAATCACTTCAAAGGGAGAAGAAGGGTCAGGAGATGGGAGGACTGCAGATGGTCAGAAAGACCTTGCTTGCTTCCGGGGCTGTTTCTGAGGCTCTTTCATTCCTCTTTAATTCAAAGTACTCAGCACACCAAGGTGCCAAATTTTGGGGTGTCGTGTGATGAGCCCAACAATAGCAGGTGCAGCTTCTCCTCTTCTGATATGAAATGTTACAAGGTGCCCAAGTTATTCCTGTGATTTGATATTAAGAAAGTATTAGTAAAAGACAAAAGGCTAAAAGGAGAAGATGGTTCATAAGAGGATAGAAAACATTGCAGTTGAAGAATATTTTTATCCTAGAATATTGACAGAACATGGAGAAGGTAGTCCAACTTTGCCTTATAGTCAAACCACATTCTTATAACATTTGCAGTATTTTTTGGTTTGGCAGTTCCTTAAGATTAAAATTAAAATTCCAGATCTAGAAATTTGTGGTAAAGCTAGGCAGAATTATTTTCATTTAAGAAAAAATGTCCTTAATATTTTGGCATCATCTACAGAGTCATGAAGAAATGGAAAGACATTTATTCCAGTTTACTTTTTGAGCAGGGATTGTGTTTGTTTAGAAATTAGGACCAAAGCTGAAAGCATGTTGATACCTCCTTGATTGGAATGGAACATTGCTACCAAGTGGCCAAAAAAGGGCAGAATCCAAGAGTGGCTACAAAATAGACGGTTGGCTCCCAATCCTGTGTGCTGTTTTTAGGAAACGATTGTTTAATTATTTCCTTCTGCTAAGGTCTGACCTACACCAACCCCCTACTGCGAAGCTCTGTGTCCTCATCAGGCACTCAGGCTGCCTTCTTCTAGGCAGGCCATTTTGTGAATGCAAATTACAAGACCTCCCACAGCTAAAACCCTCTGTGCTACATAATCACATTTTAATATGTTCAATCCATTATGATTCGGGTTTTCTGGATTTAAAGAGTTGAAGGACAAAAGCTTTTTGTGGTCAGTTGCATTTCCCTGACACTTTTTTTTTTTTCCAAAAAGCTCCAGTTTATTGAAATGCTTCCCCTTCTTTCTCATGGATAAAGAAGATTTTCCATTCATTTCATTTACTCGACACACATTTACTGAGTGTCTACTATGTTTCAGATATCATGCTTACACAGCAACTAGGAGGCCACTTCCCCCGTTTCATAATTAATTTAAATTAAATGTAAAAGGCCTAAGTTATCTAAAACCACCAAGTGCAGCATGCTGAAAAGAAACTGGATATATTCTGTTAAATCACATTACTACCTCAAATATGAAAACCAGGACTTCATTTTAAGTCCAAACCAGGTGGCACCCAAGTGGTCTGGTGATTTTCATTTTAGCTGGTGCTGGACCAAAAGCCCTAAGCAGCTTAAGAGAGGACAGGACTAGGCTAAGACCCAGAAAGAGGGAGGGGTACCCAGGGAAAGGCTCAACCTTGAAAAACTGAAAGGCTCAAGGTCAGCCTAAGACGGCCCTGAGGGAGAAACTTCATTCTGGAGACAGAGTAGGAGGTGGGCCAGAGTGGACTGGTTAGAAACAAGTCTTAGCCAAGGCTCTCCAGTAACAAGGAAGAGAGACTTACTTAAACTAGCTGAAGCAAAAGAGAGAATTTACTGGAAGGACATAGAGTGCCTCATGGGAATCCCAGGACCAGAAATGCATCTGGGCCTCACAAAAGACTTGCACCAGAAAATGGAACATCAGGAATCAAGTTATTCCATATATCTTTCTAGAAGCTCTGCATGGCCCCTGGTTTCTCTCTCCCTCTTTCCTTTTCTCCCTCTTCCCCCTTTTCTCCAGATCAAATGTTTTCTATATCAGTATCAGAATGGTAGAAAATGGCCACACCAGCCCTGGCTCTGCACGGTCCAACACAGGCTAATTAGAGAACCAGAGTTCTGGTTTTAGTTCCAAATCCTTAAAGAATATTAACATTAATAATCAGCTCCAGCCAGAAGGGTGTAGCCCCAATAATAAATGAAAACATGGAGGCAAGAGCATGTTGGCCATGCAGACATCCCATGAGAAGTAGAGAAGACCATTTCCTATTCTCCTCACTTGGCTGTTTCTTTTTCTTTCTCCTTCTACATTCCCTCACCTCCCCATTATCTAATTCAGTATGAACAGAACCTCAAGTGGGTGCTGGAGCCACAGCTGGTGGGCTCTGCAGGAAATCAACCAGCTTTCCAGGTGTTGCCCTGACCTGCACAGTGCCAGAGGCCAGGGCTTATGAGGGACATACACTGGAGAACCTGGAAGAGGTGACTGCAATGCCCTTCTGCTATAGAAATATGCAAGAACAGATGGAGAAAAATGACCCGTAAGAGGCTGTTCCGAAGCTGGGGTCCTTTTTATCCTTTTATCCAGAGAAGCAAGTTTACCCAGAAGGCATGTTTCATGTCCTCAAATGCAAATGTCTGTTGGTTTTTAAATGGTCTTAGCAACTGTGTTGACTGGGCTGTTAGAGTGGCTGAGCAGGGACATCTTTTAAATACTCATGATGACCTCTTTGGCAACCAATCTGGAAGTCTTGGATGTTTAGGCGGGCTGGTCATTTCCTAGGTCTTTCCTCAGGGCTCAAAGAAGGTGAGAGCTGAGTGGCAGACACATGCCAGAAACCCAGTTCTCAATTCCCTGTCCCATGACCTCCAGAAAGAAACAGGGCTGACTCTTTCAAGCCAGCAAGTGCCCTTCCCCTGCCCAGACTGGGAAGTGCCATCACCTGGAAACTACAGCCTGGTAAAAGAGCAGTTAGACCAAAATTCAGGGGAACCAAGGCAAACTGCATGTACTCAGGAAAGATATTCATCTTACTGTGTCTCATTTTCCTCATCTGTAAAATGCAGCAACAATACCCATCCTCTCTCTGACTGACCAGGCTTCCATAAGGAGGAAAAGAGAGAGCTGACACCCAAGGCTTATTTCTCATTCAAACTTTTTGTTCTGTTTGATCCTTCTCACTCAGTCATTGACGGCCCCACGCAGATCCTGGTTCGAGATGTCTCGGACACCGTGGCTTTTGTGGAGTGGATTCCCCCTCGAGCCAAAGTCGATTTCATTCTTTTGAAATATGGCCTGGTGGGCGGGGAAGGTGGGAGGACCACCTTCCGGCTGCAGCCTCCCCTGAGCCAATACTCAGTGCAGGCCCTGCGGCCTGGCTCCCGCTACGAGGTGTCAGTCAGTGCCGTCCGAGGGACCAACGAGAGCGATTCTGCCACCACTCAGTTCACAACAGGTAAGGCTGCGGTGGGGGAGAGAGGCACAAGGAGGGAAAGAGGGGTGGAGCCAACCGGTGGTGTCATCACAGCAAGAGGAGTATTAGGAATGAGGCAAGGTGTGTCAGAGCATTGGCCTTGTCATAGACACCGTGAGAAGGAAGCAAGAGGTTTCCAGCATACAGGAAAAGCAGCGCTCCCTCACTAGGAGAGGAATACTAGCTTCCCATCCTACCTCTACTGGCAGCCAGATCTGTGCTTGATATAAATCCTTCTCCACTATGGGCCTCAGGTTTCCCATTTGTAAAATGACAAGTTTGCCTTGAACACATGTAAGCATCCATATCGCTAGTCCAAATGGAAATTTTGTGAGAATTCAGGAAAGGTGTCTCTTTCTCAAGACACATTCTTACCATTTGCTGGAAATTATCATAATAATTCTATAAACCTACAATGACTACACCACCATGATGATGTGCATTGGCATTATGCTAAGCCCAGCCTGTACAACTCTAAGCAGAACTTCTGACCAATTCTGTGACTCACCTTCCCGTTTGTAAGCACTAGCAGTAAGGCTAATATGAGGCCGACTCCCACAGACAGGAAGTTCATAAAGCCCATATAAAACCTGCCTTGCTTTGATTACCACCCACCCCCACATTCTCAAGGCCATCGGGACTCTTAAAGAGCTTTGCCAACAGTTGGGAAAGGCCAGACCTCGGGGTGACTTGCTCCCTGACTCTCTCAGTGCCCATCAGTCTGGCCAGCTAGTGGGCTAGTAGGACAGGCACCATCCAAAGGACAGGCTTTCTGGCACCCTCATTGGGTCAATAAGGGCCTGTGATCAGATTAGTGATTGTGTCTGTCTTCTGGATTCTCAGTCTCATCCTCTTTGCCTTGGGGTGGTCACATGTCAAATAATATCTCTGCCAACTCCAAGTTGACCCAGGGATCAATGAAAACTGATAACATCTGTAAGATCTAAGAACCAGCATCTTCAGATGGGATAAAGTTGGAGAATCACTAATTCAAGAATTCTACCTTAGACTGTGGCATAAGAGCCTGCTACAGAATGGAATGAGTCCAGGGTTTTCAAGAAGATTCAATAAATAAATAACACCCCTGTGTTCCACTGGGTTTAAAATCAATTGATAAATAAGGGAAAAAGTGAAACAGATGGACACCAAAATGTCCCCTAGATTGCAGCATGTAACTTAGTGTCATGGCCAGATGGGTTTGCAAACTGGACGGCCACTGTGGACCTAGGCAAGTCTCTCCATATGGCAGAAATTGGGAGACTATCCAGGTTAGGACTTACAGCATAGAGGAACAAGTAGGTGCCTGAACCCTTGGAACAGCCTGTCCCACGAGAGAGGGGAACAGAAGGGCAATGCCCAGGCCTTGCTGCAAAACTCACCATTTAGGTAAGCTCATTTTCTCCAGCAAAAGAGAGACAAGAGCCTTAGGATGGAAACATCAAGGGCAGGGAAAAGCTTCCCCCTTAAAAAGGAGCAAGTACAGACACTGACAAAATGGAGAAGGCAAAGTTTATTTCTCAAAAAGACCCTTGTAGGTTTTCTCTGTAGTGCCTGGGCCAGATGCCACCCTCTCACCCAGGGGGTGCCCAGTGGGATTTTTACTGAACATATCTTGGAATCCGGAGTGACCGAATGTGCATCTTGAAACAATGAACTAAATTCTGCCCATTTCTCTTCCCTTCTGCTTCCTCATTTAGCCAAAGATGCTCATGTCCCTTCTTGGTTAATTCTAGGTCAGCTTCTCATTTCCCACCCCCACAATACCACTTGCTCAGGGGGGTGGTATCTTCTGTGGACAACGAGTCCTGCATCCTTTTCTTAATTTCAAGATAGTTTTGTTTGAAAAGTGGTTTCTTTGTGCTCTGCTCCGATAAGAAGTTTGAAGTGGCAAAAAGGAGAGGAGAGCTCTTGAGCAGCATGATGAAAAACAAATTCTTGGTGTTCAGGTCGACAACATGGAAGCAGGATTGGCTGGTGACCCAGGAAAATTCTGATCAAGACAATTACATTCTGCCTCCTAGGAGCTCCCCATGAGTTTCAGTTCATTGCTACATGGCTTTCTGTTTCCGGTTGCCTGGTGGATTGGCAGCTGTCAGGCGGCTGACTTCTCAATACAGCCTCAGCCTACACCTCAAATATGCTCCCCTCTGCTGGAGGAGGGTGAGGGGAAAGAAGGGATGGGGAGATGCAAACAGCACTGCAGACAGATTCTCCAGGCCTGGGTTGGCAGGTGCCAGTTAAATGATGAGAGGGTACCCAGACCCTCATGATGAGGCCCTCAGTCATTTCAGAGCTCCACTTAAATTCAAATTAACCAAAGTGCTTTTCCAGGTGATGGCTCCGACACTAGGAGTGCACTAATTGCACAGGCAATTAAAGCAGAGATTTGCTTGCTGCATGGTGAGTGGATATTTGCTTGGGTCTTAGAGCTGTTCTGAAAAGGAAAGAACCCTGAACAAAGTGCACCACGGCCGGTGATTGGAGAGAAGCCAGCCTAGAAAACCCAGAGGCCAATCTCCAAAACCCCTCCCTGCCCTCAGCAGCTCTGGTTTCAGCTGCCCTCAGGAGGGAACTCCTGGCACCATTTCTCTCCTCTGGAGGCCTTCTCTTTAAGCAGATCCCTCAAGGTTCCAAGCACAGTCACCAGGGCATCTGGTCAACCAGAGGCTGCTGTTTTGACCTGAATACTCCAGATTTCTCTTTATTGCTATTATAGGTTGAATTGTGCTCCTTAAAAATACGTTGAAGTCCTGATCCTGATGCCTGTGAATGTGACCTTATTTGGATATAGAGTTTTTGCAGATCATCAGTTAACATGAGGTCATTAGAGTGGGCCCTAAGCCAATATGAATGTGTCCTTATAGAAAGGGGAAATTTGGGCACAGAGACAGACATGCCCACAAGAAGAACACCATAGTGAAGATGAAGGCTGAGATCAGAATGATTCTTGATTCTTCCAGAAGCCAAGAAACGCCAAAGATCACCAGCAAATCACTAGCAGCTAGGAGAGGCATGCAACAGATTCTCGCTCACAGCCCTCAGAAGGAAGCAGCCCTACTGACACCTGTACCTTGAGTCTGTGAGACAATAATTTTTTCTTTTTTTTTTTTTGAGATGGAGTCTCACTCTGTCACCCAGTCTGGAGTGCAGTGGCATGGTCTCGGCTCACTGCAACCTCCGCCTCCCAGGTTCAAGCGATTGTCCTGCCTCAGCCTCCCAAGTAGCTAGGACTACAGGCGCCTGCCACCATGCCCAGCTGATTTTTGGATTTTTAGTAGAGACGGGGTTTCACCATGTTAGCCAGGATGGTCTCGATCTCCTGACCTCATGATCTGCCCGCCTCGGACTCCCTGTGTGCTGGGATTACAGGCGTGAGCCACTGTGCCCAGAGAGACAATAATTTATATTATTTAAGACATCTAGTTGGTGGTACCTTGTTATGGCAGCCCTGGGAAACTAATAGGAACTTCCAAGTCCCAACAGTTCAAGCCCCTACCTGCTTGGCAGTGATGCCGCTCTAGGACTCTTCAGGAAATTCTTTCACAATTTCAACCTGGATGGCACTTGCACCTCAGCCAAGAATCTGGCTGCAAAGAGCAGGGTAGGACTTCCTGCTCATACAAGACCAGCACCCTCAGTCAAAGCTATCCTTTTTTCTGCACCTTCTCACCCCAAGCATTCTCAATGCTCCACAGCTGAAATATTTAACAGGACTTTTCTACAACTTGATGTGTGCTTATCGAACACCTACCAGGTGCCAAGCACTATTCTAGGCACTGAGGCTACAGAATAAACAGATAGACAAGATCCTGGTTCACATGAATTACATTCCAGTGGAGAAACTGGACAAGGCAGAAGAAAATAAACACCCAAAATTATTTTGATTATGAGTACTATAATGAAAAGTGAAATAAACGGTACAGAAGCGTGGCCATGTTGAATCAAGCAGTTTGAAAAGGCCTCTCTGAAAAGGTGACGTTTTAACTGAGACCTAGATGACCTAAGCCATGTGAGGATCTGGAGAACGTTCCAGGCAAAGGCAGAAGCCAGTGCAAAGGTCCTGAGGTATGAATAAGCTTGATGAGTTTCAAGAGCAGAAAAAAAGCAATATAGCTAGAGCGCAATGAATAAGTTTAGGAGTCGTACATGGAAATATCTGAGAAGCAGGCAGGGCCGGATCACTCAGAGCCCTGCTGGCTACAATTAGGAGTTTGTAAAAGGAAGCAACAGGAAAGTTTTAAGCAAGGGAATTACTTAATCTAATTTATGTTTTAGAGGCTAGATATGTCTATTCCATAGTCTCAAGTCTCTCCACACAGCCTCCACTAGACATCTGTCTTTGCCTCGCTCTTGACTTGCTGACGTTGCAGGGAACAGCTCCCACCTACAGGGGTGCCCTTGGTGGCCCCAGTCTCCTAGAGGTCAGACTTCAAGGCCAGAGGGAGCAAACAATTTCACCTTGTCCTAGCTCTAACAACCACCTTTCCAGACCTCATTCTCAGGATTGACTTCTTTCAGGATCATTGACATTGGAGGTGTCTGGTCCCTTCAGAGACAACACTTCCCCTTAATCTACAGACCACAACCCCTATGATCAAAAATACAAAACAACAACAACAACAACAAAAACCATAGTTTAACATTTCCAAGGCCTGGGTTTTTAGTTGTGAAGAGCACTAGGTAGAAGTCTCAACCTTAACCCTAAACCTAAATTAATTTTGCTCCAGTTCAGTTCTAGCTGCACACCCCAAGCCCAGTCCAGTCCCTTTGCCCAGCTTCTCCTCATGCATGAAATTTAGGGGCAACAATGCAGGGGCAGGTGTTCCTCCACATGCCTCTCTATCCAAGCTCCTCTCTCCATCCAACTGCTGGAGAAATAACACACATAACACGTCAAGAATACATAGTATCTGGCAAGCTAAAGTACAGTGAGTGAGGAAGAATTTCTCAGGAAAACAAGCTGCAGAGACATAAATCTGCTAAAAGATTCACCCAATTTACATCACTAAACAGAACACTTCTCACTCCAAAGCCTCTGCGCTCACATTGATTCACGGCATTTCAGTCTTCCACAAGAACAATTGGTGGAAACTTGCCTTGCTTTTGCAAATTAAAACAGTCCACTCGAGGTTTTCTCAGAATGAATGGCTAGTTCACTCCAAAGTTAAATTCAAGTGTCAAAGGCAAGAACTATTTTAAACGTTTTAAGTGGCAGTTGTTCTGGGCAGCACGTTATTGCACTGCAAGTTGTTTATGCTGTTTCTGCCCAAAGCAGCTTGAGGAGATAGCCAGTCCTGGGAGAAAAAAAGCAGTGTCCCCGTCGTCTCTTTGTGGCAACTGCAGAGAACAAGCATTGTGGTTGATGGAACTCAGGAAAAGCTTCAGAGGCAACAGGAAGCCAGCCCAGGCCTTGGGCACCTTTTTTTTTTTTTTTTTTTTTTGGAGACAGAGTCTCGCTCTGTGGCCCAGGCTGGAGTGCAGTGGTATGAAGTGGTATGATCTCTGCTCACTGCAAGCTCCACCTCCTGGGTTCACACCATTCTCC
Organism: Pan troglodytes; assembly: GCF_028858775.2. NCBI lineage: Eukaryota > Metazoa > Chordata > Mammalia > Primates > Hominidae > Pan > Pan troglodytes. Next base: position 73,712,861 of record NC_072398.2, read on the forward strand.
TGCCTCAGCCTGCCAAGTAGCTGGGACTACAGGCGCTGGGCACCTATTTTTGTACAGATGCCCATGGATTGCCTAATCCATGCAACAACCTGAAAATGTTGGTATGATTTGCCCCTTTTACAGAGGTGGCCATCAAGGCCAAGCAGGGTTAAAAGACTTGCTCATGGTTCCATTACCAAAGATGTCAGAGCTGGGGATCAAACGGAAGCCTGACTCCAAAGCCTATATTATTTCTGCTACATCACATCCTCCATATATGTCTTACCTTTACAGCTGTATTTATTCAAGTAAACACAGAGGAAGGCACCTTACACTTCAAAACCTTGAAATCAACAGTCTTCTTTTTGTTTAGTGGTCAAATTTGATATTGTTCTATTCCATCTCCATCACTCAGGAGCTGGCTCTGATTTTCTCCTCCTGGGGTTTCCCTTGTTTTGTTTTTAAGCTTATGATGTTGACTGGTTCCTTTTAAAGTTTCTAGAATGCCACTGGAACTCTTGAATGGAAATGGGGGACGCATAAAGTGTATTGATCTTCAGCTCCCAAGTATCACTCTAACCTGCCCAAGGAATTTGTCACGGCAGACCAAAAAGCTAAGGGTAGCCACAGTGTTCATTCAAATGTGAGCCAGAGGGTCAGGCGGTGTGGGCTATCACCACCAATCTTTTCAGAGTTCAAGATGCACCACAAATGTACATTACATTATCATGTGCGATGTTGGTGATGTCTGTCTATTTTTAGAGATCGATGCCCCCAAGAACTTGCGAGTTGGTTCTCGCACAGCAACCAGCCTTGACCTCGAGTGGGATAACAGTGAAGCCGAAGTTCAGGAGTACAAGGTTGTGTACAGCACCCTGGCGGGTGAGCAATATCATGAGGTACTGGTCCCCAAGGGCATTGGTCCAACCACCAGGGCCACCCTAGCAGGTGAGTAAGACCTATCTCTTGGGGTTATGCTGGTTGCTGAGTCTATACCCTCACAGCTGTCTCCCCAACCTACACACCTTACAAACTCATGGCCAATTCCTATTGATCTCATCTCTTAAGTGCCTAGCACATATGTCTAGTACTATCCATTGTACTGCCATCACCTGTTCTAAGCTACTAACATCTCCTTTTTTTGAGACGGAATCTCTCTGTCACCCAGGCTGGAGTGCAGTGGCACAATCTCAGCTCACTGCAACCTCTGTCTCACAGGTTCTCATCTATTATCTTAACCACTGCAATAACCCCCTCACATTGTCTCCTGGCCCACTCTTCACACCTCCTCCAGTGACTTTTTTTTTTTTTTTTTTTTTTTGAGACAGAGTTTCACTCTTGTTGCCCAGGCTGGAGTGCAGTGGTGCAATCTTGGCTCACTGCAACCTCTGCCTCCCGGGTTCAAGCGATTCTCCTGCCTCAGCCTCCCTAGTAGCTAGGATTACAGGCATCTGCCACCACGCCCGGCTAATTTTGTGTTTTTAGTAGAGACAGGGTTTCTCCATGTTGGTCAGGCTGGTCACAAACTCCCGACCTCAGGTGATCCGCCCACCTCGGCTTCTCAAAGTGCTGGGATTACAGGTGTGAGCCACTGCACCTGGCCTTCCAGTGACTTTTTCAAAGTACATTTTTGATTATGCCATTGCACTGTGCAGATATTCCAGGGACTTCCCACTGCTCTTAGGATAAGCCCAGACCCTTAGTGTGGACACCAGGCCCTGCCTGGTTTCCCCTGCCCTCTCCAGGCTCATCTCCCACCCATGTCCCCTGATGTTTTCTGGGCTCCAGGCCCACGAGTCTGCTTCTTTCCATTTCTCAAATACGTTTTCCCTCCTGCTATATAGGACTGGCAAATGCTGTTCCCTCTGCCTGATGGGAACCTCTTCATCTAGCCAATGCAGGCTTCCCTTTCCACTCCCAGGTTACTCCCCACTTTAGGGAGCTTTAGTGGTCAAATTTGATATTGTTCCTGAGAGAGTTCCATTCATTCTGTCCGGCAGCTTCGTCTTGCCAGTTTCCACTCACTTCTTAGCACTCCTCAGGTTATCATTTTACATGTGTGGCATGATTATTTGACTGTCAGTCTCCACCCTACACCTAAATCTCTGTGAACATTGCACCATATTTGGTTTTGCTCATCATTGAATCTCAGGGTTCACCATTTCCTGAATGAATGAATGAATGAATGAATGAAACTGCAGAAGTTCACTATGACTTGGGCATGGATTGCAAGAATTCACTGATAAAATGAGAGCCGAGTCATGCCTTATGCACCCTATGAAAAGTTTGGATTTATTCTTGAGGGCAACAGAGAGTCATTGAAAGATTTTAAATAAGGTGATGTAATGACTGGATTGTACAGAGAAGGGCAAGGTCAGAGGCAGGAAGACTGGTTAGGAGGCTGCTGCTGGAGTCAAAGGGAGATGATGATGACATGGACTAAGGCAGTGTCCTCGGTCACCATGATACCTGGCTGGGAAGTGTTCCCTGTCCCCTGGGAGTGTGAGACCCAGGCAACACCACTCCTGGGGCCTCTGGCTCACCCATCCAAGAAAACCTCCCTTCCCAAACTCACCAAAGAGTAGAAGACTGGAAATGGGGGTGTGGTTTTCAGATAAAGGAGATGCTGTGCAGAACAGTCATGGACCAGGAGCTGCCAATGTGCTCACAGACAGAGATTTTGTTTAATTTGTGTCTTGGATTCCTGCAAAAGTATTTGCTGTCTTGATAGACAAGGGATACACAGCAAAGAGTGCATACGGTAAACAAGGGCAGTATAATCAAAGCAGTTTTCCTCCCAAGTTGAAATCCCAGACCGCCTTGCCAAACACAGCCAGTTAAAGTAAATATAATAAATGCCTTTTCCAGACAGACGCACTCCTAAAGGCACAGCAAGGAGATGAGAAGATATGCTGACCAAGCAGATTAACGGGGGTGAATTAAGCAGAGAAAGGATAGACCAGCTGGCATAGGGCCTCGCAGAGAGCTAGAAACAGTCACAAAAATTAAGCTAAATCCAAAAAAAAAAAAAAAAAAAACCTGAAATGATACAGGAGGGAACTGATTCTAAGCGCAGCCCATCCCTGCCTAGAGCTGCAGGCTAATTTGATAATTAGCAGTTATATAAAATCGATGGCTAACTGTTCAGATGGAGGATGCACCATGACATCATGAGAGAGATAGAAAACCCCACGTCCTAGTTATTATTTCCCTCTACCGGGAAAAAAGAAGATTCGACACTCACTGATCATCTATCTTATTCCAGGAACTCTCATACAGTTATAGCTTCTTTAATCTTCACAACCACCTCATGAGGTGGGTATGGTTAGCATTCCCATTTTACAGATGAGGAAACTGAGGCTTGTGGAGTTTGAAAACCTGCCCAAGTTCACAAGGCTAGCAAGGGGCACAGCTGTGATTCAAAGCCAGTCCTTTCGAGTCCCAGTCAGAAGATTCCCCTTCCACAGCTGCTTCTGCTAAAGAAGTAAAATGTAAGGGACAGTCCAAATTTAAATGCCACAGACCTAGAAGCGATGGGAAAATTATTATTGAGTAGGGGGCTTAAATAGGTTGATTTTTTGTTACAGTCAGATTTAAAACATTTCAAATATATGTATATATATATATATAAAACATTACATTTATATATTACACATAATTATCTCAGGGAGTTCACTGCTGAGGAGATTTATAAGGCAAATAGCTTAACATAATTTAAGAAGGGATTATTGGCACATAAGGAAATCAAGTGTATTTGTACTCGCTGAGATGCTAGTTGCAAGGATTGTTGGTTCTCTTGCTGAGGCATCTGGGGGAAGAGAAGGGAGAGCCATGAAAAAGAGAAAGGGACAAAAGGGAGAAGTTTGACTCTGGCTCTAAAACATTGTGCTTTCTCACTCTCCAACTTGGAGCCTAAAAAGTTAAGTTTTTCAGCCTCCAATGCCTGTGTTCAGACTCAGTTTGATTTGAATGCTCTGCTCCATGCAACATGCTAAGAGCCTAGACTTTCAACTCTGTACCCAGGCTTGCCACTTGCTGTGTGATTTGGGACAGTTGATTGAATCTTTCTAAACCTCTGTTTCTTCATCTGTTAAAGGGGACTGATACCACTGACCCCACAGTGCCATCATGAGGCATTCATGAGGCAATACATTTGACGAGTTTAAGGTAGTGCTTCTGACAACAAACTACTCAGTAAGTGGATGACAGTGGTGAAGACGAAAGAGATGAGGAGGTCTGTGAGCTACTGGATGGTTTAGGATGTCCTCCTTTAGTCCATATGGCCTAGTGGTTTAGAACCTTGCCTCTCACAGCGTGGTGCAGCCACCAGCAGCCCGGGCATTACCCCCCAGAGACGTTGGAGTGTTGGAGGCCTCTTCCCCCGAGAACTACCAACCCAGAGCCTGCATTTTAGGACCCCTGCTTCAAGGAAATCTATGAGTGAGAAGCACTCACTTAGAGCACAGCTGTGGAAGTACCCCACTCAGGGGGGAGACCAGCTTCATGAAAAGTGCATCCTTGAGCAAATTTCTTAAATTTCCTGCACTTTAGTTTTCTCATCTAAAAGACATCCTATCTACCTCAGTGGGTTGTAGTGAGAATTAAATGAAATCATACATATATTCCTATTCAAGAACTTAGGATGGAGCCTGGCACACAGCAAGCACTCAATACCCATTCAATTTTTTATTGGTATTAATCCTCACAAAGCTCAGACCTGTAGCTGTGGCAGCCTGGCCTTTGCTGGGCACAAGTCAGGCCCCCTTTACTCTCACTGTTGACTCTCAACACTTAAAGCTCTATGGCACCTGTATTTGCCATTCCCTGCGGAAGCCGTTGTCTCTGAGGCCACCATTTTCCTCTTTGTTGTGGAATCCAGGCCCTTCCTGACTCTCCTGGTCTCTGAGACATTCCCAGGGCTGGCTGGCAGCAAGTACCCCCTCTCGACCTCCCTCTTTACAAATGTTGCCCTCTGCCACACAGAGTCCAGGCTGGGGCCCAAAATTCAAAACACTGCCCCTGCATTATTCTCTGTAGGCAATGTCCAGAGAATTCCTTCTGGGATATGAATTTGTTTCTGAACAACAGACTCAATGTCTGCAATGACTTTTTCTCTCTGCTCTAGTGGCTTCTGTGTCCTTAATAAGTCTGTTTTAGGCTCAGTCACTTAGCCTGTATGATGTCTGTTTGGCCTGTGCACCATACCTATAGTCCCAAAGGGGTCCTTGAGTGTTACACACCTTACCAGCCAGATTAGAACCTGGCACCATGTAACAGGGTACAATACCATTCTGCTTTCTGGGCAGCAACAACAACAAAAAAAAACAATAAATCATTTAGAAAACTCCAAGTGGAAGGAGGGAGGGAAAGAGAGAGAGAAGGGAGGGAGAAGATTTTTAGTTGCTGATTGCAATTTAGCGAAAAAAATCAACTTTCCTGACTGGGACTAACGCAAATTATAAACACTACTCTGGCCTTTGTGTCCAAGGTGACTGCTCTAATCTGTCATCAAAAAGGCATGTGGTTGTGTTTTAGCAGGAGGGGAGGGGGCTTGCCCTAAGCCATCCACACTCTCTCACCTGGTCTTCCCTCATGAACAGAAGCCTAGGATCCGTAAGGATTCTCATGACCAGGAAACAAGGCAAAAGGAGCCAGGCCCATACGGTCACAGGAGCACCGTGCTCTCACAACCACCCAGGGCCCGTTCATCGCACCCCTTACCCACTCCACAGGGCACCTGCCTTGGGCCTCATGGTGACATTTGCTAACCTGCTGCCTCTCCCTGCACCAGGACTATCTCTATCTCCAGTTGACCAGCTGAAACATTGCCAACAGGGCCTAGGAGATCCAGAAGCTTGACAGTTTCTACAGATGTGATACAACATAGAACTGCAAGAAAACAGAGACTTACAGCCAGCCACACATGATGCACTCACACTCACCACATGCACATATGTACACACAAACACACCTACAGACTCTTGCACTTACACTTAAGCACATACGCACACTCACATGCACATACACACATACTCATACACACATGCACACACTCATAGTCATACACACCACACATGCTCATGCCCTCATACGTACACACTACACTTTCACATACCCTCACACGTACACACACTCACACACACTAGGCTGATGCCTGCAAGTACGTCCTGATCATGCTTTGGGAGTTGCCGCCTTCAAGGTTTCTGGCCCAAATGGGGATCTAGTGGTGAGAAGGTCGGCTCCTCAGGGTACACTGGCAGGCCACGTGCTTGTCTGCAGGGGAAGAAATCTGAGACTCCAGAGGGAGTCCAGCTGGCAAGTCAGCACTGACCACGGCACTCGATGTCCACCTCGCTATGTCTGCACTCCCTGATGGGCCAGTGCACAAACACCAAACCCAGCACCAGACCTTCAACGCCCTGCAGCTCTTCTGAGGAGGAAAGGACCAGGCACAGGGCCTGGGGTCCCGGGCCAGACAGTGCTCAGCCTCCTTTGGGCAAAGTCACAGTGACCCCAAGTGGTCACTTTGGTAAGGCACCCTCTAAACATGGTGTCACCTTCCAGGGGCGGGAAGCTGGGGAGTGGGCTGCAGAGACCCAAGTTGAAGAGGAGGAAAGAAAGGACAAAGGCTTCCACATACCTCTTCCTCACGGAGCTGGGACATACAGGGCCTATTCCTTATTTGTCTTAAAGGCTGGGGATAAGGGGGCTGGGGGAAAAGCCAGGTGGGAATATTTCAGCTGCAGCTTCCACTTCCTCAGCAGGGAGTACTTGTTCACAGCAACAACCCAGAATAGGGATGCTCCTATATGACAAGGTTGATGAGCTGTGTTTCTCATTAATTCCACCAGCAATAAGAAAGTTCCATCTGGAAACAGGCCTTAGAAGTATTATTTTTCTTATCAAAAATGGGCTTGTTAGGCCAGTCCCTTCCTTTAAATCAGGATGGAATTGTCTGCTTCTCTTGAAACTTGAACATCATGCACACCCAAAAAAGCAGGGAGATGGCCTCGAAAGCCTGACTCATTCCAGGAATCCTGAAGATGCACCTGTCATTATCCAAAGAGATAAGTGTGGGGAGGCTGATTGCTCAGATCTCCATTTAACTAAAAAGTAGATTGGTGCCTATCTGGTGTGATTTCAGGGGCTCTCTGAAGATCTTCTCCACATATCTCCCCCATGAAACCTCTGGTCTCCAAATTCCACTGATGGGAAATTTCTCTATGAGGGACCCTATATTAGTCCCTGGGTTTTCATGAATTATTTTGCCAGAGCTGCCTTTGCAGGCCCTGTTTCCTTTGTCTGGGATGCCCTCCCTGCCACCAGATGTCCATGGGTCCTTCAAAACCCAGCCCAGATATCCTCTCTTCAGAGTCTCCCCAACACTCCCCACCACCACCGCTACTGCCACCAGCACCATGCTGCTTCTGTGCATGTTTTCTCACTATACTACTGAAAAAAATAAAATCTTTGACCCAAAGACCTAAGAGTCTAGTGAGGAAACCAACATGAAAACTAACAATAATAACATAATCACTATAAAAATCGCAGATTGACTGCAAGTTCCTTGGGGACAGGGTCCTCAGTTTGTCCCTCTCTGTGAAGGTAGGCACCCAGTGCACTAGGGCCAATCACACCCCTAACCTCAGTTTCATAGACTTGAGCTTCACAGACACTTGGGAGATGATCTCAGGGATTTAAAGATGGAAAGGTCCATATTTCCTCATGTCCACTTGATCCCAACCAAGTCTGCAGACCCCAAGTATCTTACTCATGTTTTTGCTAGCAAGAGACAGCAATCTCAGTTCCTTGGGCCTCCTTCTCCCTACCACTTTCCCTGCTAGCGACAGCAGGCATGAAGAATAGGTTCCCAAAACAGGGCTAAGTGAGTCATTCTGCCTTTATCACCACAGTCCTTGCACTGCAGGTGAGAATGTGCTAACTCCTGTTCCTTTCTAGCCCTAATTAATCTAGGAATGCTCATTATGCCCCATTCTGGCCACTAGAGAATTCCATATTTCCTCCCCTCTATCTTTCCTTATCTTAGCCAGCTTTAAGTTGCAACTCAAATGCCTTCTCTGGAAAGACTTATCTGACTATTACAGCCCATGCTGATCTTCTCCCGGCTGATCGTGTCCTCTTAGTCCCATGCTGATCTTGTCCTCTTAGTTAGCAGCCTCTGCTTTGGTCCTGCATTAGTCCATTTGCATTACTATAAAGGAATACCTGAGGGTGGGTAATTTATAAAGAAAGGAGGTTTGACTGGCTTACAGTTCTGCAGTGTGTACAGGAAACATGGTGCCAGCATCTGCTTCTGGTGAGGGCCTCGGAAAGCTTACAATCATGCAGGAAGCCAGAGGAGGAGCCCGTGCATCACACAGTGAGAGAGGGAGCAAGGGTTGGGGGGAGGTGCCACACACTTTTAAACAACCAGATCTCACGAGAACTCACTCACTATCTGGAGGACAGCTCCAAGCCATTCATGAGGGATCCACCCCCATGACCCAAGCACCTCCCACTGGGCCCCACCACCAACACTGAGGATGGCAATTCAACATGAGATTTGGAGGGGACAAGCATCCAAACTATAACAGGTACCAAATCACTCTCGAATTCCAAGTTGCTTACTCCACTCCTTCCTCCTGGCCTGTAAGACTCAGGGATGGAAACCATGCTATGATGTGTCAGAAAAAAACAAGAGACTTGGGTTCCAAACCTAGTTGTATCATTTATCAGTTTTGTGACCTTGGCCAAGGAATAGACTTCTTGGAGCCCCTGTTTGCTCATCTGCAATACCCTATCAGTAGCGCTGCAGGGAAATTAAATAACGTGTGAATCTTTAAGAAGCTCAGTTATACTTGCATAACTCTTTACCATCAGACACTCAAAAAGTCTTCATTTTTTACTTCTCTTTTTCTTCCCTCCCCTTCGTCATTATTCTTTTCCGTGTAGCTTAGTGCTAGGCATATTATGGGTGCTCACTAAATAATTATTTTACTTTTTTAGCACAGATTCCTTTTCACCCCCAAAAGGCAAGGCTAATGTCTTGTTCAGCTCACACCACCTTGTGTCTGACACAAAGGAGGCTCTTAATATTTGTTGAGTGGATGACTGTGCTTTAGGGGTTCCAAGAAGAATGGGTGTGAGGTGAAAGAGTTGAGAAAAGCATCAACCTCCAAGTTGAACAAAGAAAGTTCTATAAGGAACAGAGAGTAGTGATTTCCTATGGGATGAATTTTCTGTGCTATTGTTAAGAAAGGGAACAGGGCCATTTATATGTTACCACTTGCAGGAGTTGGATGGAGAGATAAAGGGGGCATTGATAGAGAGCAATGGGGTCTTTAAAAAGTGAGAAATCCCTAGGAGTACTCAGAGTGCTGATATCTAAGTGCACTGGCTATGCCTCAGATACATGTGGTTTTTTTTTTTTTTTCCAGCAGAACTGTATCTTACCTGCTGGCAAAGAGCAACAATTCACTTGTAGCGTGGAAGAAAGCTGCTGAAAATCAAAGGAAAGCAGCAGGCACAAACCTATAAGCAAGTCCCACTTTTCCATCCTCTAGACAGAAAACCTGGGAAGAGAACACATTAAATTCTGCTCTGCAGTTTTCTGGGAGAAGATGATTCCATTGTAAATTATTGAACATTTCATTTAAGCTTCATAAATAAGAAACTGGCATGAAAATGTTACATGTTAGATCTGTTTAGCAACGTATAATTTCTGTCTTACTCCCTCCATCTGTCACCCTTCATCTATGTTGGAGAATTTCTACTTCATTATAGGCAATTGAAGGTCTTAATCAGTTGCCTGATAAAAGTAGTTTATGTCCCAAAGGTAATCTCATTTCTGCAACCAAGGATGTACCTGGAACTCACTGAACATATTAATGGAGATAAATGTGTGCTTCAAATGGATCAGGGGGTATTGCAATCACCCACTCAATCTAGAGATAGGTACTTGGCCCAGCCAGGGACAAGGTCCTCACTGCCACCTGGACTCCCTGAATCACTGGTTTCCAACAGAGCCAACAGGCTAAGCCCCAGCAAACCAATAACAACAAGTCAACAGGTGCACCCAGGACCGGCCTGTACTTGCCTGGGGCAGTTTTTGTAGTTGATGAGACCACTCACCAAAAACAAAAAAAAAAAGTACTCAAAATCCAGGAATAGTTCTCTGTGCAAAGTAATAAAATACTAGCTACTACCACTAAGATCCAGGCACTGGACTTTAAACACTTTGACTCATATAATCCTCATGATGACCCTCTGATATAGATGCTGTTTTTATTCTCATTCTTCAGAAATTGAGGCTCATAGATGTTAAGTAATCAAAATTACACAGGTAAAAAGTGAAAGAGACCGAATATAAGTATGTCAGACGTCAAAGTCTGTCAAACTTCAAAGTTTACCTCCACTGGTGTTGCCACTTTAGAGAAAGAAAGAATTAAGGGTTGGGAAAGAAAGGGAGCTGGTTCAAGAAGAGAAAAAAGAGGGCTGATTCGAATGCCTACCCAGACAGGGCTTCGGGACTGCATTCCTGGGAGGGAAACTGGCCTGGTAAGCTCTGCCATGCTTAAGCAACATTTATTGCATGGACTGCACGAAAGCCTACTGAGGAAGGGGATGAAGAACCCCCTGGCTGCCAGGCAGCATTCCTCTTGACCAAGCCAAGCCGTTTGTTAAAGAAATGTTGCTCAAAGTATTTCCGATCAAAATCAGGGATTCCAGAGAAACCACAGCTGCCCTGAGCGGTGGAAGGAAGTAATAGGACTTCCCATTCCCCCTAAAAGCCCTGAACTCTGAGACCAGAATCCGGGGGGCATCTCTAGCTGGTCACAGACTTACTCCGTGCCACAGTTTCTTTTTATAAAAAGATGATGTACTCTGTTGAATAACAGTCCCCTCAAAATGCATGTCCACCCCAAACCCTTATTTCCAAATAAGGTCTTTAGAGATGCAGTAGAGTTAAGATGAGGTCATACTGGATTAGGGTGGCCCCTAAATTCAATGTGACTGGTGTGTTTATAAGAAGAGGGGAAGACACAGACACATGTGTCTGGGGCGACGCAACTACAAGCCAAGGAATGCCAGGGAGTGCTGGCAACCACCAGAACCTAGGTCTCCTAGAGCCTTCAGAAGAAGCATGGTCCTGGCGACACCTTGATTTCGGACTTCCAGACTTCAGAACTGTGGGAGGACACATGTCTGTTTTAAGCCACACTGTGTGTGGTAATTTATAACAGCATCCACAGGAAGCTAATATAGATGGAGAAAAGACTGCTTATCCCACCTTCCTCCCAAGGTTGTGATGAGACTCTAAAACACAATCCATTTTGAAAAGCACAGATGTTATATAAACACAGAATACCATTCCAATCAGCCATGAGCCCACACAAAGCCCCAAAAAGAGCCTACCGGAAGGACTCAGACTGACCACTGGAGGCCCGCAGGGTGATCACTTGATTTTGTTGGGTTTTTTGTTGTGTTTTTGTTTGTTTGTTTGTTTGTTTTTGTTTTTTTGATACAGAGTCTCACTCTGTCACCCAGGCTGGAGTGCAGTGGTATGATCTTGGCTCACTGCAACCTCCGCCTCCCAGGTTCAAGCGATTCTCCTGCCTCAGCCTCCCAAATAGCTGGGACTACAGGTGCACACCACCACACCCGGCTAATTGTTGTAATTTTAGTAGAGAGGGGTTTCACCATATTGGTCAGGCTGGTCTCGAACTCCTGACCTCAGATGATCCACCCGCCTTGGCCTCCCAAAGTGTTGGGATTACAGGCATGAGCCACCGTGCCCCGCCTTTGTTGGGTTTTTCTACAACCCCAGTCCTAATAGATAAAAATGAGTTTGATGCCAGTTGTAATAGATGAAATAGCCCTCAAAGAATCCCCAGCATCTGTGAATATAACCACCTTACAGGGTAAAAAGGACTTTGCAGGTGTGATTAAGTTAAAGATCTTGAGAAGGAGAGACTAGCCTGTACTATCCAGGTGGGACCAACATGATCGCAAGGATTCTCATAAGATGGATGTAGGGAGGTCAGAGTCAGAGTAGATGCAATGATAGGAGCAGAAGTCAGACAGAGAAAACAGATTTGATCGTTTCAAGCTGCTGGCTTTGAAGATAGATTAAGAGACCATGAACCAAAGAATGCAGGCAACCTCTAGAAGCTAGAAAAGGCAGGGAAATGGATTTTCTCCTAGAGCCTCCAGAAGGAAGGCAGCCCTGCTGAACTACTTTAGACTGCAGACCTCCTGAACTAACTGTAAGAGAATCCACTTTTGTTGTTGTAAGTCACTAAATTGTGGTGATGTGTTACAGCAGCAATAGGAAACTAGTACACCAGTCAAACCAGTTAGTCTGAAAATAAATGTGAAAGAGGTCAAGGAGAGAACCTAGAGAATTCCAGATATTCTAGGAGGTTCTCAGAGATCCTTTGTAGTAAACCTCCCAAAGGATTTCCTCAGAGAAGCTTACACCCTTTAGTGGGACAGTTTTTGTGTCTCCTCTGTCTTCCTGGACTCCCCTGAAAGTTATTCTAAAATTAGATCCACAGCTTTAGATACACTGAGGCCTGAATTACTGAACTTGGCGGGGGGCCTACAGCAACAGGACTTCTGCATGCCCCTACTTGACAGCCCTGTGCTTAGAAAAAAAAGTCCATCCACTGTTGCTCCCTAGAAGGGACCCAGGAGTCCCCATATGGCCTCAGCTCCTATAAAAGGTGTAGCTTGGTCCTTGTATATAACATTCAAGGAATGCTTTTCAGGTCTATGTCCCCACTGTCTCTCTTGATTACATACTCCCGAAATTCACAATTTAAGCAAGAAATCCTCTCACTGGTTCAAGCCAACCTGAGACGCTAAGCATACAAGGAGTCCTTGTATACTTAGGTGAGCACACTTCTGTAGGTCACTGACAAGGCAGCCTCACTGCCTTCCCAGACAGCCTGCCTGCAAGAAGGAAGCTCTGCGTGGGCTGGCTCATCCTATTGACTTGGGATTCCTAAATAGTGAAATTGGGATTTCCTAATAGTTCAAATTAGGAGAGGATTCAAGGAGGACTAAACACAAGGTATGAATAGGAGTCTAAGATCATTTTCTTCCCGCTTTCAGCCTTCCTAGCCCTGCCCCATACACAGAATAATGTTTGTTTCTCCATCCACTGATAGATCTGGTACCTGGCACTGAGTATGGAGTTGGAATATCTGCCGTCATGAACTCACAGCAAAGCGTGCCAGCCACCATGAATGCCAGGACTGGTGAGTAGGAGGACTGCTGAGGAAGAAGACCAGGTTAGCCTATAAGCCTAAGGAGTCATGGAGGCTCGTCCCAGCAAAAATTAATCAGAAAGCAATGTCTTCCAGTGAACAGGGCTCTGGTGACAACTGTCAGCCTAGAAACAACATCCACCCTATGCCTAATCCCTGATCTCTGACAAGCAGGACAGAGTCACCCTCTTCCCCACAGACCTGTGCTCGGTCCCCCGTGGTCTGAAGAGCTGCTCAGGGCTGTACAGAGCAGAGGTGGAAAATCCTAAATAGGTTGATGCCATTGCAGGCCATATTTTTATCTAGACCACCCCGACAGCAGGCAGAATGGGGCATCCTTGCCCTGCATACACCACAGAGGTCCTCACAAACGCCACTTGGGTGAAGGTCTAGACTTGCAACAACCCATTAAATCTGAGGGCAGAAGAAAAGTCCAGCTGAGACCCTTGCTGCTCTGGATTCAGCAGTTTTGCTTCCAAATCCTGGGTAAATTTCAAAGTCATTTCAGCACCTATGGTACTAGCAGCCTGGGCTGGGCTAGGGATTTTAGACCAGTCCTTGTCCCAAGGTTCAGCCTCTCTAGAGAACCACATGGACAAAGGTCTCCAGGTCCTCAGATATAGCTGCCTGCCTGGCTATGGTTAGAACAAGTCAAAATAGCCTCAGGGTTGGAGGGTGGTGCACTTCTGTTGCCAGGAATGGCATATCCCTACTTGGTGGTAGCTACCATTTTATCCTTATTGGCTCATTGAGAAAGGATGGGAGAAAATGAATATGGCGAGCTTGAAAATCAGCAGCCAGCTTTGTCCCAGAGGTGGATGCAATCCAGTGGTATCAGAGCTCATCACGGCTTTCTTCAGATTGTTCATCTATTTGCCAAGCCCCTGGCCATCATTCAGAGGGAAGGTACTTAGCAAAATATGAGATAAGTGTCAGCAATGACAAGCTAGTGCTCATAGTCAGCAGGCCTGCTGATAGCTTGGAAACACACAAAGCAGGCCAATAAATACTGCCCTCCAGGGGAACACATGTAAAATAGGCCATTTATGTCAATCCACAGAACTTGACAGTCCCCGAGACCTCATGGTGACAGCCTCCTCGGAGACCTCCATCTCCCTCATCTGGACCAAGGCCAGTGGCCCTATTGACCACTACCGAATTACCTTTACCCCATCCTCTGGGATTGCCTCAGAAGTCACCGTACCCAAGGACAGGACCTCGTACACACTAACAGATCTAGAGCCTGGGGCAGAGTATATCATTTCCGTCACTGCTGAGAGGGGTCGGCAGCAGAGCTTGGAGTCCACTGTGGATGCTTTCACAGGTACCAGAGCAGCAGAAATCCCAGCCAGGTTCAGGGATCAGTGGATCTCAGTGTGAGAAATTCATCCAGGCAAGTCACTCTTCCAATGTTCCGTTTCCTTTGGAGAAAAGAGAGGTGGGTAGAAAAGGATAGAGTAAAAACTAATAAGTGCATCAAGAGGGAAGGGTTGGAAGTAAAGAGGGGAGGTGAGCAATAGTGTTACCTGCCTGAAAACTTGTGTCTGGCTTTTCTATGGCCTTGACATAGTAGTTGATTCTGTCCATCTTTCCCTGCTGCAGTAAATCAGTAGGAATTCAGAGGATCCACGGGATCATATAAAATTCATTCCAGGATACAGGCTTTCAATCCTGGTTCAGTATTATGATTAACTCACAGAAGTAGTTCTCATTTTAACAGAATCCATTTTCCTATATTTGGATTGGAAAAAGTGGAGTGAACAGCACTGGAGGGTGAGGAGGTGGAATCTCTGGGTTAGTGGGTGAATGTGTGGCCCTTATTAGCAAGGAGAGCAGGTCCCTTTAGCCAAGAAGTTCTTCTAGCCCAGTGACCCGTCTCCTCACGTGTTTCAGGACCATCCATCTCCTTTGCTTTGCAGGCTTCCGTCCCATCTCTCATCTGCACTTTTCTCATGTGACCTCCTCCAGTGTGAACATCACTTGGAGTGATCCATCTCCCCCAGCAGACAGACTCATTCTTAACTACAGCCCCAGGGATGAGGAGGAAGAGATGATGGAGGTCTCCCTGGATGCCACCAAGAGGCATGCTGTCCTGATGGGCTTGCAACCAGCCACAGAGTATATTGTGAACCTTGTGGCTGTCCATGGCACAGTGACCTCTGAGCCTATTGTGGGCTCCATCACCACAGGTGAGGCTGGAGGACTTGGCAGCAGGTGATGAAAGGGGTTCTCACAGTAGCCTTGAACAAATCAATGAAATTTTAAAAGAGAAAGACCCAAGGAGTAGGGGATTTCCTCTATGGCTACAGAAAGTCTGTGACCTGTTCTGAAACAGCTACTTCCTCCAGTGCTGCAGAAGATGCATTAGATAAGAAACTCCCACTTGGAAGGTGGGACAAAGTCAATGTCTTGAGGAGGTCAAAGCTTGAATGCATTTGTCCAAAAGACCTTCCACTACCAGCTTAGAAAAAAAGCACTGGAGAAAGCTAGTCTCCAAGAGGAATCCCTCTACAGTGAAGAGACACCTGTTCCTATTCTGAAGAACCATCTCTTAACTGCCCAGAAAGTTCACTCATACAATAATGCTTCCTTAGTCTCACATGGGACTAGCATGCAATCAGGTAGTGACCTGGCACTCAGAGAATGGGGTTGATTTGGATGTTGCTTAGAAAACACAGGCACTCAGAGATGAATTGGATCAGTCCCAGCTCATTATTCCCAAACACAGTTTCAAATATGAGGTACATGTGGGTGAAGATATGTATGTTTGGGTAGTTTCCTCCTTACTAACAAGAACTCACAAACTGGACAAGTGGATTAAACACTTAGCTGATCAACTCTGTGATCCCCTAGCAGTAAAAAAAAAAAAAAAAAAAAGCCCATAGCATAAATTAAATACAATTTAGGAAAATGGATGTGTTCTGGACTTGTGCTCTGAAATCCCTGTACAGTCAATAGGCAGTTTTTCAAAACTGAAACCAAAGGTGGCTGCTAAAGAATAAGAGATACAGGCAAAATTTGGTTTATCTTAAAAAATTACCTCAGAGAAAATGCCTATGTTTCTCCCAATTCAAAACAAAACATATGAACTTAAAAAAAAAAGTTCCTAGTTGGCTTGCAGATAGGTAACAGGTACAGAGCTTGCCAGCTTGGCTTCATGTTGTTAAAATATTCTCCATGAACATAGCTTTGGTCATACCTACAAGGTTTCAAGTGAAACATCAGCCTGACCATGGTTTTCAGATACCCTATTACACGGAAAGATCTTGTCTGCCTTTGGGAGAACATTGGCTTTTGGTCAACATAAAACCAGGGATAAGAATTTCTTTTTCACACTGTGCTTTCTGTCTTTTTCCCACAATCACTGGGTCCTTGTAGGAATTGATCCCCCAAAAGACATCACAATTAGCAATGTGACCAAGGACTCAGTGATGGTCTCCTGGAGCCCTCCTGTTGCATCTTTCGATTACTACCGAGTATCATATCGACCCACCCAAGGTAACAAAGTGATTTGATTTCTCAAAGATACTAGGATTTGGGTGAAGATTATGGGAGAACTAGCATATCCCGCAGAACATCCACTCCTGCCTGCGTTTTTCCTCTTCTCTGTGGCATGCTGCATCAGAATGAGAGTGGGCTGGTGAGCAGCCAAGAAACCCCACACTCACCAATGCCTCTTGAGAAAGGCTTGATTACATTCACCCAGAGAGCAGGCCCTTCACTAGCAGAGGTAACTGATCACCATTATCTAGGCAGTGTCTTGAGAAAAAAAGAGCCCCAAAAGAATCTGCCAAGAGCTTGGGTCACATGAATATTCCTACAAGAATGAAGTTCAAGACTAGGATCCAGAGGGATGGCTAAAGACCCAGCAAAGCCAGATGGAGCCTTGGAGGGAAGCACAGTGATGTGGTCCCATTTCAGCCACTCCAGACAAGTTATGAGTCAGAGGAAATTGGCCCAGACCTCACCTGCATCCTGCCAGTTCTTGCTGGTACATGTGGCATTTTTAAGGAAGTGGAGGGCACACTCACTTCCAGTGAGGACACAGGACAGCATTCCAGACTACACGGTCTCTGGACTGTGGGGACTGCTCCTTGCATCGGTGCCCTCTACACTGCCTTAATGTCATTGTCTTAGAGAAGACCAGCTTGTTAGAAAACCACTTAATAGGTAGGTCATTTTTCTTTGCTCCAAGGAGCCCATAAAATGAAGGAGTGAGACCAGTGTGCAAAGCCTCTTCACACTCCAACATTCCCAGCCCATGAACCATGTATCATCCCTCCCCACTGAGTGCGGAGTCCCACACCCATCTGTGCTTTATTGACATAGACCATACCATAGGCTGCTTGGATGAAAGGGCTGCTGAATTTTAACTGTAGATTCTTCTCTTCTCCAGTGGGACGACTAGACAGCTCAGTGGTGCCCAACACTGTGACAGAATTCACCATCACCAGGCTGAACCCAGCTACCGAATACGAAATCAGCCTCAACAGCGTGCGGGGCAGGGAGGAAAGCGAGCGCATCTGTACTCTTGTGCACACAGGTGGGAATGTCTCCCTGCTGTGTCAAGTCAGAACCCTGGCTGAAGATCTGGGTGAAGTTGTTCGGGCTTGTAGAAAGGTTCTGGAAGCTAAGGCTCCATTTCGGGGTGCTCCTCCAACTCACTGTGTCTTGCAGGGCAATTTGCAATTTCTCTCCCCCAGTATTCCTCCCTAATACTAAACGTTTAGAGAGTCACCCTCTAGAAGTCTTGCTGGTTTAGGTTAGGAATTTTCATGGAACTTCCAACATAAACAGTGCCCTTTCAGACATGTAATGGAAGTGAATTCTAAAACAGATATCTGAATCATTCATCTGATTTTGTAAAAGACTCAGATGAGAAAATTTCACCTCGAGAAGAAAAGGGTTGTTATTCTAGTAATGGAATGGGGTCATGAAATTCATCATCAGATATAGCCAGAAACCACCAAGAAGCTGCCTTTGCTCTTGCTTTGTGCTCCAGGGAGAAAGAAGGCACCAAAGTGGCCATAACTCCCTCACCCGGGACCAAAGCAGTGGAGGTGATGTGGCTCCGTGTGCATCCTGGGCTGCCTGCAGGGGCACCGTGTAGCTCATGTCTCTGACAGGCCCGCTAGTCAGATCCAGATGTCTTCTGCATCCTCCATCAGCTCCTACATAATGACCAGAGGAAGGGAGGTGCAAGGGAGAGACTGGCTTGCAATATGGGAAAGTGAGGAAAGGTAGTCCAAATCCCATGACCTCCCTCTTGAAAACAAGCCCACGCAATGGGGCTGAAGAGAAGGCTCCTTTGCTAGCACCACTGCTCCTCCGTCTCTGGCCCCTCAGCAAGTACACCAGGCAGAACGTGCAAAGATTCACTGCAGAACTCACTAGCAGGCACAGCCAAAGTGTTCTATTCCCATACCCTAGACCAAACCTCCTAGTTAAGCCATCATTCCCACAGCACGTGGGAAAACATCCAGCTTGCCTCATTAGGAGAACACCTGGATTTTCTACAGTTGCTTAATTTCACTGGAGAATGGTATTTCCCAAATGAGGGAAATATACTTTAGAATTCCTTACTGCTTTCGTAGATGTTCTCGGAAGCTCAGAAACAGCATCTCTAAGGCAATGGGCCAAGAAATATTCCTTCACAAACACAAAAATTATTCTTCTAAAGACAGCGCAGGATATTCTGATCCTCCCTAGTCTCCTTCCAGGCTTATGACAACAGATAACACAGCCATTCAGTTTTGCCCTATCTATTAAATTACCTGTGACCATTAAAATATCAACAAGTGTTGACCAGAAATGAGGTCCAATACACCAAAAGAAGCCTCTATCCCACCTTCTTGAACCAAGAAATTCATATTAAAGAAATTAGCCTTTTTCCCATTGAGGACAATAAAATGTATTTCAAGAGCCTCCTATCCCCAAGATAAAAGAGACCAGCAACTTCAGTCAAAAACTCATTTCTTTAGCCAGGCATGGATGCATGCACCTGTAGTCTCAGCTACCAGGGAGGCTGAGGCAGAAGGATCGCTTGAATCCAGGAGTCCAAGGCTACAGTGAGCCATGATCATGCCACTGCATGCCAGCCTGAGTGACAGAGCAAGACCTTGTCTCTCAAAAGAAAAAAAAAATCCTTGGGTCATGAGCAGCTAGTATCTCTAAAGCAGATATTTGGTACACCAACCCAAATGGTATGCCCATCCAAACTGCCCTCCTTTAAGTCTAGGCAGAGCTATTTTGGCAAATTCCAATAACTAGATTGCCCCAGAATGTCTTATTTTGCTGTTATATGTTTGTTGTGGTTTTACGTTGAGGTCTATGATCTTACAACTTTTGGAAGTGAGTACTCCTTCAGGGTGTCATGTTTGTCTCGTGGTATCATGCATGTCTCAGATAGATCAAGCCAAGTGTAGTCTAAGGGCTGCATTTGAAGAACTCTTTGAACATGCAGATTATGGATACAATTCCAATTTTAACATGAAAATATTGTCCAGGTTGTTTCTTTGTGATAAAGGACATAGGCAAGTGAAAAAAATACTTTCAATTAGGAATAGGGCAAGATCCACAGCAGATCTTGGTTCTCAAAAGTAAATTTTATGACACTTGGGTTGAGCTGATACCTAAACTGTTGTAATAACATCCACTTGTGATAAATTCTAACCTGATGGAAGAGAAGCACAGTAATAAAGCAAAGACTTAGAGCATGGGCAAGTAAGACTAGGAAGATGATCCTATGACAAGCACAATCTTTTCCTCTAACAGGCCCTTTTGACCTACCTAAGCCTGGAAGAATCCTCTTGACTCTTAATGCAACAAAAAGAATACCAAGGACTCAGTCCTGAGTGAGACTTGTGAGCAGTGAAGCAATCATCCAATAATCAGATATGACTTTTGAGGCAACCTGACTGAGCCCACGCAGTCATTCCATGGGTGGATCTTCTATGTTCTCTGTCCTGGGGATACTCCTGCCCCTATGGAGTTGCCACCACACTTCCTGAAGCTCATCAACAGAGATCTTTCCACGAGGCACACCCTTACATTTATAAAAGTGCAAATAGCCTGGGAAGTATGATTATCTCATTAACTAAAAAATTATAACAATTTCTGTGGGTTCTTGGTTGCTCCATCTAGATTTAAATGTTGAAAATTCATTCCAGCCATATCTTGAAATCCTCTGTAGTATCTGGCACAGTATTCTGCACATAAGAAGTTATTGAATTAATTAAAAGGAAGAGCTGGGGGCGACTGCGGGAGAACTGGATACTTGAGAGAAGGGAGGCAGGGAGAAATGGAAGAGGCTGATGGAACCAGAAGAGGAGAAAGGGAAGAGGTTTCTGCTCACTTCTTTGTTTTGTAGAGTGCAGCAGCAGTCTTGCACCATGAGTGGAACTTCTGGGATCATTCCCTGCATTTCTATCCTGCAGCTCCTCTTACCTGTAACTGATAATCTATTCTGTTTCAGCCATGGACAACCCTGTGGATCTGATTGCTACCAATATCACTCCAACAGAAGCCCTGCTGCAGTGGAAGGCACCAGTGGGTGAGGTGGAGAACTACGTCATTGTTCTTACACACTTTGCAGGTGGGTGTCTGCAGGCCTGCAGATCAGGCAGGTGGGAATGGTGGGAATTGGAGCTGCAGACCAGTATGATGTGAATAAACAAAACATTTTTTCAATCTGAAGGACAGATTAGAAAAGTTCCTACTTCAGGTATACTATGAAGCCCTCAAGATATCCCCAAACTCTATGCTGGGCATCGTGGCTCACACTTGTAATCCCAACACTTTGGGAGGCCAAGGCAGGTGGATCACTTGAGGTAAGGAGTTCAAGACCAGCCTGGCCTACATGGTGAAACCCCATCTCTTCTAAAAATACAAAAATTAGCCGGAAGTGGTGGTGCACACCTGTAGTCCCAGCTACTTGGGAGGCTGAGGCAGGAGAATCACTTGAACCCAGGAAGTGGAGGTTACAGTGAGCCAAGATCACGCCATTGCACTCCAGCCTGGGAGTCACAGCAAGACTCCATCTAAAAAAAAAAAAAAAAAAAAAAGATATCCCCAAACTCTGCAAACTGTATCAAATCTAGGAGCTGAGAAAGCTGAATCTGAAAGGTACAAGAAAGGCATGTAACCAAGGGCAAGTACGAAAACAGAGCAATAGCCCTAGGAGGATGAAACTCAGAACAGAGCTAAGACTTGCCCCCAAAATGCTACAAACAAGAAAGCAGGCTTTTCTAAATATTCGCAGAGCAAGAAAAACACTGAAGATATAGGACCAAGTTTGAAACAGAGAGTACAGGCTAACAGGTGACAAAAGATTCAGGACTGCTAAACTCTTCCGTGTTTTTGTCTTCTCTATTCATATCCAGTCCAACAGGTTTAACTAACATGAAATCTTGAAGTTCACTGTCTTCTGTATCATGCTTTTTCACCTTACACCATTTGAAGTTGAACAGAACAGAGAAGCCCAAAGCAAAATAGTGTTGAGTCCTCCAAGTCTCTAGGCTCAGGGAAGTTATTTCCCTGCCTTCATCAAACATGTGATCACAGAATTGTTTTGGGTTATATTCAGGAATCCAGAGAACAAAGATACCAGAAGACAGAAGGCAGGCAGATGTCTTGGTTTTCAAAAATGACAGAGAAAGCTAATTCTGTAAGCTGCAAAGAAGTAAACTTATTGTCAAAGCTTAGGAAGGTAAAAACTAAAACAGACAATTAAACAACTTGGAAAAGGAATTAGTGATTACCATATAGCAGCACAGATTCACCAAGAATAAGTTTTATCGAAACTACTTTATGTCTTTGTTTTCATTGGCAAACCTGCTAGTACATTTGTATTTCAGCAAGGCATCAGAAACCCCCACTTATCACTTAGTCCTTAGTTAACATGGAAAAATACATGAAAGGTCATATTTGGAGGTAGCTGGGCCTGTAGCTGAATGAATGACCCTCCATGAAGAAGGGATAGCATTACTATGGGTATGTCCTAACCCCTCTGTGAGCATGCACAATCCATCTCAATTCCTGTCACCCCTCCTTTCATAACATGATCCCGCATTTTTTAACTATCACCATGCTTTCTCAAGCCTCCATGCATTTGCACATGCTATTTCTTTCACCAGGAAACTCCCCCATTTGTCTGACTAGAAAACCCATCCTTCAAGTCGTGGTTTCAACCCTATCTCTTCTGTCAAAGCTTCCCTGAAGGCAGGCAGACACATCTGCTCACAGACACTAAACACACAGCTCTAACAGAGCAATGAACTTCCATTCATTCCACAAATACTTTTGATGCCCTCCCATGCGCCACACACTCTATAAGGCTATAAGGATTCAGAAACAAAAACTGAGCTCTCATCTTTATGGAACTCACTTCTAATGATGTTGCAGAGAAGTAAATAGTTACAACTTGATGTGAGCAGTGTATGCTATAGACATGCACAGAACACCAGGGGCCATGTCCAGTGGGCTACTATGAATAGGGTCAATGTGTGGAGGGAAAGAAAGAAGAAAAGTCTTAGATAAAGTGAAAGAAGAAAAGGAGAAGAAAGGGAATTTCAAGAAAAAGAGCAGACTGTGGGCATTTGCAGAGATGTGAGAGTATAAGAAGTCTGAAGAACTACCATAGTTTGGTATGGCTGGAGCATTAATCAATGGCATGGTGTGCAAAGGGGGACATTAAAAAGATGATATCCTTATACATGCTCTTCCAAAGCTTAAGCATTAGTTTGAATTTTAACTTGTTTGTATGCCTTTAGACCACAAGAAACTTGAAATCTCAAAGCCCTACCTATTCTGAAAATGTGCCTAGTAAACTGTTAAATATTAAATAATTTCCAAGTATTCTAATTGCCCAACAGAGGAGTTGGCCCTGAACTAATGAACAGTTTTATCAACAGCTTGAATGAATTCAGAGAAGACATGCTTACCAAATTTGTGTATAAAACAAAATTGTGATCAATAGAATCCAAGTTCAAAAATATTTTAATCAACTGAAACACTGGCCCAAAACTCAATCAACGAGGCAAAATGCAATAGAAATAAATGCAAAGCTCTGCCCATGGGTATAAAAAATCAACTAACAAAATTGGATTGAGAGGTAGGGGGAGTGGTTACAAAGAAGATCTTTGATTAGCAATAATCTTGGCATGTGATAACAATATCACATGGCATTCCCAAAACCTAACTAATTAATATAAGTGGCACAAGCACAGACTGACCCTGTTTATTTCATTGGTCAGTACCTCTCCATTATTCTCAGTTCTCTGAGTTTTGGACTTTAGCAGGGACATTGATAAACTGTTACGTGTTCAGAGAAAAGTAGATAGGACTGTGAAGGTTTTAAAATTGTCACATAAATGTGATGGGAAGTGGGGGCTGAATTTTCTCAGTCTAGTGGAGAGAGAACTTGATTAGGAAGGGTGGTGGAGAGGAAGCGGTCATGTACACAAAAGACTAGATTTATCCTTAATAACTCCAGAGACACGAATAGAAGTTATAGAGAAGACAATTTGACCTGCACATAAAGAACACTTTTTTTCAATTATGATATGAGATGAGAGGGGAATCCTTTCAAAGAGTAAGACACTAAGCTAGATAACCTATGAAAGATTTTTTTCCAAAATTCTCTAGTAGTAAATCCATGTGAAATACCTTTGGATTTGGTAGATCTTTCCTAAACTGAGTAGCCTTATTCAACCCTTATTCATATTCATTTGAGTTCAGTCGCTGGAGAGACCATCCTTGTTGACGGAGTCAGTGAGGAATTTCGGCTTGTTGACCTGCTTCCTAGCACCCACTATACTGCCACCATGTATGCCACCAATGGGCCTCTCACCAGTGGCACCATCAGCACCAACTTTTCTACTCGTGAGTACATGGTCACCTACATACCCGTATCCCTGGGGACTTTTGTGGAAATGATCAGCTTTCTTGTGGTGGACTAGATTATCACTTACAGGCTTTGGACAGGGCAGCTATGAGCTGTTCTTATTTGGACTGACTACAGCCCAAATTCAGTGAAACTAAGCTGCAACTTTTGGCCAGCAGAGACATGTCTGTTTTCTGCTCTCACCCTGGGTGACAGCAGAAGAACCAGGTCAAGAGAGGTCTGTACTCGGAATGCATCTGCCCCAGAAAAGTCTGATGGATATTAAAAGGCTAGATATCTAGGAAAGAGCTGCTGAGTAGAGTGATGAATAGGAGAAAGTAGACATAGGTAATATGTGGAAACGTAAGTTCACGAGTGAACAAGCAGACATGAGAGTTTATCAGGGTCCGGATCTCAGGCATAGAAGGTCAGTGTGGAAGATGTCACACCCAAGCCTAGAGGCCCTGTGAGGGAAGGGGAAGTAGCTGCAAGAATGATCATGGCACTGAATGATTATCATCTGACCCAGGAGCACCCTTTATGCTCCTGTCCAAGCCAGAGCAGGGGTCAGCATGTGAGCAATCCTGAGACCAAAGAGGTGGGCAACAGATACCCATACCTGAAATCAAGCAGGGGGAGGAGCTGGAGAGGCAGGCATGCCCTGGCACTTTCTCCTCTTTGCAGTCCTGGACCCTCCGGCAAACCTGACAGCCAGTGATGTCACCAGACAAAGTGCCCTGATCTCCTGGCAGCCTCCCAGGGCAGAGATTGAAAATTATGTCTTGACCTACAAATCCACCGACGGAAGCCGCAAGGTGAGATTTTGCTGGAAAGGGAAAAGACCATTTCTTCCAAGTGAGGCCATGTGGAAACTGACTAGTGGAGTGACCACAGGACATTGGAGGGAGGGGGAAGGAAGCAATCCACAGGGAACTCATCAGCTTCCCATCCAGGATACCCAGCCTGCTGTTGATGAGAGAGCCCTAGTCTGCAAGCCAGAAGATTTGGATGATAGTCCTAGCTCTACTGCTACTCTCTACGTAAGTTGAGGCAAAGGACTAAACCTCCTCAAGGCTTGCTTTCTTCTCTAGCTAATGAGGGTCTCTACCCCTGCAACTTCACTGGGTTGTGCTGGTGCTTCCAATACAATGACACAAAGCACATTGGAAACTCCCAAGTACATGATATTGGAATAGTTTTTCAACAACAGGGCTGAGCAAACATGAGCTGGATACCAAATTCAATAGGCTTTTATGCCTCTTGATAAGCATTATAAAGGTGATATCTGTGTAGCCTACAGTAAAGAAACAACAAATTTTTGTTTTATTTCATCAGTTGAAACAGTTCATCCAGAACACTGATTTTCAAGTTTTTGTTAGTGAAGCAACCTCTTTTTAAAGGGAAATCATATGCAGAAACCAAAAACACAGAATACATTTCAGCAGAGTTAGTCTGCTTGATAGAAGTAAGGAGGCCTTAGATCCCACTTCCTCAGTTCTTTCTCTGCTCTCAAGCAAGTACAGTGCAATCTGAAGACTTCTAGATTCAATGATGCAGGTACCTAAATTTATCCCAATGTGCATTCCTGAGATAGGAGCTGGCGTAAATCTCACATGGGAGCTCTCCTCTCTGCTTATTGGTGCAGTAATCCTTATTGTGGGATGGAGAGGATGACAATGGCCATTGCAATACTGACCTAGCTGCCCATGGGATTTGGACTTCCCTTCCCTACTTTCCCAAATTGCAAGCCAGTTGCTCCCTTCCACCACCCTTCCTTTGGCTCATTATACAGGAGCTGATTGTGGATGCAGAAGACACCTGGATTCGACTGGAGGGCCTGTTGGAGAACACAGACTACACGGTGCTCCTGCAGGCAGCACAGGACACCACGTGGAGCAGCATCACCTCCACCGCTTTCACCACAGGTGAGGGAGCATGGCCACTTTGATGCCTTCTTCTCCACTTCCTGATGTTTGGCTCATCAGCAGCCTCTGCTGAGACTTGCCCTGGGAGCAGTTTATCAAAAAAGCTCAGTTGCCTCCTCCTTTTTTTCCCCTATCCAAGCCCCTACCAGGAAACCTCTCACTAACAAGGTAACCACAGGAACCAGCAGTACAACTCCCTGATCCACCCGGACCAATTAAATGCACCAAGTAAAGACATCAGGTTCTGGCTGGGTGCAGTGACTCACACCTATAATCCCAGCACTTCGGGGGCCTAGATGGGCAGATTACCTGAGGTCAGGAGTTTGAGACCAGCCTGTCCAACATGATAAAACCCTGTCTCTACTGAAAATACAAAAATTAGTTGGGCATGGTGGTGTGCGCCTGTAATCCCAGCTACTCAGGAGGCTGAGGCAAGAGAATCACTTGAACCTAGGAAGCAGAGGTTGCAGTGAGCTGAGATCGTGCCACTGTACTCCAGCCTGGGTGAAAAAGTGAGACTCCATCTCAAAAAAAAATAAATAAATAAAAATTTAAAAAATCAGGTTCCTTCCAGTTCAGGTTTTCTGCAAGTGGTTTTCCAGCAAAGTTTATCTTTCTCTTCCTCCTTCCTCTGCTACCTGTAATCAGAGACTCACTTAGTAAAAGCAGCAGTAGTAAACCCTCAACATTAAACCTGCAGCTCTTTTCCACACACAAAGGACTTTTGCATTCCTATGATCTCACTCAGTTCTTATATAACAACTGGTCAGGAAGGCCTATGATCCCCATTCCACAGGTGATGAAACCAAGGGGCACAGAAACCAAAGACTTACATGGCTAGTAAATAGCTGAGTCAGACCTTGAACCCAGGTCTTCTACTTCTAAATGCAGCTGTTCCGGCTGCCTTCCCTCCTTAAGTCAGCAGAAGATACTTGAAAAACGCTGCTAAAGGATAAAAAAAATTCCTAATCTCTATAACAGGAAATAACCTAATATCTGACTTTTGAGAGTTACTTGCCAAGTACTGTTTAACTGCATTACATGTATTACCTAATGTAATCCTTACAACAGCCTATGTGGTATGCACTATCATCTCTATTTTTTACAAATGAGGAAATTGGGCCACAGAGAGGTGAGGTAACTCACCCAAGATCCCATAGCTCTTAAGTAAGGGAGCTGGAATTTGACGCCAGATGTTTCAGCTCTGGGGTCTGTGTTACTAATGTTTCTCTCTACCACCTCCCACTGTGCCTCTCTACGGTCCATAATGTAAGGCTGCCCAGCCCCGACTTTGAATTCTCTCCCTGGCCCACATTATGGGGGTGTGGGTGCATACATGTGAGGCAAACCTGAGCATGTCCCATATACTCAGCCACATCCTGCCTGCCATGTCAGAGCACCAGAATGACTGGATTCCCGTCCATGCCTCAGAGCCTCTTCCTCCATCCCCAGAGAGGTGAGAGAAAGTCCCCCAGCCCCACCAGGTGTCTCCCCCACTGCACTCGTTCTAAATGACAAAGCAAGACACTGATCAGATATGACAAAATATCCCCAGTGGTTCTATAGAGTGCGGAGATTGTGAACGAGTCCTCTTCTCCCTTCTTTTTTTACACTTTTCAATACATCACAAAGTATCTTAAATGAGCACATTAATCAGAGAAACAAGTGTTTTAATTAAAAAATAAAAATAAACCTTGGGTACACAAACAGACATGAATCCAAGATGTATCTTTACCAAGTGGAACTTAGAAGACACTTGATCTCTTTTACGGGGCTGGAGTCAATTATGCTCCCCCTCCATGCTCTTACAAAGGTGTCTGATCTCAGAACTAAGGTGCTACCCTCTTCTTGTTAAGCCCTTCCCTGCACATTCGCAGGTTAATTAAAGAGGCCTCCATGGTCCTCTTTTCCACGCTACCACTTAAAGACCCACGGGTTGGAGCTTTCCATTGAATAAAGAATTTCTTTTCTATAAAAAGGACACAGATGACAGACACTTAAACCGAGCTCCCAATTTGCATATTTATTAGGTCTAAATTAATCATTTTATCCCCAAAATGCATGGGTTTCAATGTTTGCTCAGTGTAATATGGGCTTTTAATTCCCACACTGGTGATGCCACAGCTAGCAGTTGTGAGCAGTATGACAATGTGCCTCAAGTCTCTGTGGCATCTTACAGCTGTGCCTCACTCCAGACCCACCTGGGCTGTAAAAGCAAACCAGCTTCTGTGCCCCTCACTGCCCTCTCTTAGATGCAGCTGCGCCAAGCAGTGTACAGTTTTTTGGATCTGGGATCCCAAATCCACCTGGGGCCTCAGTAGGATCAAATAAGCAGAAGATTAACAACACACATGGAAATCTGGAGAGGAGGCAGAATAATGGCTTCATTTGGTGGACAGTGCGGGGGACCATCAGGATGTATTTAGGTTGTTTATTTGTGTTTACAAGACTCCAGTTGACACCAGGCTCTTGGGGCATGACCAATACCAGCTCAGAAAGGGGAAAACAGAAGAGCCCAATTTCCTATGCGGTGAGTGTAGCTACTGACTGAGCTGTTCCATGTAGAGTTTGTATTATTATTTCTGTGGTACATGGCAAAGATATGTCTGTGTTTGGAAGCTTTCGCAGTTTTACTGCAAAGCTCAAATTTAAATGTAAGTCACTGATGCATACCAAACTCTGCTGGCTTTGTCTTGGAGATTTATCAGAACCCACTGAAATGACTGGTTGCAGAATGAAAGATTCTTGGGCAGAAATAATGCATGTGAAAGTATCTTGCACAAAGCCTGGCACATACCAGACATAATAGACACTGGTTAAATTGAATAGTCAAATCTCAGCTGCAGAGCACAGAAGAGGGGTCTCTGATAAAATAAAGCTTAAGGCGATTTTTAATACCCCTTGTAGGGATAGGACAGGCAAAGAGGTATAACCTTCAAGAGTATGATGTGATGCCCAAATTCCCTCTAATTTCAGGCTCTGGCAGCCACCTCAATGCAAATTTCCCTGAATAAATTCCACTAGGCTACATAGTCATTTGCATGTTAATATTAATGAACTCTCATTGCCTGTGCCACCTCTCTACCCCAAAGTTTTCTACCCCGGCCCAAGAGCAAATTTTATTAAGGAGGAAAAGAATACAAGGGTATCAGCTTACAAACTTGGTGAGGTGGGAATGGGGACATTACCAACAAGGAAAAGCAAAATTGAAGAGCAGTGTATCTTCACTTATATGCAAGACTGGAGTGCTGCCAGTCAGGACCCCACAGGCATGAATTACTCTTGCTGAGCAAGAAGGCTGAGAAACACTGGAAGCCTCCCAGGTGATCGCAAGCCAGGGCTAATGGATTTAGAGGCTAATTTCTTTTTAGCAATTAGCATCCTTTCCAACTTCATTGACAGTACCTGACTTTCCCACTTAGCAGTATCCTACTGTTAGGATGGGTTGATCTCAGCTCATCATTCTGAGTGTTTTCTATGCCTTCTCTGATGGAACAAGAGAGCTTAAAGTTTGGCCCAAAGTTGCCTTTATCCACGGATAAACCCTCACCTTGTCCCAAGTGGACCATAAGAGGTTCATTGTAAGCAAGATGCCTACCTGATGGCCTGGAAAAGAGTTAAGATGTCAAAAAGTAATAATAAAACTAAAAAAGAGAAGAAAAGAAAAGAACTGGCACTCACAAACCCTCAAAAACCTCCTTTGATCAAGATGTCTTCCCTTGTTGTGTTTCTGCCACATAACATAAGTCCATTTCATTCTTTCTTTCATGTTAATAGCTTCCTGTCCTCTTGTCTCTGGTGTTTGCACAAGACTCTGGAGGGGATTAAGTACAAGTAGTATGGAAGAGAAAAAATATGGATACATTATTTATAATTTACTATCGCCTGAAATTTCATCCAAGGTCTACTTGTCTTTTAGAGATATGAATATAAATGAGGAAACAAATATTCCCCACAGAGCAGCCAGGACTTGGTGAAATGATTGTCTGAGAGGCAGTTTCATTGTCTCTTTTAATACTATAAAAAGCAAACAAGGTTCTCACTAAAGCTTGTCCTAAGAGACAGTGAGCACTATAAAATAGGTTGTCTTGACCTTGAGGTTAAGACAATCATTTGCAGAGGTACCCAGAGATGGATAATAAGAAGTTTTCTTTTATTACCTTTGCTCCTGTCCCTGCCCTTCCACATCCAGGCTGAGCTGTTCTGTGGGGCTTTTTAAGAGAACTCTGGAGTCTACTCTAACACAAGCTTCAGCTTTTGAGGTTGTGAAAATTAATGAAGATTGGCAAACACCACACTCTGGAACAATAGATGGCAGATCATGGAAATTCACATACTTATCAGATAGACATTCTAGTTAGAAAGGAAAGCCTCATGATCACTATCCACGGCTATCTATCCTCAGATATGCCACAAATCCTTTCCACCAAAGTGCAGAGGTGATAGGGCTTCTCTCTGCTCCACTATTTAGAAACAGCTTGAGTTCTTGCTTTATTATAAGACAAACAAACCCCTAAAAGGAGAAGTCTACCTTCTTTCTTTGGGACCTGGCTGTGGAGAAGGAAGTAGGGCACTAATTATCCCATTTGAACAAACCATTTCCATGCATGTCCAAACGTAATAGAAGGATAGGTGTCAGATCAGAGGTTTCAATTAATCACACTGCACAGTTTTTCACATACCACCCACGTCAATCTCCAACAAGGTCCCAGTCTGTTTTTACTCATTTATTTCCTTTTACCCTTTTCTCTTCTTCCACCTTCCATAGGCAAGCATTTGATACATTAAATTTGTGTCCTTTTGTTTGTATGTATTTTTGAAAAATGTGTTCTTGTAAAATTACTTTGAGTATAAATATTTTAAATATATGTAAGCGGTATTGGGTTGCATAATTCATTCCCTATTCTCATAGTTTTTGCTCAGCACTGTTTTTCAGACCCATCCGTGTTGTCGTGCATCTATATAGTCTTTTGCTTCTAATTTTTGCAAAATACTGCATGGTGGGCACCCATCTTATTTTACCTCTCCATTCTCCCAAAAATGGACATCAGATTGTCTCCAACCTCCCACCACCACAAATGGTGCTGCAGTAAATACTTTGTACATGTCCACTTATGGATCACTAAGGTAATGCCTTCTGGAATACATGCCCAGAAGAGGAATTGCTGGGTCATAGGGGATGTGTTTACATAGTTTAACCATGTACTGCCCTCCCACATGGCTGTACTAGTATACACTCCCTCCAACAGTGCACAGAAGCTCCTATTTCCTAACGACATGCATCATTCCAAATGCCTTGACATGGCCTGGCTTTGTCATTTTTGATAATCTCATAGAGATAATTTATATCTCATTTTTCTAGTTGAATGTCTTTAATCATTAGTTTGAGTTTAAACATCTCTTCATATGTTTTTTAGTCCTTTGAGTGTCATTTTCCTCTAAATTGCCTGCTCATATAGTTTGTCAATTTTCCACCGGGTTCCTGTACTAAATATTAGCTATTATTATTTGAGCTTTTGAAACCTTTCTTAAGAAGTCTTTCTCTGCTTTTCAGCCAAAAGGTTTTCTTCAATATGTTCCGCTATTAACTTTCTAGATTTATTTCTTTATATTTAGCCTATTTTATATTGGTATTAGTTGAGGATACAGTTTCATTTTTCTTTCTATAGTGAACCAGTTCTCCTAACATCATTTATTAAATAATCCATCTGTTCTGTATTGGTTTGTGGTGCCTCATTGTATATTAAGTTCCCATATGTACATGGATCTCTCTTTGACCTCTGAATTCCCTATTCTACTCTCAGATCTATTTTTCCATATGGTATTCCATAAATACCACATTGTGTTTTTATAGCTATAACTTAATACATTAATATATGGTAAAACAGTTTTCCTTAGTTTTCATTTCGAGGTTGACTTACCTAATTGGTGACCTTTATTTTTCCAAAGGCATCTTAGTTTAACAAGTTTAGTTTATCAAGTTTATCAAGTCCCCCTCTCAAAAATTTTAACTTGAATTTAAATTGAAATTACAATGAATTTATAAATTAATTTGGGGAGAACTGATATCTTTGTGATACTACAGTCGTCCCTTCTGAAGGCCTATAATGCATCTTCATTTGTTCAAATCATCCTTATTTTTTAATAGAGTTGTAAGTTTTTCCTTTATATTCATAACAAACATTCTATATGTTCTTGGCTAATTTCTGAACATTTCATTTTGTATTGCTGATAATTTTGTCTAATTTAAAAATATATATTTTCTAGTTGGTTATTACCAATGTAGAAAAATACCATTAATTTTTTATATCAATCCAGTATCTAGCAATCCTGCTGAACTCTCTTATTGATTCTAAGTATCTATTGTTTCTGTTAATATTTTTAGGTAAATGTTTTATGTCATCTACAAATAATGGCAATTTTATTTCTATACTTCTAATTCTTATACCTCTTATTTATTTTTCTTTTCTTATCACATTACCTAGGACCTCCTGAACTATGTTAAATAGTGACAGTAATATTAGGTACATTGACTTTAGTTGCATTCGCAAAAGGAATGCAACTAAAGCATTATCATGTTGCATAATCTTTGCTAAATCTTTCTCTTTAAACTTCCTTTAGATAAAAATTAAAATTTAAGTTTAAATTTTAAAAAAATACTATTTAGGCCAGGCGCAGTGGCTCACACCTGTAATCCCAGCACTTTGGAAGCAGGCGGATCACTTGAGGTCAGGTGGTCAAAAACAGCCTGGGCAACATGATGAAACCCCATCTCTACTAAAAATACATAAGTTAGCTGGGCATGGTGGTGCACACCTATAATTCAAGCTACTCAGGAGGCTGAGACAGGAGAATCGCTTGACCCTGGGAGGCGGAGGCTGCTGTGAGCCGAGATGACACCACTCACTCCAACCTGAGCAACAGAGCAAGACCCTGTCTCAAAAATAAATAAATAAATAAATAAATAATAAAACAAACAAAAAAGCCTATTTAATTTTTTCTAAAATAAAGAAAATATATAATTGGCTAACCTTAAATAAACACAAATAGTGTTTGTTTAGATTTGAGGTTTAAAACATTTATCAAGGTATAGAATTTTCTTCTAAGTTAAGAGTTTTTGTAATAAGCTTTGTTGTTAAACTTTATCAAATGGTTTTTAAAATACCTATTTAATTTATTATATGACTTTTATCAGTTAGTATACTAATGAGGTGAGTTATATTAATAGCTTCTTTCTCGATATATTAATTACAATCCTTAGAGAAATCTCTCCTGAATATGATTTGTTAATGCACTGTTATATATGGTTAGCTACTATCCGTTTAGACTTTTCACATCTACAGTCATAAATGAAACTGACCTGTATATTTTTTTCTTGTGTATACCTCTTTATTGGGTTTTGAAGTCCATGTTCACTAATCTCACTCTAAAAAGAAACAAAAAAAGCTAGACAGCTTCATCTTTCACTCTTTTTTCTTTTTTGTTTCTTATTTTTTTTTTCTTTTGTGGAATAACTTGTTCAGGACAGAACTCCTCACTAAAACCACCTGGGCACATTGTTATTGTTTTGTTTGTGTCTTTTTGTTTCTTTGTTTTTGGAATAGGAAACATGTGACTACCACGTCTAAGTTTTTTAAATTAATTATCCATCCATGCTCTTGCTTTCTTCTTGTACCAGTTTTGACCCTTTATAAATTTTTGGAAATATATTCATTTCATCTGAGTTCCAGAATTTAGTAGCATAAAATTCTTCAAAAGACTTTTCATTGTTTTATTATCTCTACTGCATCTGTAGCTATTTTCCCTTTTTCATTTTATTTTTTTCATATTCTGTCTTTACTTCTCAGTCTTCCCAGTGATATATTTCTTTTATTAATATTTTCAAAGAACCAGACTTTAGATTTCAGATCCATAGTCATGTTTATCTATCCCTCCTCCTTTCTTAAATGTGTCAATATGGCATCTTTGTGTAACAATCCAAGTACTTGAGCACCCTCTCAAATCCCTCTGGACTCTTTCCTCCCTACCCGCTTCACCTCCCCACAAACAAGCTCTGTCTAGGTTTTGGCTCTGGATTCTTATGGATAGGTTTTCTCTTTTCTCTCTGTTAATTATAGCCTTTTATTTAAGACAATATAAATAAAGTTTTTCCAAGTAGTTAATCATTCTTACTTTTCACATCTCTAGAACTTGTCACTCTTATTTGTGTTCTCTAAATTTTCAGTAATGGATTTTGTAAGGCAAACCTTCTGCAATTTCATATGCCCGAGGAACTTTTGTGGTTTTTTTTCATACATTGAAATTGTAATTTAATCAGATATCAAATACTACCTAAAAATATTTGTTCCCATCATATTTTAAAATACTATTCCATTATCTTCTCAAATGCAGTGTTGCCATTGAGAAGTCGAATGTTAATCCGGTTCCTGTTCTTTTGTAGGTGATCTGCTTTTTCTTTCTAGAAGCTTTAAAAACAGTATTTCTTTTCTTTTTGCAACTCTTACACTTCATTATATGTCTTGAAGTTCATTTATGTTTTTATCTCCAGTTTCACACTCTATACACTCTTTAAATCCGATCTGTTTTATCTTTAATTCTGAGACATTTATCTTCATTTTTATTTAAGCACTTTCTCCTCTTTTATTTTTCTTTTCAGGACTTTTGTTAGCTAGATGTTGAAATACATAGTCTATCCTCCAAATACCTTAGCTTTTTAAGTGTTTTCTTCCTCTTTATTCTTACTTTTTATGTTCTCGAAGAGTTCCTTAATCAGAGCTTCCAACTCACTTGCTTACTCTTTAGCTTATTTAAATCCTTTATTCACCCTATCTGCTGTATTCTTACTTTAAACTCTTAATATATTAATTTTTATTTATTTGATTTTTTAAAAATCCTTTTTGATATTGTTAATTTACTTACCTCCTTAAATAAAGTTATTGTGCTTAATTTAAATTCTGTTCTAATAATTCTGTACCAGATGATCAATCTCATAATGGTTGTGGTCTTTCTTTCACAGTAGTCTTACTCTTCAGTGAATGGATATTCTGGCCTGTGAGCTCTTGTTCCTTTGGGGTTATCAGCTCCTCTGCTTGGTAATGCAGGTATTAGAAAAAGGCCACAGACATGTGAAGGATTGGCAGTGATTACTCCATGGCAATATGAAAGACAAGCAAAACAGACTTTTTCAAAACTTTCTTCCAAGCCTTCCTCTCCCTTTTTTTGGTGCTGTTTGGTTTTGTGGGGTTTTTTTGTTGTTGTTTTGTTTTGTTTTGTTTTGTTTGTTTTTTTTGACAGAGTCTCACTCTGTCACCTGGGCTGGAGTGCAGTGGCTTGATCTCGGCTCACTGCAACTTCCGTCTCCCGGGTTCAAGAGATTCTCCTGCCTCAGCCTCCCGGATAGCTGGGATTACAGGCACCCGCCACTACGCCCAGCTAACTTTTTGTATTTTTAGTAGAGACAGGGTTTCACCATGTTGGCAAGGCTGGTCTTGTTTGTTTTTGTTTCTGTTTTTGTTTTTTTATCAGACTAATGCTGGCTGCAATGAATGAGTTGCGCAATGTTCCCTCTTGTTCTATTTCCTGGAAAAGAGTGTATAAAATTGATGATTTTTATTCTTTAAATTCTTGGTAGAATTCACAGTGAAGATACCTAGGCCTGGAAATTCTTTTTCTAGAGATTTTAAGCACAAATTCAATTTTTAAAAATAGTTTCATCCTATTCAGGTTATCTTTTCATTTTATCTTGCACAACTTTGGGGATGTGGTGATTTTCAAGAAATTGGTCCATGTCATCTAAGTTACTGAATTGATTTCCATAGAATTGTTTGTACTGTTCAATAGGACAGGGACATGTGATCCCCCACAGGGAGGCAGTGAATCTTGCCAAGCAATAATACAACCTACTATTGAGACAGGAGAATAGGGTCTGGAGGCAGGGAATCTAAGACCAATTCGT
This sequence comes from Pan troglodytes, assembly GCF_028858775.2. Classification (NCBI taxonomy): domain Eukaryota; kingdom Metazoa; phylum Chordata; class Mammalia; order Primates; family Hominidae; genus Pan; species Pan troglodytes. Next base: position 73,748,873 of record NC_072398.2, read on the forward strand.
GCTGACTTCCCAAAGCTGGATCAAAAGGAAAATACCTGGGTATGAAGGCAGGAACCCTAAGGCCAATTAGTGTCAACTTCCTAAAGTTAAACCAAAAGAAAAAACCCCATCTCCCCATGCCTAGTAACAAAGGTTCAAAGCCTGCTCTCCCTACAACTCCCCATCCACCACATCTCAGATGGAAAGGGAAAGTGTCCTGGATTGGCCACCCTAAGCACCGGCCATCCCTTCATCTGCATTCAATTCACCCCAGCCTTTAGTTAGCCACAAACTGAAGCCTTCATTCAGATAAGGGGTAGCCGATAGAGATCTCAAAAGGAGTACTTAAAACCTAGGAAACTTTGTAAGCAGGCCCTTGAGCCACTTGCCCAGGCGCACTCTCACCTTGTGGAGTGCTTTCTTGCTGTAATAAATCCCTGCTTTCTCTGCTTCATTCCTGTGTTTCATTCCTGTGTTACTTTGTTTGTGCGTTTTGTCCAATTTGTTGTTCAAAAACGCCAAAAACCTGGACATCTTGTACTCGAGGCCTGCCTTACAGTAACACCATGGGTTGAAGGTGACATTGTGAATGTTACAGCAGGACCTTACATATTACTGTATACAGCACTTGCTCTGGCCTATTTTAAATTGTGTTGTCCCAAATGTTTTCAGAAAATCTAATTTTAATTTTCCTTTTCGTAACCATAGGGGAGGGATAGGATATAGTGCTCACATGGCATCATACATTTAACAAATACTGATTGAGCACCTACTTTGGGTCAGACACTGTTCTAAGTGCTGAGTGATGAATAAGGTAAGAGCCAGATGATTATACTCTCATGGAACTTACATTCAAGGGGATGAGGCAATGGGAATTGACCAAAAGCTAAGTAAATAAATAAACAGAGTAATGGAATAGGGACAGTGTAAAGAGCTGACTTCTAGGACAGCACCTATAGTAGGAAGTCTTTCTTGATTATCACTTGCCACTTCCTCCACCGATCCCAGACCCTGGTCTCAACTAGGGTGGTCAGAACAGGCGTCTCTTTAACTGAGACCTGTGAGCCAAGACTTGAATAATGAGAGTGAATCCACAAAGAAGAGCATTCCAGGCCTAGGGACGAGTAATTACTACACCCTGAGGGAGGAGTAAGTTTGGCCTTTTCCATCTGTTACAAGAAAGCCAATGAGGCTGAAGAATAGCGAAAGCAGGGAGGAGTGCAGGACAGAGACGGAGCGTACAGGGCTTTGTAGGCCATGGTAGGGATTCTGGATTTTATTCTAATTGCAATAAAGAAGCCATTGAAGGGTTTTGGGCAAGTAAAAGATAGGATGAAATCAGATCACATTCACACTATAAAAAGGTCACTCTGGCTAAAGTGTGGAGAATGAATGCAGGTGGGACCAGAATGGCAGCAGGGTGACCAGTAGGAAGTGTCATCAGGACCCAGCCCTCCCTTGCCATGTTGAATCAAGAGCCACAGACAGGGACCAGGCTGGCAACTGCCAGTCTGTGATCAATCTAATCTGCCATGAAATTGGGTCTTCTGATATAAGTGGATCAAAGGAATAATAAGAGAAATGATGTCAGAACATTCCTCTAGTACTAGGATGCCTTTAGCTGACCTGTGAAGGGAAGATTTAGATGTCTTAGATGTCTGTTGCACTTGCCCTTGGGCAGAAGGCAGGTGGTCTGCAGAGCCTGATGACCTTCTTCCGGAACTCTGTTGAGGGTCAACACATCAAAGCTGTCTTGTTCAGTTAATTCTCCACTCACTCTATTACCTCCTTAAAGGCTATTGTCACTCTCCTCCTGGGTTCCCACCACTACATCCTGAATGGAGTCCTGCCTCCAGGCTCACCCCCATCTAATTCATTCTCCACACTGCACTGAGAATGGTCTTTCTAACAAGTTGAGCTTAAAGTCCACCAAAAGACTCTTCCTCCAATTGCCTCCATAAATGACATGATCCCATCCCTGCTTACCTCCCCAGCACTCTCTCTCCTCCATCCCACCCAATTCTTGCTCTGTCTCCTGCTAAACCTTCAACTTCTCAAAGGGGCCGTACTTTTGCACAGGTCTGGAACACCCTTCTCCACCAATTTGTGGCCAGCATCCAGGTCAGTTCCTAAAGTAACTTTCTGATTAGCAGTTGTCACCCCTTGCCCTATCCCGGGCCCCCACTTCTCGCCCTGTCCTTGCCAGCCAGGCATCATTGCACGCCCACATCCAGGTTTTGCCAGCCCACAATGTTTATCTCTTTCCCAGAGCACTTAGAGCTCAAGGTTATATTTGTTTCTCCCACCACAGCATGAGCAGCCTGAAAGGTTGTGACTGTGTCTTTTCCTTCTTTATATTCCCATCTTTTAGCCCAGTATTTAGAACCCAACAGACACTCTGTTATATATTTGTTGAATTAGTAAGAGTGTAAACAGGTAAATATACTGGAAGACGCTGTGAGAAAGCCAAGTGGCTCACCCCATGTGGGCTGAGCAGGTAACCTTGCCCTGTTGGCAGACTTAGGCTGCCCCTGACAGTCTAGCCAGCTACTCTGCAGATGTGGGCCATTGATTCTAACAAGGGAGAGTCAACCACAAACAAGCTTCTGGGAAAAAGCAAATCTAAGTGTTCATAACCAGAGGTGGCCGCCTGCACTTCTATGGCGCAACACTGTGTTCTCCGCTTACAGAGAAACCTGCTGAGGCTATTTTCAGAGACAAATGCTGACATTGTGGCTTCAGTCCTGATGCTGAGGCCAGAAAAGTGGACAGACACTTGCCAGGGCCATTAAAGCTGATCATTTTAAAGGAACACCCAAGAATCCAAAACAAGTAAAGAGCAGGGCCAGGACAGAGAAAGTCTGTCCCAGCAGTGGTGGTCCCCTGACTGCACTGCGTGTCATGTAGCTTGCTCCACTCCACTCAGCATTCAGCCTCCACTTCCCAAAACAAACCAATTTCGGAGCAATTCTTCTGGTGAACGCCATGGTCCCGTTGATCTCACAATTACATCTAGAAACACTTAACCATGAGACATTTCAGTGTACCAAGCACTTGTTGTGGCTTTTCTCTTAACTTAGTAATCACCACAGCCTGTGCTAAAAAAAATAAAAATTAAAAGATTCTCCATCGGTCTAGGCTCCAGTTATTGCACCAAAAGGAAGAAAAACCTTCCAGTTTTGCTCTTGGTCTTAAGATTTTGCTTTGGGAAAAATTACTGAGCTGATATATGTTGGGGTTAGAGGCGAGTTTCTGATAATATTAAATGGTGTGACATCCAGAGAGCTAGGAGGGCCTGAAATTTGCCCTGACAGTCTCCTAAAATGTATAAAGCCCCAGTACATTCACATTGAATACAGCAGAACAGGAACCAGTGTGTTCTTTATTATTAGCTAAGCAAAGTCCAATAACCCCCAAAGCAGAACAAAACAATAAATACTAGGACACAAAGCTTAGACTCCAGGCTAAATGCAATCTCTTATCCCCTCTCCTTCCTATCGCACTCAATCCAATTCTTGGAACCAGCCCACTCAAGACATACCTACTGGGAAAGGGAAAGAGGGGGAAAGGGAAAGAGGAGGAAAGGGGGCAAGTGGGAGAGAGAGACAGAGATTCAATCTACAGTATTCATCCACCCAGCCACAAGGATCTGGGCAGAGAACACAGACCACAGGGCTCCTCTGAGGCATTGCTCAGTTTACCAATTCCACTTCTTGGCCTCTAGAGAAGAGGAAAATGTGCCAGACAAAGAGCAGGTTCAAATCTAGCTGGTCTTCAGACTTGTCTGAGAAGCTTCAGTAAAACACTGATTCCCTGTGCCATCCCCTGATATTCTGATTCAGTGAATCTGCTATGGAAACCAGGAATCTGAATTTTAATAAGGTCCCAGTCTGAGAACCATTAGTGAGCCTCTGCCTTCTCTTGTCTGCAAAAAAAGGAATAATATTTTGGACAAGGACTAGAGTTGCAGGCTGAAGCAGGTTGAAAAGGAATGGTTTTGCTGTAAATGTGAGGTCTTCTCCAAGTTCCGAAGATGTGAAAATCCCAGGTTGCTGCTCTTGATAGTCTGTGTGAGCAAAATGCTTGTTGTCTTTACATTAATGCCACAGACTAAATCACAGCAAATGGAATCTATAAACAACCAAATGGACTTGCAATTTGTCAAAGGGAAGGCAAGCGCACCCAGCAACGATGCATCATTGCCTCATGCACATCTGGGGAGTACCTGCCCCCCGCCACCCCACCAACCAGCTCATTGCCGGCCTGGAAGGAAGAAAGCATGGTCCTTCCTCTCCCAGGGTGTAATCTGGGACGTTTATCCCATCCAGTGTTTGGCACCCCTTAGAAAACACTTTTTTATTCTTATTTTTCTAACTTTAAAAAATGAATCACTATTTTATATGATAGCCATTCAGGTATTCAAAACTCCCCTTGTCTAAGTCATCTCAGTTTACTGTATTTGTCTGTAGGTCTAGCTTTAAAGCAACTAATATGTTTGAGCCTTTAAAAAGTATCTGTAATATAAATATTAAATCAACCTACATTATCAATATGAAGAAGCCTGCATGAGATCGTTTGTTTCCCCATTCTGATGTTTAGATTTATATGTGTATTTGTATGAGACTGTCATTTTGAGATTTGTGGGGAGATGTTTTGTTGGGGATACATTGGATATTGGAAAGAAATTCGGGGTTCTGGCTCCTTCAAGAAGCTGAGTTTATTGCATGAAGAAACCTTTCTTCAGGAAAAGGGGCTATTAGTGCATACCTTAGGAGTAAGCTAAAGACCAAGGGCACTAATTGCTGATCTTCTAAAATGAGAAACTCAAACAGTGAGATGAAAGGGGAGAAAGAAAGGCAGACGGCTGGTTGTTCCAGAGGCCAGGTCAAGAATGAGGAGATAATAGCAGTGCTCCCAAATCAGCAGGGAGAGGAGACAGAGACAGCTCACACCTGTCTCCTGAAATGTAACTGTAGCCTCTAGGGGTAGGTGGGATCAGGAACTGTGAAGAGTTCTAGGACACTCTGCAGATGACAGTTAGCTTTTCTGCAGCTATTAAGGAAATCAGTTTGAGAGGGTATGGATATTTGATTTGAACATAGAAATTTTTGAGATCTTTAATCTTTGGGGTTTTTTTGCTTGTAAGATAAATGCAGGTATTAATTAATCCTTTGCTGTATGCATAGATTTCTATCTTCAGTAAATTCAATCATGCATTATATTTCCTGCTTTAGTAGAGTGCAAACAGCTCTTAAGCCATCTGAAAATGTGAGTTCCAGCAATCTGAGTCATGTAATCTTTCTGAGTGCAGTTTCCTTCTCTGTAAAATAAGTATATCTATACCAATCTGCTGTCCTCTCAAGTTTCTTGCAAGAATTAAATGGAAATAAAAACACTTGGTAAAGGACAGGTTCTATAGAAATTTATTGTCATTCCCTGGTATAACCATGCCTGCAGTAGGCAATGCCTTTGTTCTAAACTACGTTAGGCCAGTGCGCCCTCGATGGGTGTGTGGCAGCAAGTTGAAGGGCAGTCCTGGTGCGGGGGCAGTTAACACATCTCCAGGGGGGCCTTCCATAAACCGACTCTAACCACCTCTTCCTGACACAGGAGGCTTCACTGGTGATCTATGATGGGGTCTGAGGTGCTCAGGGTTTTCGGTGAGGTTGCTGTGTTGCCATCCTTGGGTAGGTGCTGTCACTTACTCTGACACACCAGCGGGCCCTGTGTCACACCTGTAGTGCACCGGTTCTGCCACTAGGGTATACTGCAGTAACTGACACGTGTGGTCCCTCCCCAGCCTCTCTTCCTGACTGCAACAGTTCAAGGATGCAGAACTAGATCAATCGCAGCATGCTCTTCATCAACCCAGAAGATCATACTATTTACAGAGCACCCAAACCACCCTTTCCCACACAGCAAGCTCTGCCTTTAGCTTGCTGTAGCAGCTCCTGCAGTTCAGAAAAGCTCCTCCGGTGGGCTTTCTGCTTCTTGGCTTGCCTGCTCAGCATTAAAATTTGCCCTGAAGCTAAGCTCTTCAAGACACAGGATTTAAGCTCCTCTTTCAGCTAATTAGATATTGTTCTACAAATTGGGCTGTTGTCTCTGAAAGATGAGCTGCAATTTACTTCCCCTGCCCTCTCCTTAAACTTAAACTGAACTGTAAAACATGGCTACTTGATTGTTTAGTCCAATCAGGATATATTTTGTACAAGGAATAGATAATTCATCTTCTTGCTAATGCAGAGCTTGTTTGGGCATTCCTTAATGGCTACTGTAAAGATGACAGAAAGCTTTGCTCAGATGCCTCTCATTCTTTTGAAAGGTGGAGTCTGCAGTGATTTATTTTGGCCCGTGCATCTGTAATCATTGCCTGAGTAACCAATCACTACCTGCATTAACACACCTTTGCCCTTCAAGGGGGAGACTTTTATTATCCCCATTTTACTGATAAGAAAACTGACGCCCAACTGATTTACTTAAAGTCAAATAAATAGGTAACTGGTGGAGCTAGACCATGAACCCAGCCCTTTAGTTCTCAGATCCCGTGAAATTGTATGTCATCTGATAAGTCTAACAACAGTTGTGGAAGGGAAATCCAAGATGATGCCAAGTCCCCACACCCACACCTTGAGCTCCGTTGAGGATTTCTTACAGCTGTTGATGATGTACCAGGAGGCCTGCTAAGACCTTCTATGATCCAAGGAGCTCTTGTGCACTGTGAGAGAAAGAATCCTTTCTGGACATTGTCTATTTTCCTTGCAGGGGGCCGGGTGTTCCCTCATCCCCAAGACTGTGCCCAGCATTTGATGAATGGAGACACTTTGAGTGGGGTTTACCCCATCTTCCTCAATGGGGAGCTGAGCCAGAAATTACAAGTGTACTGTGATATGACCACCGATGGGGGCGGCTGGATTGTAAGTACAATCTGTGCTCTCCTTGCACAGAAGCGTCCTCAGTGTTCTAGTCTACCTAGCTCAGCACCTGCCAAGCCAACTTCACCATCCTCCTGGCCATCCTTTTATCACCCCCCCCCACATGTCCATCTTGGGGCTCCTCATTGCCCTCAAGGCCCATGTTCAGCAGTCCAATCATATATCTGGCCAGGCATGGAAAGGAATAACTATATCTGTCCTCACAGAAGGAGGAGGAAAGGACAGTTAAGCAGGAGAGTGCTGGGGAAAGGCAGTCGCGGCTCTGTTGGGCCCAAGGATCTTGCCTGCTGAGAAATGCATCTCTAATAAAGCAGTGGAGGTGCTGGGCAGAGTGGCTCATTCCTGTAATCCCAGCACTTTGGGAGGCCAAGGCGGGTGATGACTTGAGGCCAGGAGTTCGAGACCAGCCTGGCCAACATGGCGAAATCCTGTATCTCTACTAAAAATACAAAAATTAGCCGGTCATGGTGGTACATGCCTGTAGTCCCAGCTACTCTGGAGGCTGAGGCAGGGGAATCACTTGAACCTGGGAGGCGGATGTTGTAGTGAGACAAGACCATGCCACTGCATTGTAGCCTGGGTGACAGAGTGAGTAAGACTCAAAAAACAAAACAAACAAGCAAACAAACAGGCAGTTGAGGAAAACTATTTCTCTATGAGGAGGTGATCACCACCACAGAGAGATGATCAGAAGCCTCCAATTGAGGACTGCAGTTGGGAAAGCAGATGAGGTCCCAAACATGGATAGCTGGCTCCCCTTCCCCATTCTTCCTGGGGTCTCCCTGGTTCTTCCCCAGAGCTGACACAGCCTTCAGGGAGCACCAGTGGTCAGGAAAAGAGAGACACTGTTTCCTGTCACCACCCTCCTCCCATGCCTGATAGGGCAATACAGAGTGAGGGAAAATAAGGGCAGCCTCCTTAATGCAAGCCAGTCGGAGCAGCCGGGAGTTCCCACCACTTGGCCCTAAAGCAGCCCAACATTAGCTGGATCGCTTTAGGATGGAAAACCAGCCCCTCCGCCCTTCTTTGGATGCCCTCTCTCGCTCTGCTAACAGTGCTGGATGTTTCCCGGTGCAAAATGGGTAGGTTTTGAATGGTGATGTGCTCATAACAGCTACTCTTGGGAGACATTTTCTTTTATGTTTCTGACATATGTGTGCCTCCTTCTTAAAGCATAATTGGAAATTGAAGCCAAGGCTGATATATTGGAGGCTAAATAAAATAAGCACTTAAACAGCTCAGAAAGTGAATGATATGCAATATTGCTTTGCCTGCAATAGGACGATGACAGTTGCTAGCTGATTTGAAGTTGGTCCTGTTCTTTTGGTGAGAAATGCTTTCTACTGCACTCTGTAGTGCAAAAGATTCGTTTGAGAGCCAAGCCTATTTCCCCTGATATTTAGGGCTTGATATGTATCCTGAGTCCTTTCTACATTGCAGGGGTGCAAATTAGTGTCAACATCACACTGGAGCCTATTCATCAGGGGCCTCTACACTTCAAGAGAAATGCTCTGAGTGTCTCCTACAAAAACTGCTGTGTAAATACTGAGCTCTGCTCTGAAATGTTCCTTCTTTGGACATCTTTGTCATTGCAGATATAAAACCCAGTTATATCAATTTTACTTATCACAGTTTATTTTCCTTAGCATCTCTTTGGGTTTTGTTTGTTTGTTTGTTTGTTTGTTTGTTTTTTGTTTTTTTATTTCCTTCATAGGTATTCCAGAGGCGGCAGAATGGCCAAACTGATTTTTTCCGGAAATGGGCTGATTACCGTGTTGGCTTCGGGAACCTGGAGGATGAGTTCTGGCTGGGTAAAGCCTCCTTATTGCTTTCCATTGATGTGCTTCTCTGGCTTTTTGTCCATCTCTCTCCTTTTTGTGTCCATCTGAGATTATCAGAAACCCTGTGTTTGTTGAGAAGCTAACAGCTCCTGAATTGCTTTCAGAACCTCTTGCTCTGTTTAGCTTCACTATTGATCTGTTTTTATCTTACTGTGGTGTTTCCCTCTTTTCTCTGTCTCTTCCCATCCTCATTAATAGTCTCTTATTCTGATGGGTTTTGACATGAGGCTGCCACAAAGGGAGTGAGCTGCCTGGTCAGTGAGGGGCACAGGGAGCAACAGGCTGCCTGGCCATCTCCCAGAAGCAAGGCAACCAGCCAGCCAGCCTGCAGGTCAGGGGAGAAATGAGGTCAGCCACTCCGCTTAGTTCCTTGGAGAATGTTATTACCTGACCTGGGAAAGAAAAGGGAAAAAATGAAAGTGGCATTAGAGGTGACTGGCAATTTCCTAGAAGTCTGACACCGGCAGGAAATATAGATCGAGAACCAAACTGGCGTGAGATGGTAAACACACATCCAAGCCAAGCAGATGGTGGTGGTGCCAAGTTCTGGAAAGTGGTCCATTTATTATGACCTGTGTCCCCCTCTTAGTTAGATTTTCATAGTGATGGATAAAGGGAGGTAGAGGAAAAGATTATCAAGTTCCATATTTGTGGTCTCCTCTCTGTCTTCCCTGCCACTATCTCATCTCATCTTCTTCTCCTGGGTGCCTAGATAACAAGCTTCTTACCGGCCTCTCTGCCTCTAGGACCACCCCATTGTCCACATGGCTATAATCACCCAACAGTTTCTTCTTGTCTTTTGCACAGATAAACCCAATTCTCTGAGACAGCATTATTGCAATAAAGAGAGAGTTTAATTAATACAAGGCCACCAAGTGGAAGGACTGGAGTTATTATTCAAATCAATCTCTCCAAAAACTCAGAAGCTAGGGTTTTTATGGATAATTTGGTGGGCAAGGGGCTAGGGAATGGGTGCTGCCAGTTGGTTGGGGATAAAATCATAGGAGTGTGGAAAATGGTCCTCGTGCCCTGAGTCTGCATCTGGGTGGGGGTTGCAGGCCCAGTTGAGTCATGTGTCACTGGTCCAGGTGGGGTCACTTGGTTGCCTGCATGCAAAAGTCTGAAAAACATCTCAAAAGACCAATCTGCAATAGTGCTGTTATCTCTAGGAGCAACTAGGAAAGTCACAAATCTCTGGCCACATGACCCTGAGCAGTAAGGGATTATAGAAACTATGCCTACATTTTAGCAGAACTCAAGTCCCTCCGTAATCCTAATCTCTTGGCCTTTCGTTAGTCTTGCAAAGGTAGTTTCAGTCCCTGAAAAAGGAGGGGAGCAGTTTCAGGGAGGACTATTATCATCCTTGCTTTAAAATTAAACTATAAACTAAATTCCTCCCATGGTTAGCTTGGCCTATGCCCAGAAATGAGTGAGGAGGGCAGCCAGCCAGTGAGGCCAGAAGCAAGGAATCAGCCATGTTAGATTTCTCTCACTGTCATGATCTTTGCAAAGGTGGGTTCATGGCCACTATAATGATCTTCCTCACACCCCAAATATGGGCGATGGCTAATCCCCTTTGTAAAACTTTTCAATGACTCCACATTACCACCAGGAGAAGGCCCAATGCCTTAGCCAAAGTACAGGCCCTCTCTCACCAGCCTCTGAAGACTCCTCTACACCCTAAGTACCTCACCTGCTCTTCCCCCGACTCCTCTCCAACACCAAACTCCACACATGCAAAACCCCCGATGCTTCCTCTGCCAGGAGCACTCCTAGCCAACTGTCCTCCTTTCCCCACATTCCTTGTGTGGTGAGTGCCATCTGTGTATATTCAGAGACACAGCTAAGCACCTTCTCCTCCACAGAGCCAGTCCTCACCAGTTTTCTCCCCTATTGCCTGTGGGAGAAGTGGCCACTCCTTCTTTTGTGGCACAGATCATAGTGTCCATTTTACTTCCTGTCTGTCTCTGCCATGTGAGCTTCATTGAGGGCTGGGACCACCTCATATTTATCTTCTAACCCCATTACCTATGTACCTATGACAGTGCCTGAGAGATAGTAGGTACCTAAAATGTAGATAATCAATAAATCAATCAATGATAAGAATTAATTGAATGCATATTAAATCCACAGATTTGTGTTTGCTGATATAGACAATAAAAATGTAAGGTAAATGCCATACAAAAACATTGACATAAAAGTCAAACAAATTGAAAAATATTCTTACCTTGAAAGCATCAGCAAGCAACTTGGGAGACAAGTGTAATACCCATGAATCAATGCATCCATAAGCAGACAGGACTCACGTTTCCCAAAGCTGAGCTGCTGTATACCACTTTCACAATTTGTGTCATATTTTCTGAAATACATAAACTATCATGCACTTAAAATTTCTATAGATTACTCTTTAATTAAATCTATTTTTAAAAGAAATGTTATAGCATTGCCAAAAATAGAAAGCTAGTTATCATGTGCCATAAATAAAAAAGAAAACCTCAAAAATAAATGCAATTAAAAGAAACTATATTAATAGTATTAAATGAGAGTTAAATACAGGGACTCCAAGCCTGTTGTTGCTGGCAGTGGTGGTGGTATTAAAAATGGAGATTAGGAAGTGTTTCATGCTTTTCATGCTAAACAAACCACTAAAACACTAGAACAAAACTGAGACTGTGAGTGAAGGTTAGGATCAGGGTTAAGGTATTTCCTTCTTCTATTACAAAAGACTGAGATTAAATTTGGAAATACCTTTCTTCCTATTATTCAAGGTTATTTAGTGCCTTATATATCTCATGTCATCAGAGATGCCATCCACACTGGGTAACACTGTTCTAACCTAAGAGTCACTGAAAAGAAGGCCACAGGTATTCAAAGAAGGAAGAGACCAGCTTCCTGGAGAAGGCATTGAGGGATGAGTCAGTCAGAAGAATGGAGGAAGGAAAGGGATGGAAAGGAGGGAAGGCAGGAATTCTCCTGACAACTGCAAACTTAGGCCAGGGAGGAAACCCAATCCTAGTGAGGGAAAGAAAACAATGAGGTGAGTGGGTTGAATAGAGGCACAGTAGGGAACTTAAAAATCAGAAAGAGAAGTCTTCACTTGATGATGTAGGTAAGAGGGAGACAGGGAGGGCTCTTGAAGATGCTAGGCCTGGTGTGGTGTAGTTTGGGAGCAATACTTAAGTTGGGGATAACACTGTGACCCATAGTTTATGTACTATATGGGGTTCTCTAGAAGCAGAGATCAAAACAGGGATTCTTGTTCAAGTGACTTACTGGGGGACTTCACTGGGGAGAAGGGAATGGGGGAACAAAAATAGGGCAGAGAAAACTGCAAAAATGTGGTTTTGGCTGGAGACTCACTTCAGTGTGATCCCTAAGGAAGCTTGGGAGCATGAATTGCTCCTCAGAGCTGGTCACCACTTAGGCAAGGAGGCCAAGCTTTTGAACCCCTCCACATCAGTCACTGATGGAGGTCTGCTCCAAGGCATGGTGGGAGAGAGCTTAGCTTCCAGGATGAAGTGACTCCCATTTGCTCAAGGGCAATTTTCCAAGAAGGCAGCTGCAAGTTGCTAACAGCCAACACTTGTAGCAGCCTGGGGGATGGATCTATCTGCCAATTAAAGACATCCCAGCAGAACAACATCAGCATCTACTACATCTGCACAAGCACAAGTCTAGGGTGAGTTGTGGGTCAGCAACTCAGTCAACAGCAAACAGCAGTCAAACAGCCTTTGACTTATAATCAAGGTAAAGCTCTAAGTCTCAAATGGGACAGGAAAGCCAAAAGATCTGGATGACCTTCAGCCAATCATTTCACCTCTCTTGGACTTTAGCTTCCTCTTCCACAAAACAGACACTGGCCTGAGTAACCACTAAATTCCCTTCAGTCTCTGCAATTGTTTGATTCTAAATCACGGCATACTCAAGTAGATATCAGATGTCACAGCAAAGCAAGGGGACTCTAGTTCAGTAAGCAGATAAAAATTAGGACTCAGAGAAATTACCAGCAACACAAGATGAATGGTTCAAAGTTTGGGCAGGTAGATCAAAATTGGAGAGTCCCAGGGCATGGCTAATCATGACAAGCAGGCAAGAAAATGTATATAAGAAAATATCGGCCAGGCACAGTGGCTCACGCCTGTAATCCCAGCACTTTGAGAGGCTGAGGCGGGCAGATCACGAGGTCAGGAGATCGAGACCATCCTGGCTAACACGGTGAAACCCCATCTTTACTAAAAATACAAAAAATGAGCTGGGCATGGTGGCGTGTGCCTGTAGTCCCAGCTACTTGGGAGGTTGAGGCAGGAGAATGGTGTGAACCTGGGAGGCGGAGCTTGCAGTGAGCCGAGATTGTGCCACTCCACTCCAGCCTGGGCAACAGAGAGAGACTCCGTCGAAGGAAAGAAAGAAAGGAAGGAAGGGAGGGAGGGAGGGAGGGAAGGAGGGGAGGCAGGAAAGAAGGAAGGAAGGAAGGAAAGAAAGAAAGAAAAAGAAAGGAAGAAAGAAAAGAAAGAGAGAAAGAAAGAAAGAGAAAGAAGAAAGAAAGAAAGAAAGAAAGAAAGAAAGAAAGAAAGAAAGAAAGAAAGAAAGAAAGAAAGAAAGAATATCACCAAGAGGGATCTGGACTCTGCCTAACCTGGGGACTTACAAAGGTTTGCACCTTAAAAGAATATATTAGACCAAGGCCTGGGAAGGTTAGAGGCAAAGGAAGAAGCAGATGAATGAGGGTAACTGGCCGAAAAGGCCAGTGGAAAGGTAGCAGTGCAAATGTAGCAGGCAGATTAGAGAGAAAGGGACTGGAGTCAGGAGGCAGAGAATAATATTCTATGACCTGGCTATGGAGCCCCAGGAAGCCTAGGCTGAAGGCAGGAGAGGCAGTGTAAGGAAAGGTCGACAGAGCCCTTCCTACATGCTACTAGGAGATGTTAAGATGTTCCAGATGCTCTGAACGCCTCTAATCAATGTTTTCACCTCTTGCTTTCAATCACTCATGCCCAAGGGCTCACATCCATGTAATACCTCTTGTAATTTTCTTCTAGTACCATGGTTTGGCAGAGGAGGTGAGAGGGGACAGGGCCAGGAATCCTGAGGCTCAGGGCTTGTCAGTTACTGGGTCAAGAGGAGGTATTAGAACCCCTGAGTTTCCTGTGTTGGAAACCCATCAGCAGACCTGGACTGTCCTCTTTGCAGGAAGAAATTCAGTCTGGCAGGGTCCATTTGATAACAACCTGTGAAGCACCAAGAGCAAAAGCAATCTGGAGTCCCCTCCTCTTCCCTGTAACATGTTTTGAAGCCACAGACGCATTTCCCTCCCATTTTCCAAAGCTGCTGGGGGCCAGTCTCAGTGCATTTTCTGCTCTTCTCCACAGGGCTGGACAATATACACAGGATCACATCCCAGGGCCGCTATGAGCTGCGCGTGGACATGCGGGATGGCCAGGAGGCCGCCTTCGCCTCCTACGACAGGTTCTCTGTCGAGGACAGCAGAAACCTGTACAAACTCCGCATAGGAAGCTACAACGGCACTGCGGGTACCTATGGCTCCTGAGCAGACCCCAAGGACAGTGGGCATGGGACAAGAGCCCCCAGATTCTAGGCGTAAGCTGCCTCAGGAAGCAGCAGCACCCACAGAGTTCCAGCATTCGCTGCTGGCCAGGGAGAAGAAGGGCCATACCACTGGGAACCACTGGCACTGGTCCCAGCTCTCCCTGACCACTCACCTAAAAGCAACTTTGCAGGACTTCAGTTTCATCATCTGGAAAATCGTAATAAGGATGCCTGCCCTACTTCACTGAGTAGTCAGAAAAAAATCAGTGGAGTGATTGTACTTTTAAGGTTTAAAAAAGATGCAATGTGAAGATGAAGAAGGATTGTTTTCTGTGTCTAGATTAGTCACTATGGGCTCTTATGCAGTGAGAGCAGAATCATCTACTGTCTGGGTAGAAATCTCCCATGCAATGACATCCAGGAAAACCATCTTTGAATTAGTGCAAATCATACAGATGTCACCTCTCTCTGAGATGCCCCTAACACCCCACCCTGGCCATCAGCGGTCATGCTAACACCTAGTCAAGGAGCAAACAATGCCACTTACCTGTTCCTCATTTGCCATGTTTCTTTTCATTCCTCCGCAAGAACCACATAGACGGTCAGGTTTTCTGTGTAGATTTTTACAGCATTTCTACCAAGCAGAACAACCATCCCATCAAGCTTGGTTGCATTAGTAGTTTTTTCAGAACATAACACCCAGTCTGCTTCTTGGGCTTTGCCAATCTGTTTCCCATGTTCTATTATAACACATTTCACAAAACCTGCTTTTTCAAATATTCTAATGTTTGATACTTGGCATTATTGGCCCTTTCATTAACACCAATTTTAGGGTTAAATGCTGGTGTATAATTTTAACAACATTTTTATGACTCTTGAAATTAAGAAGAGCATTAAGGTGTTGTCCTTCCAGTTACTGCATCTGTTCAATTATTTCTCTTCTTAGCCAGATACTCCAAAGAGAAGACATGCTTTCCTTTATTATGCTCACATCTGAGATCATTTCCAACAGCAATGAGATCAGCCTGAAGTGCCCCCAACAAAAGGCCCAATTTGACACACTTTGGGCAAAAAATAGCCATTGAAATGGAGCATATTAAACAAGATGCCGGACTAAATCATTTAAAAAATCACCTGACGCTATTCACTTCTAAGATTAGAATTGTACCTGTAGAAAAGCCATTCTGATTTCTCCTACAGGAAAAGAAGCCAGCCCTCCAACTTCCCTACAGCACCCCCTCCCTCCCTCCTCTTCATCCGCCTGTGCTTTCATCTGCCTTGCTTGGGCCTGGCCCTTGCTCCCTCTGTTCCAGCTCTGTCTTGCTTCTGGGCCTATGGAGGCCAGAACAGTTGGACTACACGCTATTCTCATGTCTCAGAGGCAGATCCTGCCAACAGTTTGGCTGTTCATCATCAGCTAATTAGGGTCTTATCTCTCACCTCGAATATTCAGTTCATCTTCAAAAGATGAAAAGCTAGGCTTCCGTTAGGCTGCCATCCCCTCTAGGCAACACCACACAATGGTTGTTCTTCTAGATCAGAAGGTTTCTGGAGAGGAAGAGCCCATCCCCTCTCTTCTGGCATTTAATATCGCCCAATTCTCCTGGACCTTATCTTTAGTAGCGGCCTTCTGAATCAACCCATCTCCAGGGCCTCCGATCCAAGTTCAGCCTTTTCTCCTGCTCCCCATTTCCCAAGGCTGCAAACATTCAAATCTCTAGGACGCTACTTGGATCAGAACTGAAAATTCCAAATTAAGTTATCAATCAGAGGTTGTTGAGCAGCTCCTAAAAGTTTATTGTGCAAGTTGTGGGGACTCAAAAGAAGCATAAAACATGGCCTTTACAAAAACTAAACGTCTAGTTTTAAAAAGAAACAGGAAGTAACTCATCACACAATCAATGGTACTCACTTCTAGTTTTTTCTGTTTTTGTTTTTGTGTTTTTGAGATAGAGTCTCACTCTTTCACCCAGGCTGGTGTGCAGTGGCGTGATCTTGGCTCACTGCAACCACTGCCTCCTGGGTTCAAGCGATTCTACTGCCTCAGCCTCCTGAGTAGCTGGGATTACAGACACATGCCACCATGCCCAGCTAATTTTTGTATTTTTAGTAGAGACGGGGTTTTGCCATGCTGGCCAGGCTGGTCTCGAACTCCTGTCCTGTGGTGATCCACCTGCCTCGGCCTGCCAAAGTGCTGGGATTACAGGCGTGAGCCACTGCATCTGGCATCTCATTTCTAGTTTAAGGGGTGTTCGTGGAAGAGGAGTCTGGGTGGTGGAGGACGGCATCATAAAGGCAGCTGCATTCGACTGGGATTCCCATGGTAAGGAAAATAAACCGTGGAAGTTACAGAAGGAGCAGATGCTGTGGAGGAGGGGAGGCTGTGAAGGGACTGGCAGAGCAGGGCAAAATGTAAATTCAGGAGGAATAGAGAAGATTGGTGAGGCAGGTAGAGCCAGATCCAGAAGCTGGAAAACCAACGGGCAGAGGAATTCAGTCTTAACATGGTAGCACTGGAGGGCCATTGTAGGTCCCAAGAAGAAAAATAGAAGTGGGGTTTAGGAAGATTCCTGTGACAGCCACAAACAGGATAAAGTAAGTCCGAGCGAAGAACATAGAGCGGCTGATGGCTGCTGCATCAGACCTAATAGGAGACAATAGGAGTCTTGACTAATGTTGGAAATTAAGAAAAAGGTATTATAAATCTGAACAGTGGTTTGAGAGACAGAAACCAGGACTTAATGTGTTAAACACATGAGGTGGCTATATGAGGCAGAAATGGGAAGGGGAGCCAGGCTTTGGGAGGATGTAAAGACCAACACTGGGAGCAATCTGCGACAGTGGAAGGCAGCCTCAGAGTGGAAGCTGGAGAGAACTGCTCCAGGGGAATAATGAAGACAAATTCTAGATGACAGAGGGAGACGCAGGGAGTGAGAAGATAGGATGTGGGTGGAGACCGCATAATCAAGGAACTGATAGTGAAAGAAATAATCATTAAGGAGTAGGATTAATCTAAGAATTTTTAAGACAAAGGATATAAATGTGACTTAAGGTGAGAGGAGGTGAAAGCTTAAAAAAAAAAAATAGAAGTAAAAGGGCTGGGCTCACACCTGTAATCCCAGCACTTTGGGAGGCCGAGGCGGGCAGATCATGAAGTCAGGAAATCGAGACCATCCTGGCTAACACAGTGAAACCTCGTCTCTACTGAAAATACAAAAATTAGCTAGGTGTGGTGGTGCATGCCTGTAATCCCAGCTACTTGGGAGGCTGAGGCAGGAGAATCGCTTGAACCTGGGAGGCAGAGATTGCAGTGAACCAGGATTGTGCCATTGCACTCCAGCCTGGGCAACAGAGCGAGACTGTCTCACACCAAATAAATAAATAAATAAATAAATAAATGAAAAAGGAAAAAGTAAGCAATATGTTTTAACTTTTCCAGGATCTGGAAGAGATGGGAAAGAGTGAGTTGCAGATGGTGGGGTTAACTCTAGATGGGCATAAAAATCTGAGTCCCTGGAGACTGGAAGGGGAAGACAAAGAAGATGGAATGAAGATCATGTCATGTTGAGTTAGGGCCTCCCCAGTGAGGGCGTCAGCCTTCCCTATAAAATAAAGGTCAACCTCCTGAGAGTTAAATTGTGGTGGGAGGCATCAGAGGCATTGAGTGGCCCTGTGAGCCTGGACTCAGAAGCCACAGAATCAGAATAGGTCTTTCCTCGCTTAACACATGCTCAAAAGCACCCAAGACCTCTTTCATTCAATAAGTAGCATGAGCCCCCTTCACAACATCCTGAGCCACAAATCCTGATCCTGCTAAAAGTTTTATAAACTGTTATAATTTAATTACAGTCTGATCCCTCACCTTAAATACACAATTTACCTGAGCCCCCTGCACAATATCCCCAAAAGAGAACACGCAGCCTGTTTGCCCCTCAGAATAAAAATCTCACCACCTCTTTAAGCAGTCTATTCCACTTGTGAACACCTCTAATATTTAGGTAATTTATCCTTGTATATTTAGCCTAAATATGCCTCTCTTTTTTTATTACACTCTAAGTTCTAGGGTACATGTGCACAACGTGCAGGTTTGTTACATATGTATACATGTGCCATGTTGGTGTGCTGCACCCATTAACCTGTCATTTACATTAGGTATATCTCCCAATGCTATCCCTCCCCCCTACCCCCACCCCACAACAGGCCCTGGTGTGTGATGTTCCCCACCCTGTGTCCAAGTGTTCTCATTGTTCAATTCCCACCTATGAGTGAGAACATGCTGTGTTTGGTTTTCTGTCCTTGAGATAGTTTGCTGAGAATGATGGTTTCCAGCTTCATCCATGTCCCTGCAAAGGACATGAACTCATTCTTTTTTATGGCTGCATAGTATTCCATGGTATAGATGTGCCACATTTTCTTTATCCAGTCTATTATTGATGGACATTTGGGTTGGTTCCAAGTCTTTGCTATTGTGAATAGTGCTGCAATAAACATATGTGTGCATGTGTCTCTATAGCGGAATGACTGATAATCCTTTGAGTATATACCCAGTAATGGGATGGCTGGGTCAAATGGTATTTCTAGTTCTAGATCCTTGAGGAATCGCCACACTGTCTTCCACAATGGTTGAACTAGTTTTTAGTCCCACCAACAGTATAAAAGTGTTTCTATTTCTCCACATCCTCTCCAGCACCTGTTGTTTCCTGACTTTCTAATGATCGCCATTCTAACTGGTGTGAGATGGTATCTCATTGTGGTTTTGATTTGCATTTCTCTGATGGCCAGTGATGATGAGCATTTTTTCATGTGTCTGTTGGCTGCATAAATGTCTTCATCTCCACCTACTAATCCTCATACTTCCCCACAGAATTTATTTAATTTTTTTCTCAATAGCCCATCAAATATTTGGTGACAGTGATCACAGGCCATGTCTCCCTCTTGAAGTCCGCTCTTCCCCAAGATACAGCCCAGATGTCCCAAGCACTTCTCCTTTGACATGGTTATGTTTTTTTCATCATCCTGTTTCTTATGGATGGGAATTCTAATTTGCTGATGCCCCTCTTCCCATGTGGCCTCAAGTTCAGAATGCAGTTTCTTGGGTGTCATCTGAGCAGGCCTGGTGAGCCAGAGAGAAGCCAGGCTGAGGCTGCATGGTGGTGCCCCAGAATGGCCCAAGTCTGCCTGGCTCATCACCATCTCCTCTGAAGACAGGAGGAACCATGAGTGGCCTGTGTCCCCGTGCAGGCTGGGAGGAAACAGCTGAGGGTTGGGCGCGGGGTGGGCAATGAGATGGGGTTAAGTGGAGAAAATTCTCAGCAAAGGTGGTTAAAGGGATTAGGAAGTGGGTTGGAGAGAGTAGCATGGAAGTGGTTGGCCCCAGGGGTAAGGTGGAGTAAGAGTTCAGCACAGCCACGCTGAGAAACTGGGTGGAAATGAAAAGGTTCCATAAGTGGAAGCCAGGTTTGCTGGAAGTGGGTCAAGTATCCAGAAAATCCTGATAAAGCAGTGACAAATGGGACAGCCTAATGAATGTATCTTTTTTGCAGGGGACTCCCTCAGCTATCATCAAGGACGCCCTTTCTCCACAGAGGATAGAGACAATGATGTTGCAGTGACTAACTGTGCCATGTCGTACAAGGGAGCATGGTGGTATAAGAACTGCCACCGGACCAACCTCAATGGGAAGTACGGGGAGTCCAGGCACAGTCAGGTAAGCGATGCTCCACCTCTGCTATGAATGAGCCAGAGCTGTGGAATCCGTGCTCCCTTAGCTTTATGTTTTAAAGGCACATGTGAGTCCTTCATTTCCCTTTAAAAAGAAATATTTGGAGTCTTGAGAAAAATAATGCAGACAATGGGATAAGATCAGGACAGAGTAGAAGCCAGAGGAACGAAAGGAAAGGACCCAGGAGCCAGAACTTACCCAGAGAAGCCCTTGGATCCAGAAGATCCCATGAAGAGAGCTTATCAGTCCTGGGGACAGCTTCACAGACTCAACTTTACCCTAAAAACGGTCCCAGGAAGGTAGACATCGAAAATACCAGTGTGAACTGGACAATCTTTCCCTATCAGAGACCACAAGTTTATAGGCTAAGCTGGGTGACAGGGAGACCACCATGACCAACTAGACTTTCTAAGTGTTAACACTGAAACAGCCCACATCAGGGAAGCCCTTCAATTCTAGGCAAACCAAAAGGGTTTGTCACCCTAGGTAGAAACCGCCTAAGTCTCCCATTAGGAGTGAGCAGCCAAACACAGTTATTCTCTTCCAAATGCTTCCACCCTGTTGGGATTTCACAACCATCTACTGGTGCATGCCACTCCTGGAAGCCAAAAACAAAGCTGGCAATAAGGAATGACCTGCAACATGTTCCCTGGAAAGACCCAGGCCACCGGCACATTTAAGGAGAAAGCTAGAAAGAGACTCTGCCCCTTTCACTTTATTGGGAACTCGGCCTTGAAGCTTCATGTTAGCTGAAAATAGCTAACCCCACATTGTGGATTCCCTGTTCCCATAATTACCCTTTTTTTGAAGTGGGGCGTTCCATGATGGGGGATGACCTGACATGCTTATCTTTCTCACGCCCAGGGCATCAACTGGTACCATTGGAAAGGCCATGAGTTCTCCATCCCCTTTGTGGAAATGAAGATGCGCCCCTACAACCACCGTCTCATGGCAGGGAGAAAACGGCAGTCCTTACAGTTCTGAGCAGTGGGCGGCTGCAAGCCAACCAATATTTTCTGTCATTTGTTTGTATTTTATAATATGAAACAAGGGGGGAGGGTAATAGCAATGTGTTTTGCAACATATTAAGAGTATGTGAAGGAAGCAGGGATGTCGCAGGAATCCGCTGGCTAACATCTGCTCTTGGTTTCTGCTGCCCTGGAGCCTGACCCTCAGTCTTCATTCTCCCTCCTACCCAGGCCTCCTCAACCTTCACCTCCTTTCCCACCAAGGAGGAGAAGTAGGAAGTTTTCTTAAAGGGCCAATTCAAAGCCAAGTCGTGGGGTGCAGATTGTTATGGTGACAGGCACACACATTTTTCTACCCTTCTTCTGAGATGTCCTCTGCCTTCCAGGTATTTGTGATTTTGTCACAGCCTGACATGGCCAGGTTCTCACATTGGCCCAGAAAAAAGAGCCTCAGCAAGAGAGTTTTGCCAACAATTCCCCTTAAAAGGAAACAGATCAACTACACCGCATCCCAACAACCCAGGTTCTTTTCCTTCCTTCCTTCCTTCCTTCCTCCCTTCCTTCTTTCCTGCCTTCCCTCCTTCCCTCCCTTCTTTCTTGACAGTATCTCACTCTTGCTCAGACTGGAGTGCAGTGGTGCAATCTCAGCTCACTACAGCCTCGACTTCCTGAGCTTAAGTGATCCTCTCATCTCAGCCTCTTGAGTAGCTGGGACTACAGGCATGAGCCACCATACCTGGCTGATTTTTCTTTTATTTTTAGTAGAGATGGGGGTCTCACTGTGTTGTCCAGGCTGGTCACAAACTCCTGGCCTTGAACAATCCTCCCACCTCAGCCTCCCAAAATGCTGGGATTACAGGCTACAGCCACTGCATCCAGCCCCAAGTCCTTTATAATGGGCCAAAGATTCTCATCTTCTGACACTCTTACTATACCAGCCACATGTCCTGTTACCTTTCGAGAACAGTGGCTCTTTTCTGGCCCTGATGGAGCCTTTTGCCTAATCCCATCCTGTCTTAGACCCCAGAGCCTCAAAAGCCCAACCAGCATTTTGGAATCTAGTTCCTAAGGCACTGCCTGCTCCTGGCCCTGGGTGGCACAGTGGCTATGTGCCTGTGAGTCATCAGCCACTGCCCCCACCCTCAGGTCAGACAGACAGTCACTTTCTGCAAAGGTAGGAGGGGGAGATGGTTGTAGTTTTTAGCACTTTTGGGTCAAGCATTGAGGAAAGGACTGAAGAAGTCAAAATCAGGGCACTGCCATAGAGATTATAGTTTCCATGGGAAACACAGATCTTCCCTAGCCCTGTTTTCTCCATTTCTGGTCCTATTTGTCACAGATTCTTTTTTTCTGAATTGCAAACCGAAGGCCTCATATCTATCTTCACCCAAGCCCTCCTTAGTGTAGGTGGCTTAATAAGAGTCAGGAGAAGAAGGTATATGCCCAGAGAGCTATACCCCTGACTGATAATCCTGGAAAGAGGTTGATTTTTTTTTTTCTTTTTTGGTCCTATGGGAAACAGGAATGACCTTCTTAATGAGGTGAGATCATGAGAAGCCTTTGCATCTTCTTTTATTATTCTGCCTTGGAAAGGAAAAATGACAATAGCCAAAGGAAATTACATCCAGAAATCCAAAGGTGAATAGGTGATAACTGTGGGCCTACTTCCCATTTTATGAGATGCACTGTCTTCACTAGCACAATTTGATTCTTAAGCCCAAGAGAGCTAGATGCTCTAGAAGCCGTGACCTTTCAATTTCTCCTCCAAATCAAATATCAGCAACCATCCCCGCAACATCTGCCCAAATCCATGCCCAGTTCCCTGAGCTGTCTTCTCCCTTTCCTCTCCCATTCCTCAAGGCCCAGCACCATTTTCTGTAGTGCCTATGTTTGTCTGACCAGGGCAGTGTGTACCTTTGCCAACCAGTTACTGGATGAGCCTTAGTGTTGGCAATTTTCTAATGGAAATATCCTCACTCTTACCAAGCTTTGAGAACCAAGATGAAAAGTCCCTTGGGCTGACCATCAGGCCTCGGACCTCATGGGGATGCAGCCAGCCACCATTGAATGGAGGCGCTCCCCTTGCCGCAGGCTTCTAGGCTTTGTTCACTGCTGCAGTGTGGATGTGACAGGCATACCCTGAAAAACCTAGGCGCCACTTGCATTTCTCAGTTCACCATGGGCTTCAACAAACTGGGAGGAGGAAAAAACAGAAACAGATCCTTTCAACAAGCATGTAAATTACAGAAGACTTACCTAGAGACGGGGCAACAATGAATAGTAGGAAGCACATTGCATGGGAAACTTGAGGGCCGAGGTACAGGCCAATAGCTGTCATCTTAGCTACGACGTGACATCGGCTGGGTTGTTTCACCTCTCTGGGCCACAGTTTCTTCATCTGTCAGATGAGAGATTAGACTAGAATGAGTTCTAATTTCCCTTTCAGTTTTGACGGTCAATGATGCTAATCTGTGATCTGAAAACCTAAGTAGAAATTGGCATGGTGGGACAGCACAATTAGGTAATGAAAATTCACCAGACTCCCTGTTTCATGAGGAAAAAAGGAAAGAAGGAAGGAAGGAAGGAAAGAAGGAAGGGGAGGGAGGGAGGGAAAGAAAAGAGAGAGATTGATTCAGGAGTCATAAGTAAAACACACACACACACACACACACACGAAAATACTGCAGAAAAGATCATGCCGAGTGAGAGGCTGAACTCTTTTTGTCCATAAAAACAGAGACCAGGTACCTGGGTGGTGCCAGCACAGCCCACTTCATCAAGGAAGTTGAAATGGAAAAAGATTATGTGTTGTCAATTCAGGTGAAAGTCAAGAAACATCAGTGGAAACCAAAATCTTCCTTTTATTGAAACCATTCTACACTATGGAACATTTTTATAAATAGTACCAGCAGCATTGCATAGCTTTATTTTGAAGCAAGAAAGAGACTTCAAAGATCAGCTTATTCAACCCTCTATAAAAGGATTTATAGATTCCTTTTATTTAATATAGGGTGATTTTCTCATGAGTTTTCACCATGTTTAAAAGACACTGTGCCCCACTCTCATCCCAAGGTCTATGGTCAACTTGACTCAATGCTCTTAACTTTCCTCACTGATTCCTGCTTATCCTGCTCCTCCAAGCACAACTGCATTTCCCAAAGGTAGATCCAGTAAGCAATACTCTCAAAGCACCCACCCTATGCACACCAGTTTCCCTCAAGGGACTCAAAAGGAATCGAGGTAGACCCTTCTCAGAGGCTGTTTAACTGCAGACACATCAGGATATGTACTAATACCCAAAACCAAAACCACCACCAATGACTGCAATAGATTCACTGTCTAGACCCAAGGTCCAGGCAGTTTCCCTTTTTTGCATTTCCCCAACATATAAAGATAATTTCCAACATATCAGATGCACATTCACCAGGGTTATTTCTGGAAGGTGAAGGGGTCAGGTGTAGAAGAGGTGGCAAGAATGACAAGTCTGTGGAAAACTGTTGGCCTTGAGACCACAGTGAACTGGTGGAGGGGGACTTGCTAAGTGTGGCCACAAGGTGGCAGTCACCTCCTGAAACCCCGTGTGAAACGTCAGCGGGGTTGAGAAAGGCCACGTCTCCAAGTTTCCAGGAGAGCCAAACCAGGACTCAGGAAAACCGGCCAGCTGATTTGTATGGGAGATTGATTTGTAAAAGAACAACAACAACATATGGCAGCAAGGAAATGCAAAGCAAACATCTACAAATATTTGAATCCACCTGTCCCTCACCTACCAACTTCCCCCTCTACTACTCATAAAGTGGTAGGACTCCTAATGCCCCGCTTCCTTCCACCTGAGAACCAACCAGCACCCTGATATTTCAAAGCCAGACCTAAAGAACCATGGTTGCCAATAAACTCAATGCCAAACCAAACAATCCTAATCACATTTTTACTTTTCAAATCCAGTCTCAGAGCAGAGCTGTAGATTAAGGGACAAAAAGTCATTGTGGAATCTTTTCAAATAGCTCTTGTAAAAGCATCAGTTGGGAAAGAGTTTATGAGTTCCTCTTTGTCCTCTCCTCTGGAGAAAAGACGGAACATGCAAGAACACTGGATACACCAAGCTATGGGTGTTGAAATAGACTAGCTGGTGACCTGGATTTGCAAATACCCTAGGGACATGAAAACATTTTTTCTTTTTCTTTTTCTTTTTTGTAACCTCCACCCAGAATTTCAGGAAAGGTGGGGCCACATGCCCAGGATATATGGTATTCTACTGCTTGCTTTCTTATCACCAGAATACTAGTCAATCTGATTTCTTAGTTCCATGTCTTTTCTTCCAAGGAGGTAGGGCATGGGGTTGGGAGACACTTTCCACCTTCCTTGCATCTCACTGTCCACTCTTAAATTTTTATTAAGAAACCTCTGAAAGATTCAAAATTCAGTTCAGTTTCAATAATCCCAAAGAAGTTGGGATAATTTGTTTTCACTTGCTTCAAACTTGCTATGGCTGCAGGAGGAGTCTCAGGACCTCAGAGGAATGGGGCAGATGTGTGAAGTCTGGGAGTCTGCCTCCCACCCAGATGCCAGGAGCTGCATACTCAGCTCTGCCTCACTTCCCTGATGCTCTGCTTTCATCCAGGTTACCATGACAGAGAGGGTCTATCCTCTAAAGAAAGCTGAGTTACAGGCTGGCCCCTGGGGTTGTTCCTGTAGCCTCTCTTTGACCACATTCCTGAAGACGTTTAGCTGAATGCCTCCTCAAACCTTTGCTTCTTCCATAACCCAATCCTACACATATGTGATAAAGCTTTCTTCAACAATACTGGGTCATTTGGACACTACCAGTCCAGATGAGAACTCACAGACCAAATGAAAACTTTCAAAAGCAAGCAGGGAAAGTAACTCCTATATGCTTTAAGATGATGTATTGGTGTAGATTCAGGTCCAATTTGAAAAAATGTCTCTGGTTCTTTCTAATTGTATCCACTCTGGATTTGTTTATGCCAGTTCTACATTCATCAAGCCTTGAGAAACAGGTGGAAAGAAGAAAAATATAAAATTAAGAAGAAGCTGATGGATCATTGGAGATTCAAAACAAGCCTTCTACCGGTAGCACGACACTAAAAGGCAGAGACAAGGCAGGAGTGGCCATGGGAGAGGAAGCAGCATTGGCTTCTCACGTTCTGGCCTCCAGCCTCCCACCAGAGCTTCTGCCATTCACCCACTTAACTTGAGGAGAAACTAAGGCACCAAGGCCTGTCACTGCACCGAAAACCAGAAGCAGAAGGACTTTCTTTCTTTGCTCAACCAGTTCTGCCTGGATCTGACTTTTGCGTCACCAGTAGTCACAAGCCTGATTTGTCATCTCCAGCATTCTGTTTATTTTTTTAAGGTCAATCTTTGCCTGAAACATGACTTCATTGCACCTGCAGCACTTCATTGTCCAAATGTCCTTGGCAAACCTCACAGTCTTTGGACAGTGTTGCATTTTCTCCAAACGGGAAATCCTCTCTCCTTCCTCAAGCTTAATAAGGCTC
This sequence comes from Pan troglodytes, assembly GCF_028858775.2. Classification (NCBI taxonomy): domain Eukaryota; kingdom Metazoa; phylum Chordata; class Mammalia; order Primates; family Hominidae; genus Pan; species Pan troglodytes. The sequence continues at coordinate 73,775,384 of NC_072398.2, forward strand.
TTGCAGTGCATCCAAATAACACAGCTCTTGTTTCTCAGACACACTCAGCCCCCTCTGATAACTTCATAAAACAGCTCCTTATTGTCTGGGCCATGAAGCCAGGCTAATGCTAAAGTTCCAGTTCAAAAACATTTAACTCTATTATCCTTATGAGGCCAGCTCTCCTGGGTACTGGCACTCACTCACTGGCACCATGGATTCAGGTCAGGTGGTGCAAACGTCTTCCCTGAGAAGCAAGCCATACACCCAACAGGTCTAGAACACCTAGGTCACAAGAAAGGGTTTCAGTCCAGATGCACTGTCAGTAAGTGAACACAAGGACAAGAATGCATGAACTATTATTTTCTTCCCATCACTGGTTTAGCAGCCCCTAGGGAGACCCTGTGTTGCTCTTTAATATTCTGACATTGAGCACTAATATGCTCAACACTGCCTGCAACAGGCAAATGTTGGAAATACACTTTCAGAGCTGGATGGGACTCAAGATCATCTAATATAATCCTCTCATTTTATTTCCTCTCAAGGAAACCAAGGGCAAGAAAGTTTAGGCAATTTGCTCACATTCACACAGGCAATTAGTAACAGAGCTGAGTTCAGGTCTGGTATAGGCTTTTTAATTTGATTCTCCACAAATGAAGACTAAGATAAATAGCATTTATTGCATACCTACTATTTACCAGATACTGTGCAAAGGGCTTTACATATATTACTTTACTAAATCCTCACCATAAACTTTAAGTCATGTTTAACCATTTTATAGAAGAGGGAATGGAGGGCCAGGAAGGTTAAATAACATGCTCAAAGTCACATAGTTACTAAATAGAGCCATAATCTGAACCTTTGTCTAATTTTGAAGTCCTTGATTTTTCCACTTCATGAGGCTGCTCTTTATATTTATTTAGCTGAGTGACCACCATCTTGGATTTTACTAATATTCTTACAAGGGGGCTTTGATGCCACTTCTTCTGACTTTTAAGAAAAGGAAATTCTTGCATTATTTTTGCCATGTACTCCAGGGGACCCTCAATCTCATCATCATGGGGAATAAGAAACATTCTGACATCTCCTTCCTTTTCTTTCTTTTTAAATTTGGTAGACGAGGGAGAGGGTCCCCAACAGAATGAGAGGGGGAAGATAAGAACCAGAACATAAACCCAATACCCCCCACCCCACTCTTTTGGGAACATCCCAACATTAGAAGAGTGGGATATCCAGTCATGTTTTTCAAGCTGGAGCAGGCAGTGTAGCCAGGATTGAGGAAGGAGAAGCCACAGAATAAACATGGCACATGTTCTCAGAGCATCAATTTTACTCCAGAATTTGGGAAGAAAGGATTATATTATTAGTGTATTCAAACCAGTATGGATAGCACAAATGCAGATATCCTATAAATTTTGAGGCTAACACCAGCAGGTTGTAGACTGATTTAGGCTACCTCCTTCCAGACTCCCAGGGGTACAAACACCTTCACAGTCCCCTGCGGGAGTACATCAGTGGAAATATTTGGGGAATGAGGCTAGAAGGCAGGAGATACATTCAGTTTACTTATCCCCCTGGTTTCTTTTCCCCACTCCTTACCTGCCCCACATCCCTAGTGGGTGGGAAGGCATCAGAAGACAGTTGGCTACAATATCAGCTTTCTTTGCTACTTTGGGGAATTTAGAAGGAAATCAGTACTTGGCAACCTGGTATTTTTAGCTGCCAGGCCAAAACTCCAGACATAAACCCCTTCCCTTTAATTGAATGATGTTTATATATAAAGGAATAGATCTCCCCAAGAAAGAACCCCAGAACACTGGTTCCATTCCAGTGTGGGGGCTGCTTGGGCAGCAGTGACACCTGTGCATTAGATGCAATAGACACTTCAATTCCTGCAAAAATGTCGGCCAACTAAGTGCTCCTTTACCAACTGCGGAGGCCCAGACTCACACCATGGTCCCACAGACTCAAGGTTTAGAATCTATGTGAGTCTATTTTGGTTAACACACAGGCTCCTCCTTCCAATCATTCACACACACAAACACACACACACACATGCATGCACACATATAGAGGTGCACATGCACAAACACACACATCTAATGATTCCAACCTCAAATACTCCCCAGGCCCATGGGGATGCCCAGGTACCCTAAGCAAATCACTGTGACACTGAGGGGGTCATTAACTGGGGCTCCGAGCAGCTGAAACCCACCCTGGTGGTCTCTAGATTGTTGTTCTGAGAAATCATAAACACCAAATCCTCCAATCCCTCTGAATTTGAGTTTGTCATTTTAACCTTTAACAGCCTTTTCAGGTAAAAATAACAAAGACCAATTTACTGACTTTGTAGCTACAATGAGCTTGAAAAAGCGCTTACTTAAAAGAAAGACTGGAAGGAAGAAAAAAAAGAGAAGAAAATGGAGTACATACTCCTCAGACGATGCACACTTTAATTAGCTAAAATAAAAATAAAAATGTACAGAGGAAGGGAGAGGAAAAACCAACTTCCCTGATCCTTTCATGGCACTGTAGCTCAAAGACTGGAATCTCTGCTTGTTAACCATTGTTAACTAGTATTTTTAGTCCTGGTTGCTTTTAGCCTCTGTATAGTTCCTTTTTTAAACACATTTTCTATACGTTAATAAAAGATCCTGAAAGAAAGATGCGTGTCTTCTGAGTCCTAGGGGCACTGGGGGGCATGCCTGTCTTAAGAATGGGCCTGCCTTCTTTTCTCTGGGCCTCCCCTCCTTAACATTTCAGCCCTGCTTCTGCCAGCCCGTCTTCTCCGCATCACCCTTTGGGTGGACTGTTCTCCCCCATGGCCCTGCTCCCCCTTCTATGCCCCTTGTCTGCCCTGTTTCTGTGCTCTCATTATATCCTAAATATCTCAGCCCCCTTCCTCATTCTTCCCTCCTTCTTCTCTCCTCTCTTCTACTCTCCTGCTTCTCTCCTCTCTTCTACTCTCCTGCTTCTCTCCTCTCTTTGCATCTTTCTCTCTCTCTTTGCATCTTTCTCTCTCTCTTCCTTTCTCTTTCTTCCCTACCTTCCACCCACTTTGAGGAATCGTAAACACCAAATCCTCCAAACCCTCTGAATTTTATTTTGTCATTTTAACCTTTAACAGCCTTTTCAGGTAAAAACACCAATTTCATCTCACCCTTTGCTTTTACCATCAGAAAAGGTCACCAATGGGTGGTGGTCTCTGCTGCCCTAGCATTACCAGACAGGCCTTTTGTACAGTTTTGAGTCCTTGATCAGCCACAGAGACGGTGACTCACTGCCTACCTCCTTCCAGTCTCATCTCCTGGCTCCCTTGACCCTGAAGTGCCCAGGGGTGGTCTGATCCCCAAGGCTCTAGTGCCATCTGTGGGTACTGCCAGAGAACATTTGACAGGCCTGGCGTGCTGAGCCAGCCTGCCCTCCACTCCGTCAGCTCCTCTACTGCCAGGTTCTGTTGCTCTGCCTGGGAGCAGCTCCAGCTAATGCACCATTAGCCACTGCCTCTCAGCCTTGGTCACTTGGAAAAACCTTTTCCGTTTCTGTCCCTTAAAAATGGACCCAGTGCATAATATAAGATCAACTCTCACCACTGGGTTACATTAAGTAAGACCCCAGTCAGGGAACAGCCCCAAAAAGAGAGTCGTGATGGGAGCTTCTTCCAGTCCAGTTCCAGGAACACAGGCAGTCAGGAAGTGCAGAGATAACTGAGTAACGGTGTAGGGTAAGCACCGCAAACCCAGACATGCTCTCCCATGCTGGAGTGGGCAGGGGGATATTAGGAGCCTGTCTGCGGGAGGTCGTATGACAACAGAAATTATCCAAGGGAAAAAAAAGAGGTGGGAGGGAGCCTCATGAACCAGGGTCGGGGGCACGAAACGGCAGAGCCTGCTGGAACGGGGCCAGGTGTGGTTTAGTACTCATGTTTGCTTGAAGTTCAATAACAGAGCCAGGAACAGACTGGGCATTGTGAAGACCCAAGACCACAAAGGAGAGACCTTTCTCCATCTTCCATGTTAAAAGGGAGAAATAATGAGTGCTTTAAAGAAGGAACAGAATCTCAACCCTGGAAATAAATTTTTAAAAAGACTTGACACCAGCAGGCTTCTTCACACCCCTGGGGCCATGTGTAAAACAGGGACAAAACTCCAGCCACATGGCCATCTACCATAGAAGGCACCCTCGCAAACAGAGCAGGCAAAGCACCTTTCCTAGCCCTTGCCCTGTGCCGCATTTCCTCTTTTTCTCCTCATTTCCTAAAAAAAAAAAATTCTGGAATGTCAGACCAAGGTGTCCCTTTAAAAACAGCCACATTTCCTGGTCCTGTTTTAAATAAGCCATTCTGGAAACCTATAGCTCAGGATTATGGGACTGGAGGAGTGACTGCTGTAATATTGAGATAAAAACCTGTCATTTGTCCTGTACGTTGTCTTGAAAATGAAAAATGGAAACTAACGTGATACAGTGAAACTTAAAGGAACTTTAGTAATTAGTATTTATTCCTGAGGTTGCTGAATGCTAGCATTATGTTCTAACTTAAATGGGTATAATTCACCCATTGCTTAAGACCTCTGGGTGCATTTACAACCAACTGAACACAAATTTAATTATTGTTGTGTTATGGGAACGAAGAACTGCCAGGGGTAATATTAAAAGTGGATTATTAAGCAAGAGAAATGTTAGCAACATTAGTAATCAGTGCAATTACCCAGTAGCATCTTCTTGCCCGTAATACCCCCAGTGTCCCTGGGGATGTGTGCTTTAGCAGTGACCCCTTTGCCAGTCAGCAATAAGACATCACCATAAATTAGGGCCCTCTGGGCCTGTATCTTTCCACTCATGTGACATGTACAATATTCCCCATTGCCCAGTCTTTCAAATAATTATAAAAAGAGTATGCGTTGGACTTGTAAAGCTACACATAAATGAGTCTCTTGTTCCTCTTCACTCATCTCACCATCCACATTCAATAGTTACCTACTATATACCAGATCCAATACTAATTCTGGATATACAAAAAGATGAAAGGCCTGCACACCCTCTGCTTCTCCCAGAAGAGATTTGGTCTCTCTCTGTCTCTCTCTTTTTCACAGTTAAAAAAAATTCTTTTATTTAAACTTTAATACCAGTTTGTATCAGTCAGGATTCTCCAGAGAAACAGAACCAATAGGGGATTTACATTATGTTTGCGTGTGTGTGTGTGTGTGTGTGTGAGAGAGAGAGAGAGAGAGAGAGAGAGACTTATGAGGAAATGACTTATGTGATTACAGAGACTAAGAAGTCCCACAGTCTGCTGTGGGCAAGCCACAGACTCAAGACACCTGGTCATACAATTCAGTCCAATTCCAAAGGCCTGAGAATTAGAAAAGCCACTGTTGTAAATCCCACTCAAATCATTAAAGAAGGACAACATTTCAGCTTAATAGGTGGGCAGAAAGAAAACAAAAGGCAAATTCCTCTATCCTCAGCCTTTTTGTTCTATTCAGGTCCTCAATGGATTGGACGATGCCCACTCACGTTAGGCAGAGCAATCTACTTTACTCAGTGCTGCAATTCAAATGCCAATGTCATCCAAAAACGCCTTTGCAGACACACCCAGAAATAACGTTTAATCGGGGCACCCTGTGGTGCAGTCAAGTTGACACATAAAATAAACCATCACACAGTTGCAAGGCAGTAAACAAACCAGATGTGGTTCCTTTCCCAGAGACGATCCTGCTGGTGGGGAAGTCATTCTCTAGAAAGAGATTCAGCAATCCATGGCCCGACGGCCATTTATTCTCTTTTTGACTCTTTCCTTTTCCACCAGTTTTTACCAAACTCCCTACTCTCTTATTCAGATATTTCACACATATGTAAGGCTCCCTGCTTCAAAGTTTTAAAAATAGAATAAAAAGTAAAATTTCCAAACTTATGTTTATGTGTTCATGAGAAAATGGAAAGAGATATACAGTGAAAAAACTCAGTTAATTAGATGAGCGTTGTCATTTCAACACTGACAATATTTTTTTAAAACTCAGACACATTTCAAACACTTCTAACACTAAGAAAAGTGGCAATTAAGGAGGCTCTTGAATCCAAAAAGTTGACAGAACCTTCTAAAAAAAAACTGATTACTGTAGAATTTTCCCCGGGGGCAGGGGCCAGGGGCCAGTGGAAGGTATGGATCAACTTTTAGATGTTGATGCCCTTTAATGCTTTAAATAAAAATTGCTATCATCAGAGATCACTGCTAGGCATTCATTCACAGCTGTGCTCTTCATGACAAACAACAAGCTCTTCAGAGGTTTCTGGCAAATACGTGTAAATTATAAGAAATGCAGTAGCAATTATGAAAATTCAGTATGCTAGCTGTACAGGAAATTTAAAGATCCAAGATAAACAATGAAAACTGAGGAACGCATATATTATGCCTGCATGCCGGTAATACCTGGCTTGATTTGTGAGCCCACTCACTGTTTATGATTTCTCCCTCCACAAATAAAAACCACAAAGTAATAACCAAAGCTTGTATTTACAACCAAAGCTACACTGAAACGATTGGCAACAACAATAACAACCTGGGTTGCAATTAAAGGTAACCCAGTTGACTTATTGACTTGGAAAAGCAAGAGATGATTAAAGAAGTCAATGTGGAACGGCCTGCCCTCCTATCCTCCCCTAACCCCCAACCAGTACCATTTAAAGAAATTGAGACATATTCACATAAATCTGGTTTTATCTTTCAACGAAATGACCTAATGTTAACTCAGTTTGAAATGTCCACGCTACAAAGCAGTGTTTCAATACAGCAGTACTATTGACATTTTGGTCAGATAATTCTTTGTTGTAGGGACCTGCCCTGTGCTTTTACCCACTAAATTCCAGTAGGACCCCCGCCTCCCACCATGTTGTAACAACCAAAAATGTCTCCAGACATTGCCAAATGTCCTCTGGGGGAAAAAAAATCACCCTCAGTTGAGAGCCACTGTTACAGGTAGATTTATCACAGAAAGAAGAGATAACTTCAATCCAGACTTCATGGAAGCAAATTTCAAAAAGTTTCAGGCTGGTTCATTTCAGCCCAAAAGACAAAAGGATCGCCCAAATGGAACATTGTTATAGCTTTTCTATTGAATTTATCTTTATATAGTTTATAAATGTTTGAAAAGCTTATATCTGTGTTTTATTTTAGTTTCATTTTGTCGGAATTACTCTGGGTATTTTTGTGGTATGAGATTAGATTCCAAGGTAGAAAGTGGAATTGATAAAATGACACTTACAGAAAATGAGAGTTTGTCTTACAATGGTTCAGTTTGTCATGGCTCCCTAGGAATCAATTAGATTTCAAACCAAGAGTCACTTGTAAATTCGACCTTTGGCTCTGTTGCTTCACCTGACGGACAATAATAAATGGTATTGATTGTTTAAGATCCCCAAATACCTCACAATCTCATATGTCCTAAAGGTTTCTTAAGAAGAAAGAAATACAGGGTAATTAGGCACTAAAGATAGAAGGAAGAGAAGATTTTGTGCCACAATTCTACCTAAGAATGATATTCAGGTCCAGGATTGCAGTCGACAGAGCAAGGAAGGGCAGTATCACCACCCAAGCTCCCCAGGAGAATGTGAATATCTAAGTCGCATGCCTAAGGGAGTGTTCCCTGATGTTAGGGAAAGCAAAGGGCTAACCAGCTGTAGTCTCAGCTTGTGGCAGAGGAAAACACCCTCAGCTAAACCCCTTTACCCAATTCATCCTCCCAGATAAGAAATCCAGTACACAGAAAGGAAGAGACTAGGGGCAGGGGAGGGTGGGGGCAGATGTGCACCTCTAGCTTTTTCAGAGATGTTTCAATGCTGATTTTTCTTTCCAATTGTCCTGGCCATGACTGTTGGACTACATGGTCCAGTTTTGTTTTAAACAAATGTAGTCACCACAGTAGGTCTCTGTAATGGCATGTTAGTTGTGAAGGTCACCTGGGATCAGGTCAACATGTGAATGTGACTGGCATCAATGGTCCTCACGTCTACTTCTCTTGGCCAGACAGACAGATCAGTTCAGTCTCTCAAGAAACTCTGATAAGGTCCCTTCCTGCAAGGGTGGACCTTACCACAGAGCTCACAGCAAAGAAGGACAATTCGAAGTTCACCTCTTGGTGCTAAAGGAGGTATGCTGCTCTCCGTCATGATCCTGTTTATCACAGGGTCTTCTTTCAGATCGAGAGCCAGTGAAGCATCCCCAAACAGGTCTCTCCTATTAGAGCCTGGCTGCAACCCACTACCAGATTTGCAGAACCATTTATTTCTCTTCCAAGACAAAAACACCCTGAGGAGGAAAGACCTCCAGCTTGGCGGAGTAAAGGGTTTATTTTCTTTCCAAAGGGCTGGAGAGGATTGGGAAGCAATTGGGAAAGCACCGGTGAGAAGAGAATTCCCATCATCTGTGACCTCTTTAAGGGAAGAGCCTTGGCTTTCCATTTCTGTTTCCAGTATTTAGCCCAGAACTCTCTTTGGACTCAGTATAGAATTGATGTAAACTGAATTGAATCAACCGTATCTTCCGTCTATGAAAGAAACTCAATTAACAGCTTTTAGTACTGTAAAATTTAGGACAGATCCATAAAATATTCAAGAAGAGCAAATATTAAGATTATCTGAAAAGCAGAGGAAAGAACATTGTATTTGACGTCAAAAGACCTATATAGTTGCATAAGTTTGTTCTCACACTGCTATGAGGAAATACCTGAGACTGGGTAATTTATAAAGGAAAGAGGTTTAATTGACTCAGTTCTGCATTGCTAGGGAGGCCTCAGGAAACTTACGATCATGACGGAAGGCAAAGGAGAAGCAAGCACCTTCTTCACAGGGCGGAAGGACAGAGTGAGTGAAAGCAAAGGAAATGCTAGACATAAAACCATCTGATCTTGTGAGAACTCACTCACTATCACAAAAACAGCATGAGGGAGACTCCCCCATGATCCAATTACCTCCACCTGGTTCTGCCCTTTACACGTGGGGATGATGAGGATTACAATTCAAGGTAAGATTTGGGTGCAGATACAGAGTCACACCATATCAGTAGTCAACCTCTTTCTGCCTCTTACTGGTAGTGTGCCCTAGTATAAGTCCTTCTGTCACTCAGGAGCTTAGTGTCCGTATATCTGTAAAATGGGATTAAGAATAATGTCCTTCCTACTTCACAGACTATTGTGAAGGGCAAACTATAAAATGGGCAGAAAAATGCTTTACAGCAGATGTTCTTACAACTTGAGAATGTGTTAACTTGGTAGAAGTTAAAAGGTGTTGAAAAGCAGCCTTATTATCTTCATAACAGTGTTATGGCCTGAAATTTCACTCACCTGGTTCTCCAAAACAACTTATTGCCTTAAAGAAATGCTCTGGGCAAAATAAGAGCATCAACCTGCTATCAAGGGTCAGCTGATAGACACCTGAGAGCAGAAAGGGGACAAGGGTGGGGTTGGAGCCGAAGGGAACAGAGGACGCAGGAGTAGGACAAAACCTCCACATCTGAGGCCAGCCCCACGACGACTCTGCTGGGGAAGAATGGTGAAGAAGACCAGGCTGTGTGCAAAAGCCAGCCTGGTATGTTTCAGAGCCACAAGCTCTCTAAGGACAGTAGTCAGGTTCCGGTCCATTCCTCCACCACCTGTGCTGCCCCAGGCCCTCAGCAGCCATTACAAACAGGTAGGTAATGGCAATCTTTCAGATGTGTGGGTTGAGGGCACCTCACTATGAGCCCTTGTATTTTTCAAAACTCTTCCCAGGAGACCACGCCGCTAGTTGAGAGGCCTGCTGGGTTCTCGAGTTAGCCCAGCAAAGGGCATGCTTTACTAGTATAGATGATAACTTCTAGGAGGGGGCTTTTGAGTAGCTCCTAAGGATTGTGGATTTCTGTTGTGTTGAGTGGGCTGCCTGGGACCCAAGGGACAGAGAGGCAGAGCACTGCCATCAGCACCTTCCTCATATCCCCCTTGTAACTACAGTCTTAGCCCCAGTTCTACATAGATATGAAACAAATGTTTAAAGAGTTTTCATTTGAAAAGGCAGCCATTATTCTAAATACCCACATTTCTCCACCCGGCTTTGCCCCCAAACTTTGCACAATAGCCCCACATAGGAAGGAATATCTGCTTCTGCCCCTTAGAACAAATCCAAAACTTCCCACTGACAGAAGTGTGGGCTATCAGAGAAGGTCCCCCACTCCACCCCACTGACTGTGAGCTAGGAGCTGGGAACTCTCTGTCCCCCAGCCTCACCCCGGCGGCCTGGGATTGGGGGAACAGCCTGTCACATCCTAGCCCTGATTCTGCCTGGCAATATAAAAGAGCAAAAGGGTCATAGCCACCTTGAAAATCATTCACCTCTCCCAGCTCCCAACCTATAAAAAGAAAAGGAACAGAAACTATCACATTCACACTCACTCCTGCTTGCACCCAGGTGGTACAGACAACTTGGCAGTTCGTTGAATTTGTTGCTCTCACTCTGGAGGTGTTGTGTGGGCTGTGACAGATGTGCTGGGGCAGCAGGGCCTCTCTGCTGCAGTTTCTCCATCAAGGCATGATATTTACACACTGAAAGCAAGACAGCACCTCCTCACACATAGTAAGGCACACACTGCCGAAGAGAGCCCTGGCAGGTCCTAACAGGTGACCATGTCCTTCAGTGCATCTCCACTGAGCCACCTAAGTACTCCTGACCTAGGGCCTTTGTTTACTGTACCATTCACTTGTTCATTCATGCATGCATGCATTCATTCATTCAATAAAGATTCCAGAACACACTCTGCCTCTTACTGGTTGTGTGCCCTGGGGTAAGTCCTTTTGTCACTTTGAAGCTCAGTGTCCTTATCTGTAAAATGGTATAAAGAATAACTGCCTTTCCAAGTGAAGGTGAGGAGCAGGCCATGATGAAGAACCAGAGTGGCTGAAGCACAGATGGGTGGGGATGGATAACACAGGTGCAGCTGGGAAGGACGGCAGGACCTAATCAGACAGGGCCCTGCAAGCCATGCTTGAATCTTCATCGATTATAAGAGTGGTGGGGCTGGGCATGGTGGCTCATGCCTGTAATCCAAGCACTTTGGGAGGCCGAGGCAGGTGGATCACAAGGTCAGGAGATCGAGACCACCCTGGCCAACATGGTGAAACCCTGTCTGTACTAAAATACAAAAAATTAGCCAGGCATGGTGGCACACACCTGTAATCCCAGCTACTCAGGAGGCTGAGGCACAGGAATTGCTTGAACCCGGGAGGCGAAGGTTGCAGTGAGCTGAGATTGCACCACTGCATTCCAGCCTGACGACAGAGTGAGACTCCATCTCAAACAAACAAACAAACAAAAATAGTGGTGGGAAGCCATCGGAGGTGCCCAAGCAGGAGAGTGAGATGATCATGTTTGCATTTAAGAGAGTTGGCTGTGGCTATTGTGTAAATGGTGAAGGGGTACACAAGATTTGGGGGGAAATCAGGAATGGTTCAGATGAGAAATTAGGATAAGTTGAACTCAGGTGGTTTTAGTAGAGCTGGGAAAATATATATCCTCAAGGGATATTTAGGAATTAAATGGACAGAACCAAACATGTGGATGAGGAAGTTATAATGATGGTGTATAGAACTCTGGACAGCCTGACTGAGTAGGTGGTGGCTGCCCAGCTAAGGAAGAGACACTGGGTGAGAGCCAAAAACAGGAACTCCATTTGGAGCATCAGCTAGAGATGCCTTCAGATATCCAGGCAAAAGAGACTGGCAGCTGCATGTGTAGGACTAAAATTCAAAGGAGTGGCCCAAGCCAGAGATACCTGGGGATCACATACATGGCTAGCTTCATGGGCTTGTGACCTGCACAGTCACAGAGGGCCTTATGCTAGAAAGGTCCCATGTGTGATTTAACACTTTGTTGTCAGCACTTGAAGTTTTTGATCAAGAAACTCCCACATTTTTATTTTGCACCGGGCCCCCACAAATTATGTAGGTGGTCCTTAATATTTCATAATAACAATAAGATACTGACCACAATGGAAGCTACAGGCATGAATTCATTTGTTCATTCAACAAATACACTCCGGGCATTCTTCTATGCACTGGTGAAATAGCAGACGACAAAAGAGACAAAAATATCTGTCCTCACAGACTCTATACAATAGTGGATGAAGAAAACAAACAAATGAAATAAACTAGTACAATAAATACTATGTGAGATGGTGGTAAACCTCAGAAGGTAAATAAATAAACACAGAGAGCGGATTAGTCTGCTAGAGCTGCCATAAAAAATACCGTAAACAGCAGTGGCTTAAGCAACAGAAATGTATTCTCTCACTGTTCTGGAGACTGGAAGCACAAGATGAAGGTACCAGCAAATTCTGTTTCTCTCTTCCTGGCTTGCAGACGACTGCCTTCTTGCTGTGTGCTCACGTGGCCTTTCTCTGTGCAGGTGGACAGAGCGAGTGTTCTGGTGTATCTTCTTATAAGGACATGAATCCTACTGGATCAGGTCTCCAACCTTAGGACTTCATTTAACCTTAATGATCTCCTTAAAGATCTTGTCTCCAAGTACAGTCACATTGGGAGTTAGGATTTCAACATGTGAATTTTGGAGGACACAGTTCAGTTGGTCTCAGAGGATGGGGAGTGTTGGGGGCAAAGGAGTACAGCAGAGACTGTTAGCTCTACCCCAGGTCACCTGTAGCTTTTGTGGGTAGTTCTCATTTATGCCAATGGAATTTCACCTCAAGCTTCAATGTTTTTCTATGGAAACGTTATGGAATGACTGTCCCTAGGAGTGATTCTCAAATAATTCGAGAAAGCAGGTGATGGATATACCCCAGCTTCCTTGCTCCTGAGCAAGACAGTTCTGAGATGTGCTCTACCTAGTTTCTCAGAGGGTCTCCCACAGTTGTGACACATCCGACTGACTTTCACCCCTTCCCTATTCCACTTCCCTATGACCTCACTATGCTTCAGTAAATATATATATATGTGTGTGTGTGTGTATATACATATACATATGTGTGTGTATATATATATGCATATATATATACATATGTGTGTGTATATATATATGCATATATATATACATATGTGTGAAAGTCAATCAGAGGTGTCACAATGTTTGAATAACATCCCAAGAAGGCGGGGAGCAAGTCACGGGGACATCTGGAGCTGAAGTGTTCCAGACAGAAAGAACAGCAAGTGCAAAGACCTCAGAGTTCTAGGCGCACCAGTGAAGCTGGTACAGAGAGACTGGAATAGAGTAGCAGGAAATGTGATTAGCTGGGTAAAATGTGAGGCTACATTGTAGAGTAGTGCTGGCCAATAGAAATAGAATGTGAGCCACAGATAGGATTCTAAACTTTCTAGTAGCCACACTTAAAAAAGAAACAGGTAAAGTAGATTTAATAATATATTTAGTCAATATATCCAAAATACTATTTTTTCAACATGTAATCAATATAAAAGAATTTATCAAAAAGATTTTTTACATGCACCTGTAGTCCCAGCTACCTGGGAGGCTAAGGCGGGAGAATCACTTGAGCCCGGGAGTTTGAGGCCAGCCTGGGCAACATGGCAAGATCTATACCCGTCTCAAAAAGTGGGCGGGGTGGGGGGGGTATTTTAGATTATTTTTCTCATCGCTGTATCTTCAAATTCTGGTTTATAATTTATGATTGCAGCCCATGACAATTTGGATGCTAAATTTTCATTAAACATATTTAACCCATATTATGGGCTAAATTTCATTTCCTCAAAATTCATATGTTGAAATTCTAACTCCAAGGACCTCAGAATGTGATTATATTTGGAGAGAAGGCCCTTAAAAAGGTGAATATAGTAAAATGAGGTCATATAGGTAAACCCTAATCCAAATGACTGGTGTCCTTATAAGAAGAATCCAAATGACTGGCGTCCTTATAATGACTGGTGTCCTTATAAGAAGAGAGATCAGGGCACAGACACACACAGAAGGAAGACAGTGTAAGACAGCAGAAGATAGCCATCTGCAAGCCAAAGAAAGATACCTCAGAAGATATCAACGCAGTGACACCTTCATCTGAGACTTTCACCCTCTAGAATCATGAGAAAATGGATTTCTGTTTAAGCTGGCCAGTCTGTGGTACTTTGTATGGCATCCCTAGTAAACAATTGCAACCTGTATTTAGCTTTCTAAATCAAAAACTAACTAAAATTTGCACTTGGAAAAGTAGATTCACACACACATGAGTTCTTCCAAATACACTTTCAAAATTCCTTATTTGCTGAGGTTCCATTTCAATGCCTCAATAACCACATGTGACTACTATGTTGGACTGTATAGCTCTAGAGCCTATGGACCATAATAGCAACTTTGGTTTTTACTGTCAGTGAAGTGGAATGACATTAGAGATTTTTGCATAGAAGAATGGCATCATCACTGCAGCTGCTGTGTTAAGAATAGAGTAGGAGGCAAGTATGGAAGCAGAATGTCCAGTGAGGAGGCTAGTACAATAATTGAGGAAGAAATTATGGTTGCTTAAACCAGGGGATGTAGCAATGGAGTTGGTGAAAGTGATCTGTTTCTGGATATGTTTCTAAGCACAGCTGGCAGGATTTCCTGATGGATTGGATGTGGAATGGTAAAAGTCAAGAATGACTACAATTTCTCCCAAGCCCTGACTTTTGAAATAAGAATCTTTTTAAATTGAGGTATAATTTATATACCATAAAATACATCTTTTAAAGGTATACAATTTGGTGGTTTTAGTATACTCATGAGGTTGTACAACAATCACTAAGACCTAATTCCAAAACATTTTTCCACTCCAAAAAGAAACCTCTTACCCATTAGCAGTCATTCCCAGTATTCCCTTCCTCCAACCCCTGAAAATCACACATCTACTTTATATCTCTATGGATTTTCCCATTCTGGACATTTCATATAAATGGAATCATACATTATGTGGTCAGTTGTGTCTGGTGCTTTTCACTTCGTGTAGTGTTTCCAATGTTCATCCATATTGCAACATGTACTTCATTCCTTTTTATGGCTGGTTAGTATTCTATTACACAGATATTCCACATTTTGTCTAGCCACTCAACAATTGATGGTCATATGAGTTGTTTCCACTTTTTGGCTATTCTGAATAATGCTCCCATGAACATTCATGCACAAGGTTTTTTATGTCGAGATATGTTTTTCTTTCTCTTGGAAACTTACCAAGGAGTGGAACTGGTGGGTCATATAGCAGCTAACAATGTTTCCAAAGCAGTTGCACCATTTTGCACCACCAGCAATGAACGAAGGTTTCAATTTCTCTACATACTCACCAACTTTTCTTATTGCCCTGCGTTTTTTATAATTGCCATAGTGGTGGGTGTAAAGTGGTATCTCATTGTAGAAATTTACATTTCCCTAATGACTAATGATGTCGAGTGTCTTTTCATGTGTTCACTGCTTGTATATCTTCCTTGGAGAAATACATATTAAATTATTTGCCCATTATTAATTGGGTTTTTTTTTTTTTGCTGCACTGTAAGTTCTTTATATTCTCTCCATATTCTCATCATACCTTTATCAAATACACTATTTGCAAACATTTTTCATTCTGTGGGTTGCTTTTTTGCTTTCTTAGTAGTTTCGTTTAAAGCACTAAATTTTTTTATTTTGATGAAGTTCAATTTATTTTATGTTAGTTGCTTGTACTTTTGGTATTAGATTTTGTCAAATGCTTTTTCTGCAACTATTGAGATAATCATGGGATTTTTCTGCAACTATTGAGATGATCATGTGATTTTGTCCTTTATTACCTGGATGAATTGTCATGTATTGAAACAACCCAGCCTTCATGGGATAAATCCCAGTTGATCATAGTATATAACCCCTCTGTATATGTTACTAGATTCACTTTGCTAGTATTTTCTTGAGAATTTTTGTATCTATTATATACTTATAAGGGACATTGGCCTGTGGTTTTTTTGTGTGTGTCTGTGATGTCTTTGTTATGTTTTGGTATTATAGTGATACCAGTCTCATAGAACAAATTCGAAAGTGTGTCCTCATGTTTTTATTTTGGAACAGTTTGTGAAGAACTGATATTAATTATTCTTTAAACATTTGGTAGAATTCATGAGTAACTTATCTGGGCCTGACATTTTCTTTGTAGGAAGGTTTTTATTACTAATTCAATCTCTTGACTTGTTATATATCTACCGAGATGTTTTATTTCTTCTTTAGCCAGTTTCAGTAGTTTGTGTGTTTCCAGGAACTTTTCCATTTCATCTAGGCAATTGAATTTGTTGGCATAAATTTTTCACAATATTGTCCTAGAATCTTTTTTATTCCTGTAAGACCAGTAGCAATGTTTTCTCTTTAATTCCAAATTTCAGTAATTTGAGTCTTCTCTATTTTTTCTCAGTCTAGCTTAAAGTTTGTCAATATTGTTGATATTTTCAAAGAAGAAACTTTGAGTCTCATTGATTTTCTAAATTTTTTTATTTCATATTTCATTTATTTCTGCTCTACCCTTTATTATTTTCTTCCTTCTCCTGGCCTGGGGTTTTATTTGCTTTCCTTTTTCTAGCTTCTCCAGGTGAGGTTTAAGTTATTGATTTTAGATCTTATTATTATTTAGTATAGGCATTCACAGCTGAAAATTCCCTCTAAACACTGCATTAGCTGCATCTTGTAAGTTCTGGTATGTTGTGTTTTCATTTCCATCCAATTCAAAGTATTTTCTAATTCCCTTTGTGATTAGGTCTTTAAACTATTGGCTATTTAAGAGTATGTTGTTTAATTGTCATTAATTTGTGAGTTTCCCAAATTTCCTTCTGTTTATTTATTTCAATTGTAGACAGAGAACACATTTTATAAGATTTAAAACCTTTTAAATTTATTAAGACTTGCTTTGTGGCCTGGAGAATATTCCATGTGCCCTTGAGATATTGACTTTTCTGCTGATTTGGGATGGAATGTTCTATAGGTATCTTTTAGATCTAGTTGTTTCACAATGTTTTCAAGTCTTCTATTTCTTTCTTGATCTTCTTTCTGGTTGTTCTATGCATTATAGAAAATGGGGTATCGAATTCTACAATTACTGTTAAATTGTCTCTTTCCCCTTTCAGTTATATTATTTTGTGATTCTGGGCTCTGTTGTTAGGTGCACATGCATTTATAATTGTTCTATTTTTTTGATGGATTAACCCTTTTATCATTATAAAATATCTTTGTCTCTAGTAGCAATTTTTGCCATAAAGTCTGTTTTGTCTGAAACTAATGTAGACCCTTCAGCTTTCTTTTGAGAGATTAGTTTGCACGGTATAGCTTTGCTCATTCTTTTCCTTTCAGCCTATTTTTGTCTGTGAATCAAAAACATGCCTCTTACAGACAGCTTGTTATATCATTTTTTTTAATCTATCCCACCAATTTTTTCCGTTGAATTAGGGTGTTTAATCTTTTTATATTTAATAAAACTACAGATAAGGTAGGACTTGCCTATGCCATTTTATTCTTTTCTACATGTCTTATATCTTTTTGTTCCTCTATTTCATTTTTTTGAGACAGAGTTTCACTCTTGTTGCCCAGGCTGATCTAGGCTCACCACAACCTCCACCTCCCAGGTTCAAGTGATTCTCCTGCCTCAGCTTCCTAAGTAGCTGGGATTACAGGCACCCATCACCACGCCCGGCTAATTTTGTATTTTTAGTAGAGACGGGGTTTCTCCATGCTGGTCATGCTGGTCTCGAACTCCCGACCTCAGGTGATCCACCCGCCTAGGCCTCCCAAAGTGCTAGGATTACAGGAGGCAGCCGCCGCGCCCTGCCACTTACTTCTTTTACTACATTTTTTAGCTATTTTCTTTATAGTTTCCCTGGGGATTATAATTGGTAGGTGGAACATTACAACTTTAAAAGGTTGATGGGGAAAGGATCCTGAAAAGGAGAAGGTACTGAGAGAAGAGGAAAACTCGGGAGGGTGTGGTATCCTAAAATCCAAATAAAGGCTGGACGCGGTGGCTCACATCTGTAATCCCAGCACTTTGGGAGGCTGAGGCAGGTGGATGACGAGGTCAGGAGATTCAGACTATCCTGGCCAACATAATGAAACCTCATCTCTACTAAAATACAAGAAAATTAGCCGGGCGTGGTGGCGTGTGCCTGTAGTCCCAGCTACTCGGGAGGCTGAGGCAGGGGAATCGCTTGAACCCGGGAGGTGGAGGTTGCAGTGAGCCGAGATTGTGCCACTGCACTCCAGCCTGGCGACAGAGGGAGACTTTGTCTAAAAAAAAAAACAAAACAACAACAAAAATCCAATAAAGAAAACATTCAAAGAAAAGGGAGTGATCAATTGTGTTGAATACTGCTGAGAGAAGACATAAGGTCAGAAGTTTATTTGTGACCTTGACAGAGGACTGATGGTAGTGGTGTGAAAATATGACTAGAGTGAGTGAAACCCCTAGAGAAATACGGCAGGGGTAGGAGGGTGGGGGTCTATGTTCAAGAGAAACCTAAAAAAAGTCAGATTGAAAAAGGAAAAGGCATTTCAGATTCTCTGCCTCTTCTTTCTCTAAGAAGTCAAATAAAAATGAAAAAAAAAATGTGTGTATATAAAGGATGAAATGGATTCTGAGGATACTCTCAACAGTCAGAGTTCTCTCTTCTTTGTCTGAGAAGCAGCCATATGGGCCTCTGCAAATATTTAGGCATTTTATTTCAGGATGTATAATAGTTTGCAGAAACTATTTGGAAGGCCTTATAAGTATACAGTTGGCTTGGTCACAACATCCAGCTAGGGGGCTAGAAGCCAGAAAATCACAGATTACCTAATAATTTAGGGAAACCGTAATACTTTGATGTTGTCAACCTACATAACAAACAGAGACTCTCTTAAAAGAAAAATGGTATTTTGTGGAGAATACCGCTTTGCAATTGGAATACACATGCCATAGTAAACTATGTGCATAGTTGGGAAGATAAAGGAAGACAAAGACCTTTAAAGGAAAAGTAAGGAGGATTACATAATTGTTTTTGAGATTATTGTCCTTGACTACAAGGATCAGTAACAAGGGTGATGCCAATTCAATGTTAAACAGGTAGTTGCTGGGCAGTGTTCCTACAGGAGTATTTTTCTGTGTGTGTGTTTAAGATTGCAATGGCCTTTGTGCCATGTTGTGATTTTTGCAGTCTTTCATGACAGTTTTTGTTATCAGCCTTTTATGCATGAGAACCTCCCCATCATGGCCTTCCTTGGTTTTGTCAGGATTTTGTTTGTTTGTTTTCTTGTTTGTTTGTTTAACACAAGTGACCTCATTTTGATTCTGAAAGCTTTCACATTTCCCCTTTTTGATCAAGATCTTTCTCCAAAAGCACCAGTGATCAATCATCCTGTAGTTAGGTTTTCATTGTCCCTGGATGCTGGGATGGACCTATCCTAGACTGTTGGTCTGGTTCCTCATGGGAAGGAGTGAATGGTGCCTAGGAGACGTGTCAAAATCCCTTTAACCACATTTGAGCAACAAGGGAGGTTTGAAGGGAGTAGCTCTCAGGCTACATCTACCCCAAGATCATTATTAGGTTCAATTTTGTCTATTCCATAGTCTTTTATCATCATCTCAAAGTGTTGGGCCTGCATTATTTTCTCAGGAGTTATATGTCTGCAAAAATTTAACAAGTAACAGATACAAAGTTTTAAAAATAAAAATACAAAGTAAAATTAATTGTAATACTCCAATCCCAGTTTGCATAACAGTTTTGAGCCATGAACCTTGGCTTAAAAAGGCAACCAATTAAATAAATCATACAACCATTATCCTGCCAAATGAAAAAGGTAGAAATTAAGAGGCATAAGACTCTCATTATGATATGGAATCCTGTTCTAATATCTTGGTAAAAGCCGTCTACAGCATAAAAACATCACCTTCTTGTACTGGTTTGCAATTCGAATGTCTTTGTTGATGGCAACGGACAGTTTGATGAACTTTGTATGACCTATACATCAACCCTGAGACTTGTTCCTTAAAATTTACCTATTAATAACTTCAGTGTATGGGGCTTCCAGAACAAAGCATTTCTTATTTTTGGTAATTCTATGGAAGAAAATTGAACTGGAGGAAACTAGAAGAATTTAGGATTTAGTCCAGTCTATAGATAGATAACAAGAATTTGGAAAAAATGCATATGGCTACAGTTTAATAAGAGGAGTATTCTAGTGTTTTTAAAACATAGAAAGTACATAGGAATTACATAGGAACTCAAATCTGAATTTCCTGTGTAATTCAACGTAGAGATAAAAAGTGATCAATGTAGAGATAAAAAGTGATAAAAAGAAATCGAAGCCTCAAAACTTCCTCAGGCTAGAAAGCCACATCAAGGAAGACTTTAGATTTCACTTATAGTCTGAAGGTTCTTGGGCCTGCCAGGAAGTGACAATTTTTATTCACTCACTGTAAGGGTGAGAATCTTTGAAGTCAGGCATTCTATGCACATTCACAAATACGACATTTCAGTCAAAGCCTTGGTAATATAACCAATGAATTGTATTGTATACTGTTATATTTTTTGCTTGTTTTATAAAATTTTTATTTTATGTAAAAATAGGTAACATGGTTTCTTTCATTGCATGGATGCCTTGGATAATCCATTTAAAGAAGATCACTTAGTCCAACTAAATGAAACCTATATCCTTCATGTACTGATGGAAACACTGGTGGCACCTACTGAGTCCATATTTCTGGATCAGACTATGCCAGTTTGAGCAGACGCAGCAAGAGTGCAAACCCTGGCTGAATTTTCTCCAGCAGAGCTGCTGGTGACCCATCTTGCTTTCAGGAGTATAATGAGGTAAAGGCATATCCTGTATAAAGGGAGCAGATTCTTTTTGAATTTATGCAAGTAACCATATTGCAAAAAATAACAACAACAAGAAGAATACTCACAAATGTTTTCAAATTTTGGAGGGATCAAATAAGAAGAAAAAGCAAATGTTTTCACCTTTGTTCACAGCAGTATACCTTACCAAATAGCTGTAAACTATAGATAGCTTAAGAGATAAGATTTCCTTAAATCTGAAAAATAAAGCATTTAAGTAAAGAACGAATGATGTTTCAAATAAAAGTCATAAAAACATTATTTTTGGCCTGGTGCAGTGGCTCACATCTGTAATCCCAGCACTTTGGGAGGCTGAGGAGTGTGGATCACTTGAAGTCAGAAGTTGTAGACCAGCCTGGCCAACATGGCAAAACCCCATCTCTACTAAAAATACAAAAATTAGCCAGGCTTAATGATGTGCGCCTGTAGTCCCAGCTACTCAGGAGGCTAAGACATGAGAATAGCTTGAACCTTGGAGGCGGAGACTGCAGTGAGCCAAGACCACACCACTGCACTTCAGCCTGGGCACAGAGTGAGACTCCGTCTCAAAGAAAAAGGAAACAAAACAAACGTTTTTTTCACCAGTTTTCCAATGTCATTAATTTTGTTCTGCTTTGTCTTGATTAGCATCTTCATGAATCCATCAGTATTTTTATTAGAATTCTGGGACATTTTTATTTAGTCCATTGATTTTAAAGCTATTAGAAACCTGTATTTAAGAATACTTGTTAGTATCTTTTCCATGAATCTGATTACAAATGCTTTTAGAGAAAAATTGAGACGATAACGTGGAAGACAGATTTAAAATAGCCATCGTTAAAAATCTGATGAAAGTTCATTACAATCAGCAATTGACAAGGGAATTTGGGATTTTTGTGGCATTCAATATAATAACCAGAACTGTTACAGATATGACATATTACACTTTTAAGAATTTTATAGGGCCAGGCGTGGTGGCTCACACCTGTAATCTCAGCACTTTGGGAGGCCGAGGCAGGAGGATCACCTGAGGTCAGGAGTTCAAGACCAGCCTGGCCAACATGGTGAAACCCCGTCTTTACTAAAAATACAAAAGTTAGCCCAGCATGGTGGCAGCCATCTGTATTCCTAGCTACTCGGGAGGCTGAGGCAGAAGAATCGCTTGAACCTGGGAGGCAGAGGTGCAGTGAGCCGAGATCGCGCCATTGCACTCCAGCCTGGGGGACAAGAACGAGACTTCGTCTCAAAAAAAAAGAATTTTATATACAGTTTTGAAACATTTTTATTAGTAACATACCCATAAATGTAACTGGAAAAAAATCTAGTATCACTTCTCATTTGACAATGTTTCCCATATAATTTACCAAATAAGCCTAATCATTTAATATCTCTCTACAAGATGAGGAATACATCCTTTGAAGCTCTCCAGGGACACCACTGAAAAATATCAAAGTCAATTTTAGGTCAAAAATACTTAATTTAGAATTTTGATATGGGGAAGTCTGTCAAAGATACCCAAAGGTTTAAAACACTTGATCAAAACAGGATCACAGGTCACTGTGGAAATACTAGTTATTCATTTAACTAGAGTGATAATCAAAAGACTTCAAAAGCAATACAGAAAGTTACATGGATGTAAAAATCCTTAACCTCATCAAAACTCAGTTTCTCTAAGTAATCAAAAACCTAATAAACACAACATGAAATTATCTTAATAAAATATACAATCTTTGTTTCTCAGGCCAGTTACCTAAAGGATTTTGTTTTTATTAAAATCTTCTGGCAGTATGATTGCTTCTTTTTATGGGAAACCCATTTAGATATCCTGGAGTCAAACCTGATGAAAAGGCACTTGAATTTAATCAGACACAGGAAGAACATGTTGAAAGCTATGAGTGTACACCACATTAAAGAGGAACATAAACAGGAAAACCAACACCTTGAGCAGGGTAATCCATGGCTTTTAGTAATAGCATGGGAAGTTTTCTGGCTACATGAAGCAATCAAGACACATCAAGAAAAGCCAAGAGTAGGGAGTCAAGTTATACTGGAGGAAACATTGCTTTGCTAGGCCTTCAAGGGAAACATTTCAGTGTCAGGCCATAACAGTAGGGATAGAAATAGAGAGAACGTTATAGGAGCTGGCCAAAATATTTAAGGAGAGAGTTCTCATCCCAGACCTTCTCAAGGAGAGAAAGGAGGAGATCAGAAGGCAATGATATGTGACCTACAAATCTCATGCAGAGATACAGCAAAAGCTGAACTTCTGATATACGAATCCAAGAATCTTCAAGAGGAAAACTTTACCTTGATAATTGAAATTACCATTCTAAATGAGGAAAACAGCATTTCTAACCAGAAACTAGGAAAAACTAAATGTATCTCAGGAAGAAATTTGGCAGAAACATAAACTGTACAACAGGAAGAAGCTGCAGTTCAGAAGATAACTGAAAATTAAAAGAAACAGATTTCAGAATCAAAAATCAAAACCTCTTGCAACTTTTACTAAGAGAAGATCAATACTTCAAAAGAAACTTGGTTGTGCTAACACAGGGAACCAAAATTTTTTACTTATATATCGAAGCTCAATCTTTTTAATTTTTCATATCAAAAGCTCAATTTTTATATCAAAGCTCAATCTTTAGAAAGACATAATTTCCATCTAATTATAGCCAACTTGATCACAGACAAAATTTCTTTCCTAAATTCATCCTTCACAAACCTTATCACAACTTACTCAGACTGTCAATGACATGCTTCAGCCTTTTGCTTTGTCCTGTGTTTCCTCTTTCTTAAATAACTAGTCATTTTACTTTAGGAAAAAATTCACTACACAAAATTCTTTCTCATACAAAATTTTTCTTTTGTTCTTTTTTAATCTTCCTTACCAAAAATACATCTTTATACCTGTACCTTTCTTCACATCTCTCACTCTCCTACTTACTGGTTCCTTTCTATCTTGTTCTACGTCTTTTCTAAATTTACTTCTGGAAACAAGCCTCTGGATTGAGATTAAATTTTTTTTTCTCAATGAGGAATACGTTTTGTTGTTTTTTTTGTTTTTTTTTTTTTTTGAGTCAGAGTCTCACTCTGCTGCCCAGGCTGGAGTGCAGTGGCACGATCTTGGCTCACGGCAAGCTCCACCTCCTGGGTTCACACCATTCTCCTGCCTTGGCCTCCCAAGTAGCTGGGACTACAGGCGCCCACCACCACACCTGGCTAATTTTTTTGTATTTTTAGTAGAGACGGGGGTTTCACCGTGTTAACCAGGATGGTCTTGATCTCCTGACCTGGTGATCCGCTCACCTGCCTCCCAAAGTGCTGGGATTAGAGGCGTGAGCCACCGCGCCCGGCCGAGGAATACATTTTTATGCCTTTCTTATAATTTCTCTCATTAAAAACACATCTTACTTTTTGGTACACTTTGTGAACAGAATTATATATTACTTAGAATTTTTTACTCTTAGTAACCTCAATTTCTAGTGAAAACCTAGGAAGCAAGAAATTTTGAACTGTCGGCTACATCTCAGTATTTTATCTTATTTGTAAATGACCTAGACGTTAATATCTATCACTTAATTTAACATAATTTTAAGACTTTAAATCACATGAAAAGTTCATTTATAAACATGTATTTGACTTATTTTCTATTTTTTTATTTTTTCTTCTCATTATTGCATTTTTTTATTATTATACTTTAAGTTCTGGGATACATGTGCAGAATGTGCAAGTTTGTTACATAGGTATACACGTGCCATGGTGGTTTGCTGCAAACATCAACCCGTCATCTACATTAGGTATTTCTCCTAATGCTATCTGTCCCGTAGCCCTCCACCCCTCTACAGGCCCTGGTGTGTGATGTTCCCCTCCCTGTGTCCATGTGTTCTCATTGTTCAACTCCCACTTATGAGTAAGAACATGCAGTGTTTGGTTTTCTGTTCCTGTGTTAGTTTGCTGAGAATGATGGTTTCCAGCTTCATCCATGCTTCTGCAAAGGACATGAACTTATTCTTTTTCACGGCTACATAGTATTCCATGGTGTATATGTGTGGGTTGGTTCCAAGTCTTTGCTATTGTGAATAGTGCTGCAATAACCATATGTGTGCATGTGTCTCTATAGCAGAATGATTGATAATCCTTTGGGTAAATACCCAGTAATGCAATTGCTGGGTTAAATGGTATTTCTGGTTCTAGATCCTTGAGGAATCGCCACGCTGTCTTCCACAATGGTTGAACTAATTTACACTCCCACCAACAGTGTAAAAGCATTCCTATTTCTCCACATCCTCTCCAGCATCTGTTGTTTCCTGACTTTTTAATGATCACCATTCTAACTGGCATAAGATGGTATCTCAATGTAGTCTTGATTTGCGTTTCTCTAATGACCAGTGATGATGAGCTTTTTTTCATATGTTTGTTGGCCGCATAAATGTATTCTTTTGAGAAGTGTCTGTTCATATCCTTCGCCCAGTTTTTGATGGGGTTGTTTTTTTCTTGTAAACTTATTTAAGTTCCTTGTAGATTCTGGATATTAGCCCTTTAACAGATGAGTAGATTGCAAAAATTTTCTCCCATTCTGTAGGTTGCCTGTTCACTCTGATGATAGTTTGTTTTGCTGTGCAGAAGCTCTTTAGTTTAATTAGATCCCATTTGTCAATTTTGGCTTTTGTTGTCATTGCTTTCAGTGTTTTAGTCATGAAGTCCTTGCCTATGGCTATGTCTTCAATGGCAATGTCTAGGTATTCCTCTAGAGTTTTTATGGCTTTTAAGTCTTTAATCCATCTTGAGTCAAATTTTGTAGGAACGGTCCAGTTTCAGTTTTCTGCATATGGTTAGCCAGTTTTCCCAACACCATTTATTAAATAGGGAATCCTTTCCCTATTGCTTGCTTTTGTCAGGTTTGTCAAAGATCAGATGGTTGTAGATGTGCGGCATTATTTCTGAGGTCTCTGTTCTGTTCCATTGGTCTATATATCTGTTTTAGTATCAGTACCATGCTGTTTTGGTTACTGTAGCCTTGTGGTATAGTTTGAAGTCAGGTAGCATGATGCCTCCAGCTTTCTTCTTTTTGCTTAGGATTTTCTTGGCTATACAGGCTCTTTTTTGGTTCCATATGAAATTTAAAGTAGTTTTTTCTAATTCTGTGAAGAAAGTCAATGGTAGCTTGATGGGGATAGCACTGAATACATAAATTACTTTGGGCAGTATGGCCATTTTCATGATATTGATTCTTCCTATCCATGAGCATGGAATGTTTTTCCATTTGTTTGTGTCCTCTCTCTTCCCTTGAGCAGTGGTTTGTAGTTCTCCTTGAAGTGGTCCTTCACATCCCTTGTAAGTTGGATTCCTAGGTATTTTATTCTCTTTGTAGCAATTGTGAATGGGAGTTCACTCATGATTTGGCTCTCTGTTTGTCTGTTCTTGGTGTACAGGAATGCTTCTGGTTTTTGCACATTGATTTTGTATCCTGAGACTTTGCTGAAGGTGCTTATCAGCTTAAGGATATTTTGGGCTGAGACAATGGGGTTTTCTAAATATACAATCACGTCATCTGCAAACAGAGACAATTTGACTTCCTCTCTTCCTATTTGAATACCCTTTCTTTCTTTCTCTTGCCTGATTGCCCTGGCCAGAACTTCCAATACTATGTTGAAGAGCATGGACTAATAGTATGGTGAGAGAGGGCATCCTTGTCTTGTGCCAGTTTTCAAAGGGAATGCTTCCAGCTTTTGCCCATTCAGTATGATATTGGCTGTGGGTTTGTCATAAATAGCTCTTATTATTTTGAGATATGTTCCATCAGTACCTAGTTTATTGAGAGTTTTTAGCATGAAGGGGTGTTGAATTTTATCAAAGGCCTTTTCTGCATCTGTTGAGATAATCATGTGGTTTTTGCCATTGGTTCTGTTTATGTGATGAATTGTGTTTATTGATTTGCGTATGTTGAACCAGCCTTGCATCCCAAGGGTGAAGCCGACATGATCATGGTGGATAAGATTTTTGATGTGCTGCTGGATTCGGTTTGCCAGTATTTTATTGAGGATTTTTATATCCATGTTCATCAAGGATATTGGCCTAAAATTTGTTGTTGTTGTTTTGTCTCTGCCAGATTTTGGTATCAGGGTGATGCTGGCCTCATAAAATGAGTTAGGGAGGATTCCTTTCTTCTATTGTTTGGAATAGTTTCAGAAGGAATGGTACCAGTTCCTCTTTGTACCTCTGGTGGAATTTGGCTATGAATCTGTCTGGTTCTGGACATTTTTTGGTTGGTAGGCTATTAATTACTGCCTCAGTTTCAGAACTTGTTACTTGTCTGTTCAGGGATTTCACTTCTTCTTGATATAGTCTTGGGAGGGTGTATGTGTCCAGGAATTTATCCATTTCTTCTAGATTTTCTAGTTTATTTGCATAGAGGTGTTTATAGTATTCTCTGATGCTAGTTTTTCTTCTGTGAGATCAGTGGTGATATCCCGTTTATCATTTTTTATTGTGTTTATTTGATTCTTCTCTCTTTTCTTCTTTATTAATGTGGCTAGTGGCCTATTTATTTTGTTAATCTTTTCAAAAAACCAGCTCCTGGATTCATTGATTCATTGATTTTTAGAGGGGGTTTTTGTGTCTCTATCTCCTTCAGTTCTTCTCTGATCTTAGTTATTTCTCGTCTTCTGCTAGCTTTCAAATTAGTTTGCTCTTGCTTCTCTAGTTCTTTTAATTGTGATGTTTGGGTGTCGATTTTAGATCTTTCCCACTTTCTCCTGCGGGCATTTAGTACTATAAATTTCCCTCTACACACTGCTTTAAATGTGTCCCAGAGATTCTGGTACATTGTGTCTTTGTTCTCACTGGTTTCAAATAACGTATTTATTTCTGCCTTAATTTTGTTATTTACCCAGTTTTTTATCTAAATTATTTATTTTTCAAAAATTTACCTAGACCATTTATGAAAACTGACATATTGAACAAAGCAAGTCATCATTTCAAGTTATTTCCCTGTTAATCATTTTTGTAGGCTCTGAATATTTGGTGTTCATCTCAACATCAGCACAAAGGTCAGAAGTAGGCTGGAAAAAAATAAATAAATAACGAGAGATCTTAGAAGCCTCTATATATTAACTCTGTAGTTGCAGTTTTTACTTCAGCTCCAAGAAAAACAGGCTTGGTGAGTTCAAATGATCTCCATGATAGCCATGGATTTAGAAATGCGCATGAGAAAAGCGATGTAGTCTGCTGGGGCCATAGAAAAACTGGCATGACTTAGAATTTTGAGAATCCCATTCCCTTTCTTATCAATCTTTCCAGAGCAAAGAAAATCCTATAACTTTGATCGGGGGATATCAGGAGTTTGGACTGGTGTTTATATGGTGGTGACTGTCCTAAGTGGCTTTCAACTGGCCATCTTGCATCCACCATTTAGAATGTTCTTTTTTGCTCTCAGAAAATTTTCAAAAACAAGCAAGGGAAAAGAGTCAAATCATTTGTACGCACACCTAACCAAGCCAAAATGAAACTGAAATCAGTGTGTTCACAAATATTTTAAATCAGGCATACAGATCAAACACAATATTAAATTAGGCACGCAGAACCAAGATGAATTCACCAGAAAAGATATGCCCCACAGAGAATGTAAATCCTGTAGAAACCAAGCTACTCAGACCAGGACACTTGTCTTTATACAAGAAAGGGCTTTCAACGAACAAAAACAAAAACAAACAAACAAACAAAAAAAAAAAAACACTTTCACGGTCCCAAGAGAGATAGATGCAAGGTTTTTTATTTAAGATAGCCTTATAACAAAACCAAATCCCGAATAAATTCAAAAAGCCTGTACCAAAAAGAAGGGGGTTTGGCTTGAGACAAGACTCCTTGTGCAGAAAAGGTGAGCCATGAAGGAGAGAGCCCATAGAGCTCAGGTGAGTACTGCATATCAGTTCCAGGAATCACCAATTCCTTCCAAAAGTGATCTTATGTAAGGTCCCACTTCTGGACACCATTTCTATCAGAGAAGCTGTATAGAAGAAAGTGATGCTTATTTGGGGGTGCAGCATTACAATGGGAACACACACACTGTAGTTAACTATCCTTGACTACAAGGATCAAGAACAAGAGTAGCACTAGCTCAAGACTGGACAGGCAGTTGCTGGGCAGCTGTCCCCACAGGAGTATTTTTTTGCGTAAGGTTGTAATGGCCTTTGTGCAAAGTTGTGTTTTTTTCAGTCTTTTGTGATATTCTTATTATCAGTCACGTATGCATGAGAACCTTCTCTTCATGGCCTTCCCTGGATCTATTTGTCAAGATTTTTTTTTTAACACAAGCAACTCCATTTTGATTCTGACAACTTTCACAGTGTCCACCTAAGAGAGAATTTTCTTTTCCTTTCACTTCAGATACTATCACACTTATTCAATCCTTAAAGTATTCAAAGGCAATCAGCAACATTTGAATCCTTTTCTATTCCTAATGAAAGTAAAAATGTCTTCCCAATTTCCTGAGTGGGAATTGAGGCCAAATAGAAGATAGTTTTCCACAGGAAAGGTCTTCCAATAGACCAGAAATGGGGAAAAGTATACGTAATAGACTTAATACTTGCCTGCCTCCCCAACATCTATTCCCTTTATTCTTGCTAAATTCCCCCAAATTCAGATATACACACCTTCCCCTAGGGCAGAGTTTCTCAATGTTGGCACTATTGACATTCTGAGCCAGCTAATTCTTTGTTTGCGGGTGGAGGGATGGACTGTCCTGTGCACCATAACATTGCTACATGTTTAGCATCTTCCCTGGCCTCCACCCACTAGATTCCAGTAGCACACCTCCCACCCTCCAGTTGTTCCACGGGGGCAAAATCATTTCCCTTTGAAAACCACTGCTGCAGGGGTAGAACACAGTTGTTCAGGCCTACATCAATTATTACAATCCCATTCTGGCCCACAGTTATCTTTTCAAGGGGAAACACATGTCCCAATTCAGTTCAAGAGTATTACAGCAAATGTTTGTTAGCTTCACGAAATGAAATTCTCACTCTCTCTAAATTTTGTAGTGTATGAAAGAAACTCTAAGAACCAGTGCTTTCATTTTCCCTGCACTAGGGAAAAAAGCCAGGCTTAAAATGAAAAAAAGCCAGGCTTAGAATGAAGCTGACACCACATGAGGCTAAACAGAAACTCTGAAAGAAACTGAGTTCTGATTACATTTTCAAATTGCTAAGTCAGTTCTGACCCGGAATCATGAATGTATCTCCTTTTTTTGTTTGTTTGTTTAAGACAGTTTCAGTTGGGTTTTCTGTTATTTGGTACTGTTAAAAGAAAAGCTTTAGACAAATTAGATTTAGGAGTTTAATTGAGCAAAAAATACATTCGTGAATCCCTCAGAAGCAGCAGAGGTTCAGAGAGCTCCGCCCCACAACATGGGCAGGAAGCATTAATGGACAGAAAACAGAAGTGAGGTGCAGAAACAGCCTTATTGGTTACAGCTCTGCGTTTACCTTTTCTGAACATCACCTGATCCGTGGGCTGCCTGCAACTGACTGAAGCTCCACTGTTGTGATTGGCTGAGCCTCAGCCATTTGTGACAGAAGTTAGGCTTTGAGTTAGTTTATGTACTAAGTTAGGTTGCAGTTCATTATGTAAGGATTCAAAGTACGAAGGCATCCTCAGGCCAAATTTAGTTTAGTTGAACACTATTAAAGGCATCTTACCTTGTAAAATATGGTAAGTAGATTTATGACATTTAGACATCAGGAAAGTTTTGACCCAGTCTAAAAAGAAGAAGTCTATTATTAACTTCCAGGTTTGAAAAAAAGTTAAGGAGAGTTGAACTTAATTTCCGTCCGTCTTTGAACTCACTGCATCCATCCCAAAGTCATGTCAGTTGTGTAGTCAAATGAGTTATGTCAAAAGTGCTTCATCATATAGAACCCATCAAAATGCCCTGATTACCATTTCAGGCAGAATGGTCGCAAGAGACCTTATGGCAGAAAAGAAAGATAATGACCACACGGATTTTAGGTGTTTTTATTACTACCTTGTTGACATCGGCAAAATCACCCCTCTGGGTCAACATTTGTCAAACTGTAGTCCATGGATCCTTAGGAGCCCATGAGCCCTTTTCAGGGGACCCACAAAATCCATACTATTTTTATAACAATATTAAGGAAAAATTTCATCACATCGACAGTTGCACCAATGGTTGGCAAAACTACAGGGGTCTTAGCACAAATCAAGGCAATGGCAACAAACCATACTCACAGTAATTATATTTTTTATTCCCAGTAAAACAAACAAAAAATCACTTCACTTAAGAATATCCTTGACAAAAGAGCAGAAATTATTAATTTTAGTACATCTTGACCGTGATTGCGTGTCTTTTTAATTCTGTGTGACTAAATGGAAAGAATGCTTAAAGCACTTCTGCGGCATACCCAAGTACAATGATCGTCTTGAGGAAAAGAACTTGCGTGATTGTTTGAATCACCAGCTGAACTAGTTGCTTTTTTCATGAAATGCCATTTTTACTTGAAAGAACAACTGACAAACTATGGTTTTCTCAGACTTGGGTATCTGGCAGACATTTCCTCAAAAATGAGCAAGTGAACCTGTCACTTCAAGGAAAACAATCTTGATAAAATTTGAGCTCTCAAGAGAAAATTAGAATTTTGAAAAACTTGTATCTACCACAGTAAGCTTGACAGCTTCCCAGCATTTAAGATCTTTTCTGATGAGATCAGTAGTCATGTTAAAAATGTAATTTTTTGATATTGTATAATAAGATATGTCAGATTTGAAAGATCTGCATAACTCATTGAACCATTTTTCTGTTAGGTTGTTTGTCATTTTCTTATTGGTTTTAGGAGTTTTTTTTTCTAGATAGGAAGCATTTTTCAGTTATGTGCATTTATATCTTATCTTGTACTATTTGCTTGTCTTTCCACCCTCTTTATGATGTCTTCAATAAACAGAATTTTTTGGTTTTTATGTAGTCAAATTTATCAATCTTTTCCTTAATGGTTAGTGTTTGTTGGCCTTGTTTTCTGATCCTGAGACAAGAATATATTCTCCCATGTTATCTTCAGAAACGTTGTGGTTTTACCTTTTACATTTAGGTTTTTAATCTACCCAGAATTTTTAATTAGGTTGAATTAAATTATTATTAGGTTTCATTAGGTCGAATAAAATTGCCTATACTTGACAGCTTTTGACCTACAAAATTGCTATTCTATATCATTCAACACAATATATGATGTGAGGCAGGAATATATTTTTGTTTCTTCCCATATGAGTAGCAAATTTCCCCATTACTATTTATTTACAAGTCTATCTTGCCCACTGATCCACAGTGCCAACTTTCTAATGAAGTTCTTTTTGTTGATCTCTGTTCCAATACTACACCATCTCGATTATTACGGTTTTAAAACAATTATTAATATCTTTAGGGCAAGACCTCCCACCTTGTTCTTTCTTGTCAGTGAATTCGGCTATTCTTGACTCTGCCTTTCCAAACAAATTCTTTAACCAGCTTGTAAGTTTTCAACAACAACAACAAACAAACAAACACACAAAAAACAGTGAGAATTTTAATTGGAATTGCACTAACTCCATACATCAACTTGGAAGAATAGGCCTTTTCGCAATGTTGGGTCCTCCAGTCAATGAACACCGAATACCTCTCAATTTATGTCTTATTTAATATCTTTCAATAAAAAGTTATAATTTTCATCTAAGAGGTTTTACATGTCTCTTATTAGATTCCCTTCCAGGTACTATTTTGGGTCTGAGATTTGATTTTATACTACTTACAAGCTAATAAGTTGACCTGTTATTGTTTCATGAATGCTGGCAGAAGACACAAGCCTCCTGAAGAGATGAAAACTCTATTACTTACGGCCTAGCAAGCAGCATGTGCATTGGTTTTCCTCAACCCAAGTCCCATGAAGGATTACAGGTGGATGCTATGCACGGAGGGGGTTTGCCTGACAGCTGAGGAACACTGAGCTTGGGAAAGCCATTATTCCATTGCAAGCAAGAAGCAGGCTTGCTCTTTTCTCCAGAGGAAAACATTATCTTGTCCTGCAAGATTTTTCACTGCAAAAGCAACCCCTTGTGGCCTGCATGAAGAATTGCTGGGGCCTTGCATTCTTGTAAAAGTAATCTTGTAAATGATTACCTTTGTAAAAATTTCATTTTCTAACTCTCTGTTGCTGATACACAGAAATATAATTTAATTTTGTACACTAATCTTTTAGCATGCATACCAAACTCATTAATTCTAATCATTTATCCTTCCACTCTTTTTTTTTTTTTTTCTTGAGACAGAGTCTCACTCACTCTGTTGCCCAAGCTAGAGTGCAGTGGCACCATCTTGGCTCATTGCAACCTTCACATCCCGGGTTCAAGCAATTCTCCTGCCTTAGCCTTTTGAGTAGCTGGGATTACAGGCATGTTCTACCGCACCCAGCTAATTTTTGTATTTTTAGTAAAGACAGGGTTTTACCATGTTGGCCAGGCTGGTCTCAAACTCCTGACCTCAAGTGATCCCCCTGCCTCGGCCTCCTGAAGTGCTGGGATTATAGGTGTGAGCCACTGTGCCTGGCCTATTCTTCCATTCTATAAAATAATATCTTGTATGTTTTCTTTAAAAAAAAAGATAAAAGTAAACTGCATCAGTTAAAATAGTATGTAAATCATATTTTAAATAATAAAGTATTGTTTCTTTTGTCCTAAACATTACATCTTTTATTCTTTTTTTCCTGCCTTATTTCATTGGTTAAAATCTCCAGAGCAATGTAAGTGGTGAGAGATAGCACTCTCATCTCATTTTCTTTTAATCTCAAAAAGAAAGTTTTCAAAATTGTATCATTACAAATGATGCTTTCTTTTCTTCTCTCCCCTTTTATTTTTATAGATACCTTCTATTAAATTAAATAATTCTTTTCTACTTTCACTTTGCTAAATGTTTACAATGCTTACTTCCACTTTGCTAAATGCTTTGCTAAATGTTATACTGGATAATATATTTTCTGCACCTATTGTTAGTTATCATAATATGACTTTCCTCCATTTATCTAGTAATGTTAAAATAAACATAATTTTCTATATTAAAATATTACATTCTTGAGATAAACTCAACTTTGTCAGGATGTATTATCAGTTTTATACATTGTTAAATTTGATTAATCTTTTCATTTATGTTGGCATTTGGAGTACAAAATTTTCTTCAAGTCCTGCTTTAGCTTCATCTCACACATTTTGATTTGTAGTATTTTATATTTTCATTTGATTTAAATTTTTTCTAATTTCCATAAGCATTTCTTTTTTGAACCAAGGGTTATTTAGAAGTGTTTTTTCATCCACAAAACAATAACCCTTCTAGTTATCATTCTATCATCAATTTCTAGCTTAATTTGATTGTGCTCAGAAGACTCCATCTACATTTTTCAGTCTTTTAAAACTTGTGTAGGTTTGCTTTACAGTCAGCATATAGCCAATTTTCGTAAGATATTCTGCGTATTTTGAAAAAAATGGATATGCTGCACTGGTCAAGGCAATGATATGTGTTCATTAAGTCAAGATTTTCCATCAGGTTGTTCAAAATACTCTAAATTTCAATTGATACTTTTATTCGCTTGTTCAATCAATTATTGAAAAAGGAGTATTAAAATGACCTACTATGAGGCCAGGTGCAGTGGCTCCTGCTTGTAATCCCAGCACTTTGGGAGGCGGAGGCGGGCGGATCACTTGAGGTCAGGAGCTCGAGACCAGCCCGGCCAACACGGTGAAACCCTGTCTCTACTAAAAAATACAAAAGTTAGCTGGGTTTGGTGGCCCATGCCTGTTGTCCCAGCTACTTGAGAGGCTGAGGCACGAGAATCACTTGAACCCAGGAGGTGGAGGTTGCAGCGAGCCGAGATCACCTCACTACACTCCAGCCTTGGCCATAGAGCAAGACTCCATCTCAAAATAAAATAAAATAACCCAATATGATTATGGATTTGTCTATTTCTTCTTTGAATTCTGACCATTTTTGCTTGAATATTTGGATGTCTTATTATTAAGGTATATATAATTTAAAATTATTATAACTTTTTGATAAACTGAAGTGGGTTTTTTTGTTTGTTTCTATGAAGTGATTATCTCTGGTAAGAATTTTGGCTTTTCTGATCTTAAAATAATTACAGTAGTTTCCTTTTGGTTAGATTTTGCCTGATGTATCTTTTTTCATTCTTTTTTCTTTTACCCTTTCTATATCCTTATATTTTAGATGTTTCTTTTATAGATAGCATATAGTTGGATTTTGTATTTTATCCAATCAGATCATCTTTTTGCTGTTAACTCTGTAGCACTTATTCTTTTTTATTAAATAAACTGTATTTTTTAGAACAGTTTTAGATTTACAGAAAAATTACAAAGGCAGCACAGAAGGCTTCCATATATTCTATACCCAGTTGTCCCTATTATTAACATCTTAAGTTAATATATTATATTTTTTATAATTAATTAGCTGATATTGACACATTATTATTAACTAAAGTCAGATTTCTTTTTTTTTCTTTTTTTTTTTGTTTTTTGTTTTTTGGAAATGGGGTCTTTCTATGTTGCCCAAGTTGGTCTCAAACTCCTGAACTCAAGCAATCCACCCGCCTCAGCCTCCCAAAGTGCTAGGATTACAGGTGCAAGCCACCGTGCCCAGCCCAGATTTCTTTTCACCTAATATCCTTCTTCTGTTCCAGGATTCCATCCAGGATAACACATTACATTTAGTCACAATGTCCCCTTAGGTTCCTCTTGGCTGTGATGATTTTTAAGGCTTTCCTTGTCTTTGATGACCTTGACAGTTTTGAAGATTACTGGCCAGATATTTTGTAAAATGTCTCCCAATTGGGATTTGTCTGATTTTTTTTCTTATAATTAGACTTGACATAGTTTGTTTTGAGGAGGAATAACACAGAAGTAAAGTGCCATTTTCATCACATCATAACAAGGGTACATACTATCAACATGACTTATCACTGCTGAGGTTGACCCCACTCACTGGGCTGAGATACTGTTTATCAAGTTTCTCCATTATTAGGTTATTCTTCTTTTCCCCCATCCATACTGTATTTTTTGGAAGTCACTATGTGCAGACCACACTTGAGTTATACATCATCTCCTTGAGGGCAAAGTATCTACAGAAATTACTTGCAATTTTTCTGCATGGGAGAATTGTTTCTTCTCTTTCATTTACTTATTCATTCAATCATTTATTTTTATCTCTATAGACTCATGGATATTTGCTTTAACTTTGTGTTATAAGTCAATACTACTTCATTTTGTGGCTCAAATTCCTCCAGTTTTGGCTTTTGAGAGCTCTTCTAGTTGGCTCCCTGCACCCCTACATCATGGTGAAATTTTTGTTTTGGTTTTTTTTTAATTTTTTTGTGTTTGTTTGAGCATTTTCTTACTTTATGGCATTCCAAGATGTTCTAGGCTTATTTTGCATATTTCCTGCCCCAGTCTTAGAATCAACCATTTCTCCAAGAAGCCTGACTTTTTAAATTATTATTATTGGATAATGGTATTATAAATCAAGATCTGGGAGCTAGGTGTGTTCATTGTTACTGGGGTGTCATTTTTTTCTCTCAGGCCCTCTCAGTTGACAGGGCAAATAAATATCTGTGTGTATATTAACCCACACATAACCATTTTTATCTATATCAGATGACGTAAGTTCTTACTGATGTCCCCAACTCTAGTCCATATGGCTCATTCTAGCCTCTTCTCCATGCTTCTCTGTAAATTCCCACTCCAACAGTGAGACACCTAACTCCCACCATCTGCCATCCATTTACTTAATTGTACAATTCCAGTATACAGCCGTAGTAGTATCAGAATTGTTAACCTGTACCTCCATGGGAAGCAATTTTGTCAGCTAGAGTCCAGTGCTTATGTTCCATTTGCCTTTAGTCTTAACAGACACCATTTATTTCCAAACCTACCACCTATCTCTCCCACCTATTCTCCCACCCTATTCAGTGAGATCTTTTAAAATGTATTTGTGATCTAGTTAGATTCTGTTGTCACAGTTGCATTATTTCTGGGGATCACTCAGACACCTAAATGATTTTTCTCTTAATTTGCATGCATTGAGGTCCACTGTTTGTGTTGTACCGCCCTATGAGTTTTGACAAAAGCATAACATCATGTATCCTCCGTCATAGTGGCATACAGAATAGTTCCGCTGCCCTAAAAAAAAAAAAAAAAAAAAAAAATTCCTTGTGCTTTGTTCATTCATTCCTCACTTTCTAAACCCCTGGCAACCACTGATCTTTTTACTGACTGTATAGTTTTGACATTTGTAGAATTTCATGTAACTGTAATCAAATAATATATAGCCTTTTCAGACTGGTTTCTTTTATTAAGCAACATGGATTTAAGATTCCTCCACATCTTATCATGGCTTCATAGCTTATTTCTTTTATCACTGAATAATATTTCATGGATATACCAGTTTGTTCATCCATTCACCTATTGAAGAACATCTTGGTTGCTTCCAGTGTGGGGCAATTACGAGTAACACTCTTACAAACATTTGTATGAAGGTTTTTGAGTGGACATAAATTTTCAGCTTAACTGGATGAACATGTAGAAATTTGATTGCCAGAAGGTATAGTTAAGAGTATGTTTAGCTTTGTAAGAAACTGCCAAACTCTTTCAAAGTGGCTGTACCATTTTGCATTCCCACCAGCAATAAATGTGAGTTTCTGTTTCTCTGAATCTTAGCCAGGATCTTATATTGTCAGTTTTCTACTTTTGACCATATAGGTGTGTAGTGGTATCTCATTGTTGTTTTATTTGCAATTCCCTAATAACAAATGTTGTTGAGTATCTTTTCACATGCTTACATGTCATCTATCTTCTTTGGTAAGGTGTCCATTCAGATTTTTGC
Source organism: Pan troglodytes (assembly GCF_028858775.2). Classification (NCBI taxonomy): domain Eukaryota; kingdom Metazoa; phylum Chordata; class Mammalia; order Primates; family Hominidae; genus Pan; species Pan troglodytes. The sequence goes on from NC_072398.2 coordinate 73,813,097, forward strand.
TCTGTTTTTTGTTTGTTTTGTTTGTTTGTTTGTTTATTTTTTCAGACGGAGTCTCACTCTGTAGCCCAGGCTGGAGTGCAGTGGGGCGATCTCGGCTCACTGAAAGCTCCGCCTCCCAGGTTCACGCCATTCTTCTGCCTCAGCCTCCCGAGTAGCTGGGACTACAGGTGCCCGCCACCACGCCCAGCTAATTTTCTGTAATTTTAGTAGAGATGGGGTTTCACCATGGTCTCGATCTCCTGACCTCGTGATCCTCCCACCTCGGTCTCCCAAAGTGCTGGGATTACAGGCGTGAGCCACCGCGCCCAGACGGTTTTTTTTGTTTTTTGTTTTGTTTTGTTTTTTTAACCCCTGTTTTGTTGGGTGCTTAAGCTACTTGCCGTGAAATTTCCTGTGTGTGGAAAGGTTGAAGTTGGGTTTAGATCTCACTCACATCTATACTTAGCTTGTGACACGTTGGATTTACAGAATTTGGGAATAGGCTTTGAACTTTGTTTTCTGTCTCTCTCTTTCTCTCTTTTACACATACACACATGCACACACACACACACACACACACACACACCATACACACAGAGGCACTTGTCCTAAAATAATATGAAAATTGAAGCTCAGGCTCATCATGTTCAGCAATAGCCCTTAGGGTAAAACCAGTTTCGGAGTTTTGCTTACTTCTCTTGGTTCCTGCCTTCCCTTAGATGTTGGACTGATAAATCCTTGCTGCTATGTTTTACCAGTTCTTGGATGCCTTTAGGAAGAGTTTTTAAAATATGCATTAACTTGCTTTTTTAATATTAGCAAGAAGATTGTTGCAGGTACCTAGCCATTATATTACCAGAAACAGAGCAATGCATTTCTGAACAAGCATGTTTACAGCAAGGAGATTATTCACTGTGAATTCTGACTAAACAGGACAAAATAGAGATCTGTGGCTTGACAGTTTTTCAAAGGAAACTTAGAGAAATATGATAGTAATTACCTTTATACACACACATATATACTAAACTAGAAGTTTCAGGCTGGTGGGGATTCGAGGTTCAACCTCTGTCTGTGAGGCCTAGCCAAACTAGTTCTTCTCTAAAAAGATAGATTTCATTAATTCAACAAATATTTATAGTGCAACTATTCTACATCCTGGGGATATAGCAGTGAAAGAAAACCAAGTCCCTATCCTCATTGAATATAAATTCAAATGGAGATTCATGTCTGTGACTTTTTCAGTACCATGTTCTAACCAGCAGAGTTATGCAGCACAGTTGGCATAGAGCTATCAGTGTCATGTTTCCTGAGGCCAACTCAGCAGGTGAAAAAAAATACTAGAGTAAAAAGGAGGTTTTTTTTTTTTTCCTTTAACAGCCCATGCTCCACAAATGATCCATTATTTTTCATTCCTCTGAGTTAAGTCTTCTTAAATCTCTGCCCCTTCCACAGTGGGCATAATTGAGAGCAAGGAGGATATTCTTTGTCCATTTACATGGCAAACCCTGCTGTAGTCGGTCATGCTTCAGTCTGGAAAATCAGTTTTCTTTTCCTCCTTTATAGTCTGTGTAAAATCACTGTAGAGGTCGCACCCTTAAGCTTGGGAAGTGAATGGGAAGTTGGATATGTTTTTTTAGTGAACTGGAAATACCCAAGTAAATTAAGTTTATTTCAGGATTAGGAGGTCTTGGCCCTAATTTCAAGGCCTGACAATCTGCTTCTACAAGAGTACACGTGAGCGGAGACTATGTACCAAGATGCCATCTGCTAGCTCAGGGCAGGGGTTCTTACCTTCTTGCTTGCTGCTGGATCATCTCAGATTAACACTTACAGACCCCAGAGACTAATGGAGAGAATCTGCTTCTACGCAAAGCCTTGTCTTCAAAGTCCCAGGACAGCATAGAAGAAAGCAGGGAAGAAAATTGCACATGCCCTATACTTATCATGACGTAAATCACTTGGATATGCAAAAAGAGCAGAAGGCAGCATTTTGCAGCATGTGTTCCTCAATATCCCTTGAAATGTTCCTGGGGGAAAAATGTAGTTGTTTATCCATTTCTTGAATCTTCTTAAAGTGTATTACCATACTAAAGATTTTGAGAAGTTATGCAACAAAGTAAAGAAAGCTGCGTAATATTATCAGAACATTTCTCAAATTTCTGAAATCATTTTATGATGGAGCCTTTTTTTGTCCACATGACATCCAGTGTTTTATGAAATCCTTTTGGGAGGGTGCCCTGAGGGAAACATAGCGGTCAGTATTTTTGTGTTAAAGTGATAAGGTTATGGGGCCTTTTTCCTCCTTTCCAAGCAGGTTGTAATCCAAATTGTTTGATTATTTTGTTGGTTTATTTATTTTGGTGTCCGAGTTCTTAGTTGCAAGTTTGTTACTGGAAAGGGGTTCCAATCCAGACCCCAAGAGAGAGTTATTGGATCTTGTGCAAGAAAGAATTTGAGTCCACAGAATAAAGTGAAAGCAAGTTTATTAAGAAAGTAAAGGAATAAAAGAATAGACAGAGTAGGATGTTGCCAAAAATAAAAGGAGGAACGCACCCACCTTAGGTATAAAGCTTGTTTATTTATCAGGTAACCAAAATCAGGAGGGAGATGTACTCTACTACAGGGATTTGGGATAAAGGATTGCTGATCTTTGCGTAACTACTACCGTTCACAAGAGTCTATATTATTATCTTTAAAGCAAAACTTATTCTTAAACTAGGAATGGTTTTGTTCTTAATATATTGGGACATCAGGACATTTCCTGGGTCTGTTAGGTCTTGGGTCTGTTTCTGTTTCATTATGCAAAAATATCTAGTGGCTAAGAATGCCTGACCTTCCGGAAGTGCCGCCCAGCAGGCTTTGGCCTCATTTTACCCAGTCCCTATTCAAGATGGAGTTGCTCTTGTTCAAATGCCTCTGACATTTCCCCCCTTCCTTTTACAAGGAGATCCTTAATCCTAAGAGTTGCAGAGGGATGAAGATCCATCGTCTGTAGCTTCTTCATGCTGAACAGAGGCAATGATATTCCCATCTAATCATTAGGGTCTCTTGTATTCAGGGTATGGAGGAGCTCAGTCAGAAAGCATTGGTATGGTGAGGGTCTTTCACAACTGTGAGTCCTAATAAAAGGTGAAGTCTGGAAGATTAATAAGTATCCAATTTATGAAAGCATTGAGTAAGGTTATCTTGCATTCTTACACAAAGAGTACCACTGCACTATATTCCACAACAGCAAGGCAATATAAGTAAAAGTATTCCAGGTAAACTAAACAAGAAGGCTTTCCAAGAACCAGACAATTGCTAGAATCAAGCCAGTATGGGGTCAACCAACGGCACATCAGTGGCAGAAATATGAATGTCTAAAGCCTTTATAGCTTGGGTAATAGTATGTGAGTAGTCTGTAACATATACACAACATTCAGTTTTGATCAAAGCACAAGTTCTCCCTTGAGCCACTGTTAAAATGTCCAAACACATGCAGTTTTGTAAGGCTGCCTGCCTAATTTGAGAAGTTTCCTCAGTTAGGAGGGTAAGGGCATGGTGTGTATTATTGAAAGCTGCAAGTGTGAGTTTGGTGAGTTCAATATCAATCATGGCTACCTGTGGGGAAACTACAGCCATCAGGTAAAACCACCAAGATGCTTGTTTTTGTCACCTATGGCGAGCCTTTACAATTTCCCAGTTAGATGGCAGAGAGTCCAATTTAGTGAGCATACATCCTGGGAGATAAGAACAACCCCACATACACCTTCCAATCCAATTTTAAGGTAAGTATGGCTAGCCATGGGTTCTACAAGCCCATAACCATCCCCAAGGAGAAGGGTAGGCACCTATTTTTGGTGAATTATGTTGCCATCCTAACCACATTTGGTCTGTTAAAGAAGGGTCTGATTACATTGTTGAGGTGGCAACCATCCCATGTCATGGGTCCCTGTCTGGTGGTGACTGTTATTGTGCCTTTCAAGACATAGAGACACTTTGCTTGATACCTGTCATCCACCCAAGTCCATCCTGTACAGTATAACCTAAGTTGGGATGGAATTTATCTGTTTCCTAATTAGACAAAAAAAAAAAAAAGTGCCTTTTTGTCTCTCTGTATGAGAGGAAAGGGGCTTAGGCCACACAAGTTATAGTGCATGGGGAAAGAGGGTGTATGTTTATTATTTTCAGTTTCCCAATCATAATAAAGTCCCCATAAACTTAGGTTGGCTGGTTGAATATGCCAGGGCAATCTGGAAGTGGAGGAAAGTGGTAATTTTCCACATACCCAACATTTGGTGTGATTATGCAGGGAGGCTAAAGTCTGTGCCCACGCAGCAAATAAGTTATTCTCCGTGTGATTCTAACTTATACCCAAAAGTAGAATGCCAGTCCATATTTTATGTTATCCATCCTTTTCGTTTCTTCTGAACAGGAGCCAGAGGTCACTGGTTGGCTCATAGGAATAAGTGGGATCAGTCTCCATCTCCAGTGGCCTGTGGGGCTTCATAAGGGACAGGTTTAATTCAAGATAACTGGACCCAGGTATTTATTCCTAGAAGTTTAACTGCAATTGGGGTACTAAGGAGGACTTCACAGGATCCCTTCCATTTGGGAGAAAGCTGATCTGCTGTGGATACTTCTTTCCAAGTTTTTAATAGGACCCAGTCTCCCCACTAGGTTATAATAAGATTCCCTTCCTAAGGAGGGAAAAGAAGTCTTTTATTTCCATATTCAAGGAGTGCTTTTTGCACTTGTCCTAAGTTGATTATATTATTTTGTAGCTTGAAAGTATCTATGTCTATTAGGAAGTCTGTAGTTAAGAAAAGTCTTCCAAACATTATTTTAAAAGGGCTGAAGTGTAGGTTTCCTTTAAGGGCAGCGCAAACCCGCAACAAGGCCATAGGCAATAGAGTTAGCCAGGCTTCTGATGTTTCCTGGCAGAGTTTAGCAACAGTCCTCTTTAGAGTTCGATTGGCTCTTTCTACTTTCTCTGAAGACGTGGCCTCCATGCTGAATGAAGGCAGTACTGAATTCCTAGGGCTGAAGATATGTTTTGGGTTATTGTTGCAGTTAAAGATGGGCCATTATCACTCTGCAAGTTTTTAGGCAGCCCACACCTAGGAATTATTCATTTAATAAGAATTTAGAAACCCTGATTGCCTTTTCAGACCAGGTAGGAAAAGCCTCAATCCAACTAGAAAAGGTGTCAACAAATACTAATAGATATTTAAACCCGTTTCACGGGGGCATCTGAGTGTAGTCTATTTGCCAGTCTTCACTGGGATAAGTTCCCCTATGCAGAACAAGCCTTACTGAAGGAGAAGGTAAAGCTGGGTTACTTGGATTATTTCAGGCACCAAGTTCACAGGCTCAAGTTACCTGCTTTATGGTTTTACGTAAGCCTTTTCCTATAGAAAGATGAAACATTTATTGAAACAAAGAATCTCTTCCCAAGTGAGTAGAGTCATGCAAATGTTTATTTTCCTTTAACTAGCATCTGGTGTCAGTAGTCTGCTGTCACTAATCAGCCAGCCAGAAGGATCTTGAATTAAGCCATGACAGTTAGCCCATTCTTGTTCCTCTTTAGTGTATCTCAGTTCTGTTATTACTGGGGCAGTGGGCACTAACATATCTACAAGTTTAACTGGATCCTTTAATGCAGTGACTTTAGCTGCATCATCTGCAAAGGAGTTTCCCTTTTCACACTGGAGTTCCCTTTCAGATGCCCTCTGCAATGGATTATAGCTACTCCCTTGGGCAGCAAAATGGCGTCTAACAGATTTAGAATTTCCAAGTGATATTTTATAATGGAACCCTTAGCAATTAGGAGTTCTCATTCCTTCCAGATAGCAGCATGAGCATGAAGCACCAGAAAGGCATACTTAGAATCAGTGGAAATGCTAACTCTTAAACCCTTTCCCAACTGTAGGGCAATAAGAGCCAATAATTCAGCCTTTTGAGCTGAGGTAGAAGCCAGTAAGGGCTGAGCTTCAATTATGTCATGTTGACTGACAATAGCATACCCGGCTTTTCTGTTTCCCTGGTGCACAAAGCTACTTCCACATGTAAACTGCTCTACCTCAGGATTATCTAGAGGCTCATCCTTTAAGTACAACCAGTTGGAATAAACTTGCTCCATAACTTGTATGTGAGAATGATCTAGGGTGCCTGTGAATTCAGGCAGATAAGTAGCGGGCTTTAAAGTCTGGCAGACTTTAAGGGTTACATCAGGAGTGTCTAGCAACAAAACCTGATACTTTAATACATGTCCCCCAGTCATCCTCTGGTGTCTTTTAGCTTCTAGTACTCCTTGTACTTGGTGTGGGGTCAAAACCTCCAGATGTTGTCCCAAAGCCAGTTTATTGGCTTCATATACCAAAAGAGCCATTGCTGCAACTGCCCTGAGACATCTGGGCCATCCCAAAGCTACATGGTCTAATTACTTAGAAAAATATGCTACTGGTCAGGGATGCCTCCCAGTTTCTGGACAAGGACTTCCAGAGCGTTCCTTGTTTTTCAGCCACATAAAGGAAATGGCTTATCAAGATTGGGGATCCCTAGGGCTGGAGTTGTTCCCAGTTTCTCCTTGAGAGTATTAAAAGTATGTTTTACAATTGATACTGCATTCAAAAGGATCACGTGTGCTCCTTTTAGAGCCTTACATAAAGACTTGGCCATATGCCCAAATCCAGGCACTCATTAAGAGCAGAATCTTCCCATCCTTAGGAAAGCCCATAGCTGCTTTCTGGTTTGGGGTTCCAGGATTCCCAAGATCACTTCCTTTTTTTCTGGGGGCTATTGCCCAGGTGCCAGGGGTTAAGACATATCTTAAATATTTAACTTCTTGAGTTGAAACATGGGCCTTATGCAGTGACACTCTATACCCATTAGTGCCCAGAAAATTTAGCAACTTAATGGCATTTTTACTTGAGCCCCTTTTCGTTGGGCTAGCTACCAACAAATCATTCACATACCAAATACTAGTGCCCCTATTCAATTTTAACATCTTTAATTCTCTAGTCAATGCATTTCCAAATAAATGTGGGCTGTCCCTACACTCCTGGGGAAAAACCATCCAAGTTAATCGAGAAACCAAATGACTATCAAGGGTCAGTCCATCCAAAAGCAAAGATAAATTTTGAATCAGGGTATACTCAAATGCAGAAAAAAAAAAAAATCCCTGAGATCTAAGACTGTAAACCAACTTGCATCCCCAAGGACCTGGGCTAACAGCATGTAGGGGTTGAGTACTACAGGATGTTTGGGAATGACAGCACTGTTGACAGCTCAAAGATCTTGAACAAATCTATAGTCTCCATTTGGCTTTTTAATTGGCAGGATTAGAGTATTACAAGGAAACTTAAAGGGTCTTAACAAACCAAATTGCAAAAACTTAGTTCTTAATGGATGAATCCCTCTTTATGCCTCTGGCTTTAGGGGATCTTGTCTCTTCCAGGAGTACAGGGCATCAGGCTTAAGCTAAATGCAAACCAGAGGAACATTTAATGCTTTGTCTGGAACCTCAATGTCCCATACTACAGGATTTATTTGGGAGGTTACTTCAATAGGCAAGCTAGATAAGTCCCTATTGACTTTCCTCCCTTATCACAGAAAAGGAGAAGAAGCAATCCTTTATCTGCCCTGTGATCTCCAAAAGATGCCACTGTTTGCAGCTGAGTCAACAAATTATTTCCTAACAAAGCGGTGGGACATTCAGGCATGATAAGAAAAGGCATATGAGAAAGCTGAAGTCCCTAAAGAACATCTTAACAGACAGGTAAAATGGTATCCATGAGTTTGTCCATCTATCCCCATGACCACACAGTTTTAAGGTGACAGTAGCCCATTATAATGGTTCAAAACAGAGAAAGCAGCCATTGTATCCAAAAGAAAGTTAATATTCTTATCTGCCACTTCAAGGTTTACCTGAGGTTCCTCCAAAGAAATGGTTAGTTGTCCAGTGGGACCGGTGGCTGAAGGTCTGAGGCCCCATCACTCATGGGCTTGCTTGGCTCTTTTGGCCATCATTTGTTCAGGTGCTGATGGCTCCCTTCAGAACACTGGGAATTCCCTCTTCCAATCGCCAATTTTCTGACAATGTGCACACTGATTTGTGCCCAAGGCACAGTGACTTGGAAGCCCAACTCAGGGCTTTCCACCCTCTAGCTTCCCTTGTCCAGGCTAATAGCCTTAAGGGCAACCCATGCAGGAGGTGAACCTAAGGCTGCAACCAAAAGCTTCACTTTGTGGAAGGTTCTTTTAGCTCTTTCCGCTTCCTTTGATTTGTCCTTGTTATTAAAAACTATCAATGCTATATCCAAACGCTGATTCATAGGAGTCCGGGGACCCAAGGCTGCTTTTTGTAGTTTCCTATTACTATTAGGGGCAGATAGGGTTATAAAATGTACTCCCAATAAAGTCTGTTATTTCCTTGAGGCAGGATCAGTGTTACATATTTCCTGATTGTCTTAACTTGACACAACGCTGGATTCTCATCTTTACGGTGAATACTTTTCTTAACCTTTTCATAATTAACAGGCTTTTTCATATACTTCAATCCTTCCAAAAAACAAATGACCGTGTGATCTCTCTTCCCCAAGTCCTCACTGCCCCTTTGATAGTTCCATCCTGGATCTTGATCAGGGACTACTGCACCCACTGCCTGGTAGATATTATGGTTAGGGTTATGGGCCAATACCTCATTTGCATGGGTCTGAGCCATTCCCAGAATGTATTGCTTCCCTTCCACTGTACAACAAACAGACAACAAAACATACAGATCCTACCAGGTCAAGTTATAGGTCAGAGTTAATTTCTGAAACTCATCTATGAATTTCCCTGGATCTTCAGAGAAATGACCAACTTTCTCTACACAAAGCCAAATCAGACATAGAAAAGGGGACATGTACCCTTATAGTGCCTTCTTCCCCATTTGCCACTGCTCTAAGCAGACAAAAATTTCCCTTTGGAAGTTGATAAGAGGCTCCACTACAAGTAGTACTAGCAGGGCTAGGGTCCTCAGGGAGTAGCAGGTATAGAGTAGGATTAGACAGGTAGGGAGGAGGAGACAAAGGAGTCTCAACAGGACTTCCAGAGAGGCTAGAAGAAGAGGCCAATAGACCTGAAGCATCAGAGCTGACATGTTCCACTCAAAAGTACCTGTTGAACTGGTTGGCGGGGGCGGGGGGGGGGGTGGTCTTGCATCAAGTGATCATCTAGTATGTCTAATTCTTTTTCTTCCTTTCCTTTCATTAAACATGCACATACCTATTGCAGAGTTTTATTTTGACTGGGCAATAAAAATGCTGGTTTTATCCCATTTGCCCTCACACTTACAAAACAAATCAAGTGGAAGTATAGTATTAAAGGCCATAGTTCTGGTAGTTGACCATTTTTCTTATTTTTCCAAGTATAGTAATTTGAGGCCAGACAGTATTATATGAAACCACCAACTTTCTTTTCTTAAGTCCATTTGGTTTAAACTTGTCCCAATGTTCAAGAATACATCCTAGTGGTGAGTCCTCTGGGATCCATGCTGTATTCCCCATAAAGGAGGCAGATGACGTTGAAAGAAAAGTTCCAAACCCGTGAGACTGTATTGCCATTGGCCAAGTTCCATTAAAAAGGAGACAGTTCTTAAGGCGCGCTGCATTATGACAGAAAACCTGCTGAAAATTGAATTCCCTTATTTATATTGGCCAGATAATATAAACAGGCTGAGCCATGGGCCCTAGATAAACCATGATATGGAAGCTGACAAAGGAAATGTCAAATAAGGCAAAGGAAATGAGAAGGATTTAGGTGCGGATGACCAGAGAGAGCAGGTTCCAGGCAATAGTGGCAGCATGAGTTGGACAAACAAAGCCAATTTGCCTGAATCCAAGAAATGAAAGAAGCTTTGTTAGTGTACAAATGAAACAAAACAGCAAGGAAAATCCCCTGATTTCCATCCTGGTACTTAAAATCCCAAGACCAGTTAAATGAGGTCTCCTGAAAGTGGCCATGAAACAAAGGCAGCAACCAGGAAATTGATTCAGGAAGCAAAGAGGACAAGGTGAATTAATCCAAAGTTAATAGTGATAAACATCCTGTAGAGTCAGATCTATTTTTAACCAAGAGGGGGCTTACCAAGGGGCATCTCTAATGCCCTGTGTCTTAGGAGGGACTCTAACCCCCCTAAGTTGGGCCTTTAACCCAAGTTTGGACAACCATCCTTGCTCTTTACCAAGAGAAGTCTTTAAGTCCCTATGTTTTAGGTGGAGCTCCAACCCTTCCAGGTTGGGTCTCTAACCCAATTTCATTCTTTACCTGGGATAGAATATACCCCCACCACTTACCCAAAGTTGGCCAATTGGTGTTGCAGTTTATTTCCTTTGGGTCAGGGGTCTCTTCATTAGTCCCTTTGTGGTTCACCAGGAGGAAGTTACCAGAAAGTTGTCCCCATCAAGACCCCAAGAGAGGGTTCTTGGATCTTGTGCAGGAAAGAATTCAGACCAAGTCCACAGAGGAAAGTGAATATGTGTTTATTTTAAAAACTAAGGGAATGTAAGAATAGCTACTCCATAGACAGAGCAGGGTGTTCCTGAAAGTAAGCACAGGAATGCACCCACCTTAGGTATAATACTTGTTTGTATATAAAGACAAATCATGGGAGAGATGTGCTCTGCCACAAGGATTTGGGATAAAGGATTGCTAATCTTTGTGTAACTACTATCTTTCACAAGAGTCTATATTATTATCTTTATAGCAAAACTTGTTCTTAAACTAGGAATGCTTTTGTTCTCAAGATATCAGGACATCAGGACATTGCCTGGGTCTGTTTCTGTTCCCTTAACTGTAAATACCTTGTGACTAAGATACCTAGCCTCCTGGGAATGTGGCCCAGCAAGTCTCAAACTCATTTTCCCACCCCTATTCAAGATGGAGTTGCTCTACTTCAAACGCCTCTGACAAGCTGAGTGATTAAGGCAGAAAGGAAATTATTGAAGGATATTGTGTTACTCATGGAAGTTCCAGGAGTGTCAGAATCATCTTAAATGCCACCCACCCAAGAAAAACGTTCAAAATTCCCTCATATAACTGATTCTGTGAAGGCACAACTGTTGCTTTTACCAGGCACAGACTCAACTGCTTGTCCCACTGGCAACACTGATGCTGGACATTGGCCCCTGCTGGCTGCTGGAACCATTACCATGAACCCTGGAAACTGGATCTAGCCACCACAGACACCATTAACTTCACCAAGATAGCTTCCTGGTGGCCCTGGCTCTTTGGATTCCTACCTTCTAAGTTACAATCTGCCTTGGATGGAACTGATGAATCATCATGTATCTTGAGTCATATGCCTATAATCTAGCTAGAAGGAAGGTTAGAATGGTATGTAAGTTCTACTGAGTGAGGACTCTGCTCTCTGCCAAAAAGGAGAATGTCTCAAGATAAAAGGAGAAGAGTTGAGTAGTCAGCCAAAAAGAATGACAAATGTCCACTTTCCCAAAATATTTTTTATCCTCCCCAACTTCCTTACTTCATATTCAGTTAGACTTTGCTCTCTCATCCTCCTACAACACATACATTCCACCTCCTCTGTCTAGTACAAATGTTAAGGCAAAATGAATTTTCAGAAACTAATCTACAAATAGCTGAGACTCTCCAGCAAACATTATAATAACATGTTATTTAATGAGCCAAGCTGGCTCAAACCTGTGGAGCTACCACTGCTGGCAATGGCTCAGGTTTGAAAGTTACAATCAAAACTTCACGTGTTTTTTTGGTTTTGTATGCCCACTTCACCACCGTTGCCCCAAGTAACCCTTCTAGGCATTAATATACGTGTTTACATTTTTAAAGATAATTTTATTAGTTTTCTCACACTTAAATTAAAAATATGCCTCCTATCCTAACCTCCCCCCAACCCCTACACACAGCTGGCTAGGTCAGTGTTGTGAAATTAGGCAACACTTTCTTCAAGAAATTCTTGGGATTCCTTGAGCATGTTTTAGGGAGCATCTTAACTGCCCAGAAATATTAAAGGACTCTAAAGTGGCTACCCAATAACAGCCCTGCTATGCCTAATGGCCAAGAACAAAACAAACATATAAGTGAGCTTAGTGGTAGAATAGGTCTGGGATTTGGAGGAGTGAATGTTCCAGGGGAGTGTGATGTGGAGTCTGACATCACCCAACCAAACTCCTCTTAGCTGAGCTGTCCACTCTGGGAAGGCATGGGCTGTAGGGCAAAGGAGAGACTGTGTCACTGAAGTTCAACAGCTGTGCTCTGCAAAACACTCCAGAAAGAGCTGATTAGCAGAGAAAGGCATTCCCCATGGATGCAGAGAGAGAAGCATCCTAAAGCCATCAGGCCAGCTGGAAGAATACACAGCATCCCTGGCTGACCAATGGCCGTGGAAGTCAGAGCTGCTGGCAGAGGCTCTGCTGACAACTGTGAGAAACTGCTGGCCCCCCACAGATCCCAACCTAGCATAACCCCAGGAAACCAAGGGAACATTTGAGATGCACAAACATCTGTGAGAGCAGCCCCAGAAATATTTAGGAAGAGAAAATCCTGGAAGCAAAGGGATCTCTGCCTGTCAAGGATGTTTAGGCTCTGAGCATTGATATTTGGAGTATTACTGTAAATCTGATTTGACTTCATAGCCAAACATAAGTAAGATCTGCGTCTTTCAGTTACAAGTGTTGAGGTTCCTTGTTTAAATTTTGATACACTCTTTGAGCACCCAGCAACTCAGGAGTATCACCTTACTCATGCACCCCAGTTTATAATTCCTTTGTAGGAAGTATGCTATTTTGAAATACATTTTTGGTCTTCATCCTATTTCCTGACATTCATCTCCTAAAACCCTTGGAAATCTCTGGTGTGATGAGTGTCTTTTGTATGCTGAGATGCCTGGTAGATGGGGGCACCTTGAGAGCTTCAGGATGGGGGTTAGTCACCTGAAAGACCATGGCCTAATTAGAAAGTTGGGTCTCCCTAATCTCTGGGAAGAGGAGGGAACACTGAAGGTTGAATTGGTGACCAATGGCCAATGATCTAATCAATCATGCCTACTTAATGAAACCTACATAAAAATCCAAAAGGACTAGTTTCAGAAATCTTCAGGATAGCTGAACACATGAAGCTTCTTGGAGGGTGGCACACCAAGAGACAGCCTGGGAGCAATGTTCAGTGCCCCTTCTTCTAAACTTTGCCCTGTGCATCTCTCTACTAGCTGTTTTTCTGTATCCCTTGTAATACTCTTTATAATAAATGGGTAACATAAGTAAAGTGTTTCCTTGAGTTCTGTGAGCCACTCTACCAACTCAAAGAGGGGATTATGGGAATCCCCATTGATAGCCAGGTGATTAGAAGCACAGACCATGCTAGTATCTCAAGGGTGGGGGCAGTCTTGTGGGACTGAGCCCTCAACCTGTGAGATCTGACGCTATCTCCAGGTAGATAATCAGAATTTAGTTAAACTGTAGGACACCCACCTGGGTTCTACTGGAGAATCTACTACAGAATTGCTTCGTTGTATGTGCAGAGAAATCCCCACACATTTTGATAAACAGAGGTGCTGTGTTGTATTAAATGTGAGAGTGGACAGTAGGAAAAACAGTTTGTTTGTTTTTTTGTTTGTTTTTTTTTTTTTTTGCTATCCTTTGAGGAGGGAGCTTTATAACAAACTCCAAAAACAAGCTTCAGATGGAGCCTCCAATTCACCCTCTATTTGCATATGAGGCACAGCTACACAATTTGAAAGCAGTCCTGTAGGTTGAGAGTTCACAACTCATACCACTTTGGAAAAACTGAGGTAACACTTAGATCAGATGGGGGACAACGTCAAGGCAAAACCATTAATACACTTCATAGGAGACCCCACCCCACTTTAGTCCTCCTGTGTATGGCTGATTTGGATAGAAGACCCTCCAGAAGAAGAAGGTCCTCTAGTCCTTTTTACCTTGTACCAGTGCTACTTGGGCTCATGAACCATCCCTTTGCTATAAACTTCTTGAGAGCATGATTCATATTTGCTCCATGTTTTATCTCTATAACTCCTAGGATACTGTAAATAAAATAGTCTTCCCTTCTCTGCAGTTTTGCTTTCCATGACTTTAGTATTACCTATGATCTGAAAATATTAAATGGAAAATCCCAGAAAATGACAATTCATAAGTTTTAAATCACGTGGCGTTCTGAGTAGAGGGATGGAATCTAGCCCTGTCTCCCTCCATCCCACCCAGGACATGAGTCCTCCCTTTGTCCAGTGTATCTACACTGTATATAGTACCTGACCATTAGTCCACTTAGTAGCCGTCTCAGTGATAAGATTAGCTGTCTCAGTATCACAGTGCTTGTGTTTAGGTCATTCTTATTTTACTTATAATGGCCCCAAAGTGCAAGAGTAGTGATGCTGTCATATTGTTATAATTGTCCTATTTTATTATTGTTGTTGTTAATCTCTTACTGTGACTAATTTATAAATTTAACTTTATCATAGGCATGCATTTACAGGAAAATAAACATTGTATATATAAAAGTCTGTTCTATCCACAGTTTTAGGCATCCATTGGGAGCTTTGGGACTTATCCCTGGTGGATAAAGGGGAGACTACTGTATTTGAATAAATGAATAAATGATAAATAATGACAGATATTTGGAGTAGTAAGGTCACACCACCTGAAGTTTCAGTGACAGATGAATAGCACCTGTTCTATTACAGGGAAGCTCTTACTTTTCTAGCAGTAGTTCTTGGCCCATGTTGAGAGATCACTTAAACAACAAGGTAATACAACACACTCTTCCCCTGGTCAGTTTAGGACTCATCCCATGTCAGCTTTCACAAAAAAGAAAAAAAAAACATAAAAATAACAATCTAAAGAATGCAATAATAAGATTGGCCAGGGTCCCTGAATCCCTAGAAATGTTCTCATAAAGTTGTTGTGGAAACCCAATGTTGTGTATCTAAGTGGTCTCCTGGGTGAAAACACAGTTCCCTCCTAGATGTGACTTGGAACATGAATGAAATGTTAGCTTTGGTTCAGAGATGGGCATTAAGAAACAGCTAGTTTCGGCTGACCGATTGCTGGGTTCCAAGTACACTGAAATCTGGCTTCTGAATACCACCTACTCCAATGAACTGCTTCAACTAAGGTCACTCACAACTTCCTTATAGGTAAAAATCAATAGCCCCCTTATAGTCCTTACTTCATGTAACTTCTCTGCAGCTGTTGGCACCTCCCATGTACCTTCTCTTTCAAAATCCCTTCTGTATCTTCTAGATGCCATGTTCCCGAGTATTTCTTATTACTCCTTAGTCTCTTTGTAGTTGCTTCTTGCCCTGCCCATCTCTAAACTGTTAGTGTCCCCTAGCAGTTATCCTTGGCCCTCTTCCATTTTCATCTACTCCCCAGACAAGACAGACAATGAGTTCAAATCTATTTCCCACAGTACTGATCAGCCCTTCTCAGTTGCTTTTGCAAGGACATTAAGCTGTAGTGCCCTTAGGTATGACTTGTATATCATTAATGGACTTATCTCCTATGTATTTAGAATGTGAGTAGTTATCAGTCATTCTGGGAAATAATTGAGAAAAATAGTCATGCAAATAATTTTATGTAGGACTTAATTCCTTCCAAGAACCCTTCTTCAAGCTGATTGGCACTGGACCCATAAAGCCAACTGCCTAGCAGACATCTCCACTTGGTTGTTTCACAGATATCTCAAAACCTACAATTCAACAATACATCTTATTACAGCCCTCATAATTCCTCTCCCCTGTGTTACCTATCTTGATAAAGACCATCACTATATTACTACTTCCTGATTTTTCCATTATTCGATGTAACCTATTGATTTTCTACTGTAGAAGATGAGGATAGGATGTTCTCTCTCACATACATCCCTGTTTCCAGCATACACTTTCCATCCCTCCACCCTACTTGTAATTTAGAATTTTGGTAGCATAAATATTACTTGCTTATATTATGATGACTATGTAAACATGTTTTGTAACTGAGCCATGTAATGTACTATAATGACTTTTCCTTTCTTGCAAAACTTTCTGGTTTCCTTGAAGTTAGTTGTCTTTTGTTTATTTGCGTAGATTTTTATGAATGCACCTTTAGTTTTTTCTGTATACTTACCAGTAATTCAGCTGATTGAAAGCTCTATGTCTAGGGGTAGACTCATGGTCTTCATTCACATTTCCACCAATTGTATAACCCCTCTTGGTATATTAGGTATCCTATCAATTTTCTATCAATTTCTCTTTCTTGAGGAAACCATCCTGAAGCCTTCTAACCAGCTCCATCCTGAGCTTCCAGCTGTCCAACTATATTACAAGACTGTTCATCTTGTTAAGTCTGCTCACCATCATCATGGGGATGCCACTCAACTCTCTCTGTTGTTTGATCCTTTGTTTCCTGGATTGCACTGTTTTCTCTTACATGGTATTACTCCCTCATTTTGGTAGATCACATCCTCCACTAGCTTCCTAATAAAAGATGTATGTTAGCAGATTTTTAAAATGTTTCATGTCTCAAAACGTCTTTAATTTACCCTAAGTAGGAATTTGGGTGGTATAGAGTTTTAAGTTGTATTACTGTCCCTCCATATTTTGGAGGCATCATTCCATTACCTTCCAGTTTTCAATGCTGATAAGGAGAAGTCTGATGTAATTCTGAATCTTGATCCTTTGTATGACATCTTTTCCCCCATCTCAAAAATTGTAGATTTTCATTTTTTATTTGTGTTATTCTGAAATTGCACAGTGATGACCCTCTGTGTGATTTTATTTTCATTCATTGTACAGAACTCTGGTACTCATGTCTTTTGGTTCTAAGAAATTTTCTGATTTAATTATTGATACTTTCTTTCTCTTCAATGTACCTTTTCTCTCTGTCTGGAAATTTTTATTTGGATGACGGACAGTTTTTAAAATCTTTTCTCTCCTATTTCCTTTTGCTTTTATATTCTTCTTTCTGGGAGAGTTCATTAACCTTATATTCCAAAGCTTCTACTGAAATTTTTATTTCTACTTTTACATCTTTAATTTCCAAGAGCTCTCTTTTTGTTCTCTGGGTGTTATTTTTATAGCATCATATTCCTGTTTCTTTGAGGCAGTACCCTCTTTTGCCTTTCTATGGATATTAATTACAGTATATTATTTAAGTTTTTTCTTCCTTTGTTCTCTACCTTGTCTAAGCTGCTTATTTCTGTTTGTTTTTATCTCTGTCTTTTATATTTGTAGCTTTTCTCAGCCAATCCTTGGTGCTCGAAGAAGTTGATTGGAAACTCTCAGTCTGTGGATGAACTTGTAATCTTCATTGTTGGTATCTCACTGGGCTCTCTGGTAAAGCCCTGATGTTGTAACTTTGGATCATTTTTCTTGGGTTAGTCATACTTCCAGAGAAGGCTTTCTTAATCTCCTTCTCTAGTATAAAGATGACTATTAAAATTCTAAGAGCCTGTTAGGAGATGAAGACTTAGGGTGTTTCAGTTTCAATATGTAAACTTTTGCTAACTCACCACATTTTCCATATGATATTCCCATACCCAACTCTACATGGCATCTAATTTATTCCCTTAAGAGAATAATCCTCCAGTCTTCTGTCAGAGTTGAAGTGGGAAGTCATCTTATTACAAAGGAGAAATGATTTGGGAGTCCAAATCTTTCTTTATAAGAATTTGAGGCCAGGTGTTGTGGCTCATGCTTCTATTCCCTCCCTTTGATAGGATGAGACAAGAGAATCACTTGAGCCCAGGAGTTCATGACCAGCCTTGGAAACACAGTGAAACGTCATCTGTACAAAAAAATAAAAAATTACATGGTTGCTTCCAAGATGGCCATGTAGGAACAGCTCTGGTCTACAGCTCCCAGTAAGATTGACACAGAAGATGGGTGATTTCTGCATTTCCAACTGGGTACCTGATTCATCTCACTAGGACTGGTTGGACAGTGGGTACAGCCCACAGAGGGTGAGCCGAAGCAGGAAAGAGCATCACCTCACCTGAGAAGCACAAGGGGTTGGGGGATTCCCCTTTCTTAGCCAAAGAAAGCCATGAGTGACTGTAACTGGAGGAATGGTACACTTCTGCCCAAATACTGCACTTTTCTCATGGTCATCACAACTGGTAGAACAGGAGATTCACTCCCGTGCCTGGCTCAGTGGGTCCAATGCCCACAGAGCCCTGCTCACTGCTAACACAACAGTCCGAGATTGACCTGGGACGCTGGAGCTTGGCAGGGGGAGAGGCATCCGCCATTGCTGAGGCTTGAGTAGGTGGTTCTATGCTCACAGTGTAAACAAAGCGGCAGGGAAGCTCCAACTTGGCGGAGCCCACTGCAGCTCAGCAAGGCCTACTGCCTCTCTAGATTCCACCTCTGGGGGTGGCATATCTGAACAAAATGCAGCAACTTCTGCAGACTTAAACTTCCCTGCCTGACAGCTCTGAAGAGAGCAGTGGTTCTCCCAGCACGGTGCTCAAGCTCCAATAACAAACAGACTGCCTCCTCAAGTGGGTCCCTGAACCCCATGTAGCCTGACTGGGAGACACCTCCCAGTAGGAGCCAACAGACACCTCATACAGGCAGGTGTCCCTCTGGAATGAAGCTTCTAGAGAAAGGATCAGGCAGCAATATTTGCTATTCTGCAGCCTCCACTGGTGACACTCAGGCAAACAGGGTCTGGAATGGACCTCAAGCAAACTCCAACAGACCTGCAGCTATGGGGCCTGTCTGTTAGAAGGAAAACTAGCAAACAGAAAGGAATAGCATCAACATCAACAACAAGGACATCCACACCAAACCCCATCCATACGTCACC
Organism: Pan troglodytes; assembly: GCF_028858775.2. Lineage (NCBI taxonomy): Eukaryota > Metazoa > Chordata > Mammalia > Primates > Hominidae > Pan > Pan troglodytes. The sequence continues at coordinate 73,831,879 of NC_072398.2, forward strand.
AACATCAAAGACCAAAGGTAGATAAAAACCACAAAGATGGGGAGAAACCAGAGCAGGAAGGCTGAAAATTCCAAAAACCAGAACACCTCTTCTCCAAAGGAAAACAACTCTTCACCAGCAAGGGAACAAAACTGGATGGAGAATGAGTTTGATGAGTTGACAGAAATAGGCTTCAGAAGGTCGGTAATAACAAACTTCTCCAACCTAAAGGAGCATGTTCTAACCCATCGCAAGAAAGCTAAAAACCTTGTAAAAAGGTTAGACAAATGGCTAACTAGAATAACCAGTGTAAAGAAGGGCTTCAATGACCTGATGGAGCTGAAAACCACAGTACAAGAACTTTGTAAAGCAAACACATGCTTCAATAGCTGATTCGATCAAGCAGAAGAAAGGATATCAGTGATTGAAGATCATATTAATGAAATAAAGCAAGAAGACAAGATTAGAGAAAAAAGCGTGAAAAGAAATGTACAAAACCTCCAAGAAATATGGGACTACGTGAAAAGACCAAATCTACATTTGATTGGTGTACCTGAAAGTGACAGAGAGAATGGAACCAAATTAGAAAACACTCTTCAGGATATTATCCAGGAGAACTTCCCCAACCTAGCAAGGCAAGCCAACATTCAAATTCAGGAAATACAGAGAATGCCACAAAGATACTCCTCAAGAAGAGCAACCCCAAGATACATAATTGTCAGATTCACCAAGGTTGAAATAAGGAATAAATGTTAAGGGCAGCCAGAGAGCAAGGTCGGGTTGCCCACAAAGGGAAGCCCATCAGACTAACAGCGGATCTCTCTGCAGAAACCCTACAAGCCAGAAGAGAGTGGGGGCCAATATTCAATATTCTTAAAGAAATAATTTTCAACCCAGAATTTTATATCCAGCTAAACTAAGCTTCATAGGTGAAGGAGAATTAAAATCCTTTACAGACAAGCAAATGCTGAGAGATTTTGTCACCACCAGGCCTGCCTTACAAGAGCTTCTGAAGGAAGCACTAAACATGGAAAGGAACAACAAGTACCAGCCACTGTAAAAACATGCCAAACTGTAAAGACCATCAACGCTGTGAAGAAACTGCATCAATTAATGGGTGAAATAACCAGCTAGCATCATAATGACAGGATCAAATTCACACATGACAATATTAACCTTAAATGTAAATGGGCTAAATGCCCAATTAAAAGACACAGACTGGCAAATTGGATAAAGGGTCAAGACCCTTCATCAATCTTGAGATAATTTTTGTGTAAGGTGTAAGGAAGAGAACCAGTTTCAGCTTTCTACATATGGCTAGCCAGTTTTCCAAATACCATTTATTAAATAGGGAATCCTTTCCCCACTGTTTGTTTTTGTCAGGCATGTGTGCTGTACTCAGGAGTCCCATCTCACGTGCAAAGATACACATAAGCTCAAATTAAAGGTAGGGAGGAAGATCTACCAAGCAAATGGAAAGAAAAAAAAAAGCAGGGGTTGCAATCCTAGTCTCTGATAAAACAGACTTTAAACCAACAAAGATCAAAAGAGACAAAGAAGGCCATTACATAATGGTAAAGGGATCAATTCAACAAGAAGAGCAAACTATCCTAAATATATATGCACTGAATACAGCGGCACCTAGATTCATAAAGAAAGTTCTTAGAGACCTACAAAGAGACTTAGACTCCCACACAATAATAATGGGAGACTTTAACACCCCACTGTCAATATTAGATAGGTCAACGAGACAGAAAATTAACAAAGATATTCAGGACTTGAACTCAGCTCTGGACCAAGCAGACCTAATAGACATCTACAGAACTCTCCACCCCAAATCAACAGAATATACATTCTTCTCAGCACCACATCACACTTATTCTAAAAGTGACCACATAATTGGAAGTAAAACACTCCTCAGCAAATGGAAAAGAACAGAAATCACAACAAACTGTCTCTCAGACCAGAGTGCAATCAAATCAGAACTCAGGTTTAAGAAACTCACTCAAAACCACACAGCTACATGGAAACTGGTCAACCTGCTCCTGAATGACTACTGGGTAAATAACGAAATGAAGGCGGAAATAAAGATATTCTTTGAAATCAATGAGAACAAAGACACAACGTACCAGAATCTCTGGGACACATTTAAAGCAGTGTGTAGAGGGAAATTTATACCACTAAATGCCCACAAGAGAAAGTGGGAAAGATATAAAATCGACACCCTAACATCACAATTAAAAGAACTAGAGAAGCAGGAGTAAACAAATTCAAAAGCTAGCAGAAGACAAGAAATAACTAAGATCAGAGCAGAACTGAAAGAGATAGAGACACAAAAAACCCTTCAAAACATCAATGAATCCAGGAGCTGGTTTTTTGAAAAGATCAACAAAATAGATAGAACACTAGCCAGACTAACAAACAAGAAAAGAGAGAAGAATCAAATAGACACAATAAAAAAATATAAGGAGGATTTCACCATCAGTCCCACAGAAACACGAACTACCATCAGAGAATACTATAAACACCTCTACACAAATAAACTAGAAAATCTAGAAGAAATGGATAAATTCCTCGACACATACCCCCTCCTAAGACTAAACCAGGAAAAAGTTGAATCTCTGAATAGACCAATAACAGGTTCTGAAATTGAGGCAATAATTAATAGCCTACCAACCAAAAAAAGTCCAGGACCAGACAGATTCATAGCCAAATTCTACCAGACGTACAAAGAGGAACTGGTACCATTCCTTCTGAAACTATTCCAATCAATAGAAAAAGAAGGAATCCTCCCTAACTCATTTTATGAGGCCAGCATCACCCTGATACCCAAATTTGGCAGAGACACAACAAAAAAGAGGACTTTAGGCCAATATCCCTGATGAACATCGATGTGAAAATCCTCAATAAAATACTGGCAAACCGAATCCAGCAGCACATCAAAAAACTTATCCACCATGATCAAGTTGGCTTCATCCCTGGGATGCAAGGCTGGCTCAACATATGCAAATCAATAAATGTAATCCATCACATAAACAGAACCAAAAACAAAAACCACATGATTATTTCAATAGATGCAGAAAGGGCCTTTCACAAAATTCAACAGCTTTTCATGCTAAAAACACTCAATAAACTAGATATTGATGGAACATATCTCAAAATAATAAGAGCTATTTATGACAAACCCACAGCCAGTATCATACTGAATGGGAAAAAATTGGAAGCATTCCCTTTGAAAACCAGCAAAAGACAAGGATGCCCTCTCTCACCACTCCTATTCAATATAATATTGGAAGTTCTGGCCAGAGCAATCAGGCAAGAGAAGGAAATAAAGGGTATTCAATTAGGAAAAGAGAAAGTCAAATTGTCTCTGTTTGCAGATGACATGATTGTATATTTAGAAAACCCCATTGTCTCAGCCCAAAATCTCCTTAAGCTGATAAGCACCTTCAGCAAAGTCTCAGAATACAAAATCAATGTGCAAAAAACAGAAGCATTCCTATACCAATAACAGACAAACAGAGAGCCAAATCATGAGTGAACTCCCACTCACAATTGCTACAAGGAGAATAAAATACCTAGGAATCCAACTTACAAGGGATGTGAAGGACCCCTTCAAGGAGAACTACAAACCACTGCTAAAGGAAATAAGAGAGGACACAAACAAATGGAAAAACATTCCATGCACATGGATAGGAAAAATCAATACCATGAAAATGGCCATACTGCCCAAGGTACTTTATAGATTCAATGCTATCCCCATCAAGCTACCATTGACTTTCTTCACAGAATTGGAAAAATCTAATTTAAATTTCATATGGAACCAAAAAAGAGCCCATATAGCCAAGACAATCCTAAGCAAAAAGAACAAAGCTGGAGGTATCACGCTACCTGACTTCAAACTATACTACAAGGCTACAGTAACCAAAACAGCATGGTACTGGTACCAAAACCGATATATAAACCAATGGAACAGAACAGAGACCTCAGAAATAACACCACACATCTACAACCATCTGATCTTTGACAAACCTGATGAAAGCAAGCAATGGGGAAAGGATTCCCTATTTAATAAATGGTGTTGGGAAAACTGGCTAGCCATGTGTAGAAAGCTGAAACTGGATCCCTTCCTTACACCTTACACAAAAATTAACTCAAGATGGATTAAAGACTTCAATGTAAGATGTAAAACCATGAAAACCCTAGAAGAAAACCTAGGCAATACCACTCAGGACATAGGCATGGGCAAAGACTTCATGACTAAAACACCAAAAGCAATGGCAATGAAAGCCAAAATTGACAAATGGGATCTAATTAAACTAAAGAGCTTCTGCAAAGCAAAAGAAACTAGCATCAGAGTGAACAGGCAACCTACAGAATGGGAGAAAATTTTTGCAATCTATCCATCTGACAAAGGGCTGATAACCAGAAACTACAAAGAACTTAAACAAATTTACAAGAAAAACAAACAACCCCATCAAAAAGTGGGCAAAGGATATGCACAGACACTTCTCAAAAGAAGACATTTATGCAGCCGACAGACACATGAAAAAATGCTCATCATCACTGGTCATCAGAGAAGTGCAAATCAAAACCACAATGAGATACCATCTAATGCCAGTTAAAAGCAATCATTAAAAAGTCAGGAAACAACAGATGCTGGAGAGGATGTGGAGAAATAGGAATGCTTTTATGCTGTTGGTAAGAGTGTAAATTAGTTCAACCATTGTGGAAGACAGTGTGGTTATTCCTCAGGGATCTAGAACTAGAAATACCATTTGACCCAGCAATCCCATTACTGGGTATATACCCAAAGGATTATAAATCATGCTACTATAAAGACACATTGCACCCATATGTTTATTGAGGCACTATTCACAATAGCAAAGACTTGGAACTAACCCAAATGTCCATCAATAATAGACTGGACAAAGAAAATGTGGCACATCTATACCATGGAATACCATGCAGCCATAAAAAAGAATGAGTTCATGTCCTTTGCAGGGACATGGATGAAACTGGAAACCATCATTCTCAGCAAAATATCACGAGGACAGAAAACCAAACACCGCATGTTCTCACTCATAAGTGGGAGTTGAACAATGAAACCAAGTGGACACAGGGAGAGGAACATCACACACCAGGATCTGTTGGGGAGTGGAGGGTTGGGGGAGGAATAGCATTTGGAGAAATACCTAATGTAAATGACGAGGTGATGGGTGCACCAAACCAACATGGCCCATGTATACCTATGTAACAAACCTGCACGTTGTGCACATGTACCCTAGAACTTAAAGTATAATAATAAAAAAAATTAAAAATTAGCAGACTGTGGTGCATGTGCCTGTGGCCCCAGCTACTCGGGAGGCTACATGGGAGGATCACTTGAGCTGAAAATGTCAAGACTGCAGTGAGCCGTGACTGTGCCACTGTACTCCAGTCTGGGAAACAGAGCGACAGAGTGAGACTCAGTCTCTCAAAAACAAACAAACACAAAAAGGAATTTGAAATAATCCTCCTGGTTTTACATCTTCCTTTAGGTCTAGTTCCAGAGTGTCTATTATCTCTGTTTCTTAAGATTTTTGCAGGGCAATCCCTGGTTCAAACCAGCTTCCTGCTTAGTTTGTCCACTGCTTACTTAAGGTTCAAATTCCACTTTCTCCAGTATGCTAAATCAGTTGACAGTCTTCCACGTATGGCTTAGCTTCTAAAAATTTTGTTACTATTGTCTTTTTCCTGTTCTGTTTGTTCTCATATTTATATATATATATTTTTAAACCCTATTATTGGCCTGGTGTGATGATTCATGCCTGTAATCCCAGCACTTTGGGAGGCCGAGGCAGGCAATTCACAAGGTCAGGAGTTTGAGACCAGCCTGGCCAACATGGTGAAACTCTGTCTCTACTAAAAATACAAAAATTAGCCAGGCATGGTGGCACACGCCTGTAATCCCAGCTACTTGGGAGGCTGAGGCAGGAGAATTGCTTGAACCCAGGAGGCGGAGGTTGCACTGAGCCAAGATCATGCCACTGCACTCCACCCTGGGTGACAGAGCAAGACTCCATCTCAAGAAAAAAAAAAAAAATCCTATGATCATCCCTTTAATAGAGTTTTGTCAGGGATGAAAGATAATGCATGTGTTCAAATTTTATTCAGTCTCTTGATGCCCTTCCAAACACATTCAACTTGCAGTTTTCAAAATGTGTTAGATTCTCCTTTGCATTTGCACTCTCCCTCTCCCTCTATCCCCCACCCACCCCCCACACACACATACACACACATTTGCCCTTCTAACCCTCTCCCCATTCCTATCTATGCCTGAGGAACTCCTGCTCATCTCTCACCAGGAGCTCTCACCTCCATTGGGACACTTCCAAGACCCCCTCCTGTGATCCTACAGCTCCTTGGATAACTCCCTATCACAGCATATATCTTCCTGGATAATAACTGCTTGTTTACTTTTTTGTATTACCCACTGGACTGTAAAGGCACACTTGCCGCTCTCTCACAAGGTCTTCCTCCTCCAGGGATGCTTCTGGCAAAGAAGTCTTTTCAGGAAATCTTTTCACTAAGGAAACTAGAGACTGTATAAGATGCTCCTCCTCTAAGAGAATATTCCAGACCAAGAGAAGGTTTCAGTCCAAATCATTAAATAACTATTATTGTTATTTATATTATTGCTGTAAAAATCTCTTTCCCAAATTGGTTCTCATAGTTAGACCAGGTATTAACTGCCCTAAAATTATGCTTAGTGCTTTGTTTAGTCAGAGCACTTTAGTATTCATTAATTAATGATGGTCATTTACCGTCATGAATTAGCTAATTAAATTTGAAACTAAACCTCCAGAGGAGAAATACCAATTTGTAACTACCACTCCAGGCAGATGTCCATAGGCCCAGCTCCTTATTTCTTGACCTTCCACTTAAAAAAAAAAAAAAAGCAGTGAGCTCTGGGATGAAACTGGGCCAAGAAATGATCCCATGGGACCCTCTTCCTCATTATGCAGTCCAAACCCAGTGCCAATCCTCTCCAGAGCTTTCACAACAAACAGCAGTGAGAGTGTCCTCACAGGTGTTATACACATCCAACACTCTTATTTTCAGCCCAAAACAAGAGGCTATTTCTAATACAAACAACATACAAAATGTAGAGCTCCTCTGGCCCTTACTATTGTAACAAAAAGAGTAATAAAATGGCTATAGCTGTAAACAAACCAAGTCCTACGGTGTTTAGGGGCTGCTTAAAAAGTAGTTGCAATGGACTGAATGCTCGTGTCTTCCCAAAATTCATATGTTGAAATCCTAATTCCCAATGTGATGGTATTGAGTGATGGAGCCTTTGAAAGGCAAATAGGTAAAACTTTCACAAATGGGATTACTGTCCTTATAAGAAGGACCCTGAATCACAAAGAGCTCTCTCACTCTCTTCCAATCCTAAGAGGATACAACAAGAAGGCAGTCTACAACCTAGAAAAGGGCCCTAACCAGAACCCAATCATGCAAACACTCAGATCTTGAGCTTCCCAGCTTCCAAAACTGTGAAAAATAAATTTCTGTTGTGTATGTGCCACGCAGTCTGTGCTACTTTGTTATAGCAGCCTGAAAAGACTGACAGTGGTCTTGTCCAGGGGAGCAGTGAGGACAAACAATGAAATGGAAGAAAGCCCTTTAAAAATCTCTACTTGGGGAACTGCTGCTTTCAGTAATACAGTGCAGTTGGGCTCCTAGATATATTTCTTTTCCACGCATCAAAGACATGACCTTTCACCTGAAATTTGTGAGCTCTCCACTTCTCAAAGCAAAGGAAAATGGAGGGAAGTTACCCGGTGTGTGTTGCAGCCCTGCATATGTAGTGAAATGCTGGAAATACTCTCATGGAACATTAGCCCCAAAAGCAGTCTGATGAGCCCCCTTTTGCTTGTCAGGAGATGTTGCTCTCATATTCCATTGAATTCCCCTCATTCCAAACTATAGCCAGCCTGACTTTTTGTCATGTGCCCTTAGGAGAAAAGGGAGGTACAAATGTCCCAGGATGCAGTGATTTTCCTGGAAACAGAGAAAGACTTGAAAGCATTCTCACTGCAGATTGTTTATGATGAAGTCTGATTATGGTGCTGTTATTCTTATATATCATGTAATAGTAATAAATAGAATAGTAATAATAATAATTTTCAGGTGTTTTTATATTTTATGTTAGAAATTCTACCTTATAAAGTATTTTTATAAGGAGTTAGGCTCTTGGAAAGAAAATAACTTATTCAAGGTTACAAAGCTAGTTGGTGATACAGTTGAGATTTCAACTCTGGTTGTTCGATGCCAGTTATGGCAGAGTGAATCTCCGTCACTCTGTATTTGTTGGGATGCTTTTGGCTGCTAAAAAAAGAAACCCCAGATAAAATCTGAGGGAAGAGCAGTCCTGCATTTGGTTAATTCGGTGCCTCAGTAGCATCATCAAGAACCCAGGTCCTTTCCCTTTTTCTTCTCTACTATTCACATTGTATTAAATATATTCTCATGGTTCCAAGTTCCAGGCATCACCTGTAGTAGGCAAAGTCCAGAGGAAGAAAAGGGAATATCTCTGTAATGTGTGCCTTTTTGAAAGCATAAGCAACCTCCTTTCATGACTGATTGGCCACAGTTTCACCATATGCTCTCAGTTCAACAGTCATTTGGCAAGTGACACTATATTAACTAGCTTAGATCCGTTAAGATTCAGTGCCCTAAGGCTAAGAAGATCTCAGCCCCTGCTGAAGAAAGCAGATTCTCAGAGGAAGACAAATAAAATGTGTCAGCGAAGAAGAAAGAGTAAATGTTCTGGGATTGAAAACCAACAACGACTGTCACTCCCACCAATATGGGAAACCATTTACTTGTTACAACATTTTGCTATCAAATAGTGAAACAAAGCATCTTGTAAATGTATAATCATAATGAATACAAAAGGTTAGTGGAGTATTTGAGAAAAGTCAAAGTCCAATATATTTAAATACATGTGGTGCTAGGTACATAACACTGTAGAGGGAGCCCCACTGATGGGATGAAGAGACCTGAGATCTCTTCCAACACTAGCTGGCTGAGTTCTACCTCCAACACTAACTAGCTGGATGGTCTCAACCTGCCTAATATTGATTTCTTCCTTTTTTACATTGAATCACAATGCTGCCTTTATAAACCCCATAGAATTTTTACTTAATATCCAATGATTACTAAATATTATTGCCATGAACCTGTAGTCAATGTTTCAATGAATAAATGCAATAGGGAAGATTTCTGGTTTTGAAGGCATTTAGAGTGTTTATCTTTCTGTGTCCTCCTCACATTTTTCTTCCCCTCCCAGGTTCTCAGACAAGCCTGAGACCTGTGTTGTGGATCCTCTACTCCTGGTGCCTGGCCTTAAACCAAAGACTAGGATGTCTATAAGTCAACATCTGAATGGCTTTTCAGAACGCTCTATAATGGGTTTACAAATGAACTCCTTTTCTGTCTTTGCATTTTAGAGAAACTAAGTGACTAAGGAGGAATGTCAAGGATCATAGTGACAATATGTTCTTCAAACGAAGCTAGGAGACTGAGAGGGAACTGATGGAGGGCTGACAGGGCTCTGACTCCTTCTGTTCCTTTGTAGTATAAGGGATGCTTCATTAAGGACTTTCAGTCACACAGGATTCCTAAGTAATCCATTGATCTTCCCTCTCTCTGGTCACATTCTTTGGACTGAGATTCATTCCCTGACTTTAACTTGGCTCTGCTTCTCTTACTCACTGAGTCACTGAGTCAAACTTAACTGCTAGGTCCATCCTATTGAGAGCCCACATCTCTTGATTTTTTTCTTATTTAGTACAGTAGTTCTTCTCATTATTTTACCTTCGTTCTTATAATACAAAGTTTTTAGCTGATTGCTTGTGAAAGAGTATGTTATAAAACCATGTTTAATTGAACTGGAAGAGACATGGAGATCATCTAGATCCTTACTATTCAGAGTGTGGTCCACAGAACAGTAGCACTGGCCTCACCTCATTAGAATCTCAGACCAGTCCCAGACCCTACTGAGCCAAAATCCACATTTTTAACAAAAATCTTCAGATGACTCATACGCATATTAAAGTTTGGGAAGTGCTGAACTAGAATAGCCACCCCATTTCACAGAGAAGCTAAGTGACTTCTCTATGGTCCCAAAGCAAATAGGCTGTCCCCAAGTCTCCTGATTATTAAAACTGCATTCACTACCTCTTAAATACCATTGATTGATTTTTATACTTAGCTAGTTTATCCAACTTTATTTCCAAATAAGGTATTGGGCACTGACATAAGGTATGCTAGTATTTGGCATTCAAATTCACTTATCTGACCCACTGTCACCTATTATTCTAATAACATAGCTTGATAGTTGTCTGCAACCTTCTTCTCTTTCATTTCTTGATTTAATTATCTCACCAGGGCATGCTCCAGTCCAAACAATTGAGTAGAGCTTGTCTTTAATGTCTTTTTACTCACCTCTTTATTCCCACCCCTTTTTTGATTTCCTTAGCTGATTATAAAGTGGCCCTCCATCTGCTAATATTTTATTTACAATCCCTATACCTCTATCTATAAAAGAAAATAATCTAAAGTTTTCTTTTTATTTTAGTTCTTGGTTAAAACCTGAGGTTAAAATTACGGTTGCTTCATAAAACGGATAGGGGAGTTCGATCATTGATTTTAAAACCTACAGACCTTCTCAGTGAGGGATTAATTTTGTGGGTCATAATCCATGACTTATCTATATTGTTAACACTTTTACAAGATTATCACGGTTACAGAATCGAAACTTCCGAAAATCAAAGCAGAATGTTTTCTTAGACAAAATATGCTGCCATGTTTGCACCATTGAGATTTCTGGTACCTCTTAAGAAGATTGTGGCAAGAAAGGGTGCAGAAGGGGAAATATGCCCCTCAGATCTCCAACTCTACCTCTCCCTCACTGCCCCAGTCCTGAAGAATACAGCCCCATGTATCTGTAACTCTGTTCCTCTAACCACAGCCTGCATATACAATGCCTCCATTGGCATTCTTCTAATCCCTTTTATTTAACACCAAATAGCTAAGTACACCAGGCTTAGGAGCCCTAGAACCCACTGCAATGCATTCTTGGGATTTTCCATCTCAATGCTCTAAAAGTAGGGAAAGAACATTTAGACAGCTCACAGACACACTCAGGACATCTGACAGGGCACATCTGGGAGCATCTTGGGGTGACTCTGAGGCCTTCCCTGATCTGGAAAGGTTTGGTCATGTTTCTGCAGCAAATGACAAGAGGAAGAATAGAGTCTGCCACTTATTGGCAAGTATCCTTGCTGTTCTTGTCCTCACAAACTGTCTTTCCTAGTTTAGAATTGTTTCTTAACCTCAGGAACAGCCTGTGTGTGTAAGTACTTGCATAACAAAAAAAAAAAATCTGTAATTTTATCAATACCACCCCAGCCCCTCAGTTTGCTTTAAGAAGTCTTTGTAATTGGAAGAAGTTAAGGAATTTACAGGAAGTCTGAAGAATCTTAAAACTTATTGGTCAAAGATAAATGTTACCCTATTCTGATTAACAGGTCAAATAGGCAATGGCCTCTGTAATGTGGCCTGAAGACATGAATCAACAAAAGGCCTGCCTACCCCATATATTTCCATCTCTCTGGCCTGAAGTTCTGCCTCTGATGCACTGATGAAGGTCCCTTCTTTTCTCTCTGTGTTGTAGGGAGGAAAGGGACATGAGACAGTGCATTTAAATCCATGTATTCCACAGTGTGCCCAGGGCTAACCTTCTTCTACATTTTTCATATATGGCCAGCTGAGTACAGAGGCTTCCAGGTGGGCATTTGGGAAACAGCATTTCCCAAATGGATGGTGGAGGGAGAGTAGCATTCACGGAGAAAGGAGCATTTCTAAACTGGAAAAGACTTTTATGCAGTAGGCTATAAAATCCAGGAAGAGGAAAAGTTCTCAGGGACCACTGCTTTGTTTCTCAGCCTCCTCCAGCTCTAAGATTTTCCTTCTTTTGACAGGGGATCTCTTCATCCAGCAGTTCTGAGGTTATGAGAGTGGGAGAATAAGGAGGAGAAGGAAAAAAAGAATTAGAAAACAACATCCTCTATGGTAGCTTGAAAATGGACCAAACAGTTTATTTATGCATATGTTCGTTTTATACAAATAATCCCAGAATCATAAGTTGTTTTTACTATTTCTCGCATGTGGACCCATAGAGAAATCTTTCTACATTCCAACACCAGAACAGTGACAAAACAATCTAAGAATTACAATAGAATGGGATATATGGGAACTATGACAAGGTAATCTCAGAGGTATCTGTAGGCACAGTTCTTAGTTCACTCTACAGGCTCTGAGTTGAAGGAACAGAGAGGCCCAATCTATAGTCAAATCCAGGAAACTGAACCCCCTAGAGGATATATTTATTCATCCATTTATTCATTCAACAAATATGGAATCCCTGCTCTGGGCTAATCACTGGCAACCCAGATAGTAATAAGACTCCTCTCAAATGACAGAGTCCTATGATAGGATTGTAAAATGGCATCCAACTTAGAGAATGAGATAGGCAAAGTGGTGTGTGTGTGTGTGTGTGTGTGTGTGTGTGTGTGTGTGTTCATGTTTTGTGAAATAATACGTTATTCATGGCATATTAGTCAGGGTTCCCTAGAGGGACAGGACTAATAGGATATATATATATCAGATATATATATATACCAGATTAAGGATGGGTCTGCCTTCCCCACCCCACTGACTCAAATGTTAATCTCCTTTGGCAACACCCTCACAGAAACACCCAGGGTCAATACTTTGCATCCTTCAATCCAATCAAGTTGACACTCTGTATTAACCATCACAAGTTCACCCCTTGTCAACTTGAACCCATACACATCTCCTGAGATCATACATAATCTTCAAATAAAGACAATAAGAAGGTCATAATTATGCCTAACATAATAAAACTATCCTATGTACAACCTGAAATGCACCAATCCCCAACCCAAATACTATTACATAAAGTTAACAATACTTAAACGCTGATATTAAGTCAATAAATCTTATGTCACATGATAAAGGAAGAGGAAATAGAATGAAGATATTTTCTTAGTACAAGTGTATACATGCACTTTTGTTTTTAACAAAAGAAGGAGGAAATACTCATGACAGTTACAGTCCTCGTGTCTGCAGCTCTTCACGTGGTCATAGCTGGTATTGATGACTACCTTCTTCTACTACCCATTCTGAATTCCCTTTGCCTTCAGCAAGCACCTCAGCAAGTCATGGGTTTTTCCTGGTGGAGTGACCCAAACCTTCATTCCTGAGGGGTCTAGACCATTTATAGTCCTGCCTGGATTGGGCTGTTGTAGTATCCCACTGACCTTAATCACAGGGCACGGTAATACTAAGAGATGTGCTAATGGATCTCCTGTATTCCATGCATACTCTTCCTTACCTCTGTTATGGAGTAGTAGACTGATTTCATCTTGATAGTCCGGGTCAATCACCCCAGCCAACACTGTAACTCCCTTCTTAGCTTGTTGACTTAAAAGTAGCAGGAGCCCAAAGTGTCCAGTTGGCAACCTTAACTTCCAGTTTAATGGAATCATTGTCATGTCTCCTGGTGGCAGGGTTCCTTCCTCTGGAACTAAGACCTCTAGGCCAGCAGAACGTAATGTCATGGGAACAGGAAGCAAAAATTTTGCTAATGGATCACTAGGGGTGACGGTGAGTGGTGCCACTTCCACCCCTTGATTCCTGGACCTGTGAATCCTGGCTATGGGAGAAAGAGTACCATATATTGGATGCTGATTCAGAGCATGCACAGCTTTCTGGAGAACTTTGTCCCAGGCTGGCAAAGTATTGTCACCTAGTTGGCATTGTAATTGTGACTTCAAAAAGCCATTCCACCATTCTATCAATCCAACTGCTTCAGGATGACAGGGAACGTGGTTAAGACCCAGTGAATTCCATGAGCATGAGCCCACTGCCACACTGCTTTAGCCGTAAAGTGAGTGCCTTAGTCAGAGGCAATGTTGTGTGAAATACCATGACGGTGGATAAGGCGTTTTATGAGTTCACAGATGGTAGTCTTGGCAATAGCATTACGTGCAGGATAGGCAAACCCATATCCGGAGTAAGTGTCTATTCCAGTGAGAACAAAACTCTGCCCTTTCCATGATGGAAGATATCCAATATAATCAACTTGCCACCAGGTAGCTGGCTGATCACCCCGAGGAATGGTGCCATATGGAGGGCTCAGTGTTGGTCTCTGCTGCTGGCAAATTGGGCACTCAGCAGTGGCCATAGCCAGGTCAGCCTTGGTGAGTAGAAGTCCATGTTGCTAAGTCCATGTGTAACCTCCATCCCTGTCACCATGGCCACTCTGTTCACGGGCCCATTGGGCCATGACAGGGGCGGCTGGGGAAAGAGGCTGAGTGGTGACTGCAAAACAGGTCATCCTATCCACTTCATTATTAAAATCCTCCTCTGCTGAGGTCACCCATTGGTGAGCACTCACAGGGTATAAAAATATCTTCACAGTTTTTGACCACTCAGAGAGGTCCATCCACATACCTCTTCCCCACATTTCTTTGTCACCAGTTTTCCAATCATGCTTCTTCCAAGTCCCTGAACATCCAGCCAAACCATTGGCTACAGCCCATGACTCAGTATATAATCACACATCTGGCCATTTCTCCTTCCATGCAAAGTGCACAACGAGGTGCACTGCTCGAAGTTCTGTCCACTGGGAAGATTTCCCTTCATTGCTGTCCTTCAGGGATGTCCTAGAAAGGGGTTGTAGTGCTGCAGCTGTCCACTTTCAGGTGGTGCCTGCATATCATGCAGAACCATCTGTGAACCAGGTCCTAATCTTCTCTTCCTGTGTCAACTGATCCTAGGGAACTCCCCATGAGTGCAGGCTGCAAAAGAGAAGGCAGGGTGGCAGGAATGAAGACCATGGGCATTTGAGCCACTTCCTCATGTAGCTGACTTGTGCCTTCAGGACCTGCTTGAACGCAATCACATATATACCACTTCCATTTGATGATGGAATGCTACTGTACATGACCCACTTTATGGCTAGACGGGTCAGAAAGCACCCAGTTCATGATAGGCTGTTCAGGTCACATGGTGACTTTCAGTTTCCACCAAAGCCCAGTAACAGGCCAAGAGCTGTCTCTCAAAAGGAGAGTAGTTATCTACAGATGACAGGGCCTTGCTCCAAAATCCTAGAGGCCTCCACTGTGAATCACCTATGGGAGTCTACCAAAGGCTCCAAACAGCATCCCTA
Source organism: Pan troglodytes (assembly GCF_028858775.2). Classification (NCBI taxonomy): domain Eukaryota; kingdom Metazoa; phylum Chordata; class Mammalia; order Primates; family Hominidae; genus Pan; species Pan troglodytes. The sequence goes on from NC_072398.2 coordinate 73,847,165, forward strand.
TCTGCCACTGATACCTCAAGAACCATTGGATCTGCTGGGTCATATCGCTCAAGTGGCACAGCAGCTTGCACAGCAGCCTGCGCCTGTTGCAGAGCCTTCTCTTGTTCTGGACCACACTCTAAACTGGCAGCCTTTCAGGTCACTCGACAAATGCGCCGGAGTAACACACCCAAATGAGGAATGCATTGCCTTCAAAATCCAAATAGGGATGCCTTTTTCTTGGTTGTAGGAGGGAACAAATGCAGTAACTTATCCTTCATCTTAGAAGGAATATCTTGACAGGCCCCACACCACTGGACCCGTAGAAATTTTACTGAGGTAGAAGGTTCCTGAATTTCAGTCAGATTTATTTCCCATCCTTTGGCACACAAACATCTCACCAGTAAGTCCAGTGTGTATGCTAATTCTTGCTCACTGGATCCAATCAGCATAATGTCATCAATGTAATGGACCAGTGTGATATTTTGCAGAAGCAAAGAGATCAGGGTCTCTCGGAATAAGATTATGACACAAAGACAGAGAGTTGATATATCCCTGAGGTAGGCCTGTAAAGGTATATTGCTGGCCTTGCCAGCTGAAGGCAAATTGCTTCTGTGGGCCTTATAAACAGAAATGGAGAAAAAGGCATTTGCCAAGTCAATGGTTGCATAGCAAGTACCAGGAGACATGTTAATTTGCTCAAGCAATGAAACCACATTTTGTACAGCAGCTGCAATTGGAGTTACCCCTTGTTAAGCTTATGATAATTTACTGTCATTCCCCAAGATCCATCTGTCTTCTGCACAGCCCAAGTGGAAGAGTTGAACTGGGGTGTGGTGGGAATCATTACCCCTGTCCTTGATGGTGGCACTAATCTCTGCAATCTCTCCAGGGATGCAATATTGTTTTTGATTTACTGTTTTTCTAGGTAGAGTCAGCTCTAATGGCTTCTGTTTGGCCTTTTCCACCATAATAGCACTCACCCTACCAGTCAGGGAGCCAATGTGAGGGTTCTGCCAGCTGCTAAGTATGTCTATGCCAATTATGCATTCTGGCACTGGGAAAAGGACCACAGGATGAGTCTGGGGACCCACTGTAAGTCAGATCTGAGCTAAAACTCCACTAATTACCTGACCTCTATAAGCCCCTACTTTAACTGGAGGACCAGAATGACGTTTTGGGTCCCCTGGAATCAATGTCAGCTCAGAGAACCAGTGTTCAGTAGTTCCTGAAATGTCTGATCATTTCCTTTTCCCCAATGCAGTTACCCAGGTACAAGGCTGGAGGTCTCCTCGGGGAAGGACGGGAGAAAGATTCACTACATAAATTGTCAGTAATGTAGTGGGGTCCTTCCTCAAGGGGACCTGGTCTCCCCTTCATTCAAGGGGTTCTGGGTCTGTTAACTGACTCAAGTCTGGAAATTGATTGAGGGGCTGTGATTCTCTGTTTTTATAATTCAAATTAGTCTTTTGTCTATTTGACCTAGAATTTTTCTGTTTGTATAATTTAAGTAGGAATGCAGTATGCTTCCTATCAATTTCACTTCTAGGAACCCTGTGATTAATTAACCAATGCCAGAGCTCTACATGAGTCATACTATTCTGATTTCCACTTTGCCTCTGTTGTCCATTACATAGCTATGCCCACCTTACCTTTGACAGTTGAGTGCTGCCACTTGGCCCGTGCCAACTCAGGATCCAATTATTCCCATTGTACATACATTTTGTAGTTGAGTGACTGCTGTTCCCACCATTAGATCTGACATACAGAGAAGAGCAATTACAGGGCTCTTCAAAGATGCAGGTGCTGCCCTCAAAAATCCACTTCACAAGGCATTGGTCAAGAGTATATATTCTGGATCCTCCCAGCTGGAATGAGTAGTTTTAAAGTGACTAATCTACTCCACCATCCCAATCTCCCTAAGCCTTCGGATACCTTCCTCTACATTAAACTAAGGGAGATCAGGTATTTCCAGCTTGCTCACAGTGGGCCATTTTTTAATCCGTATTTCAGCTAATAATAAATTATTAGAACCTTTTTTAATTCCCCTAACTGCAACATTAAATGCAGAGTTCCTACTTAGTGGGCCCAAATCAATAAATTCACCCTGATCCAACTATATGTTCTTTCCCCCATTATCCCATACCCTTAATATCCATTCCCATGCATGTTCTCCAGATTTCTGTTTATGTAAATTAGAGAACTCAAGCACTTCTTTTCCAGTGCAGTGCACTTCCTCATGAATCACACTATCAACCTCACCTCTAGATGCCCACCAGGACTTTAGTCTAGTTATAGGTCTAGAAGCAAACAGGGGTGTTGGGGGTGGCTCCTGAGGAGAATCAACATTATTTTGCCTGGCAACTGCCTCAGGTGAGGCTATCACTGTTGTCTCAAGCAGCGCTGGGTTTATCTCCTCAGACAAAGGTAGAAAGGCTAATGGCAGCATGGATCAGGGAGAGGGTGTTGCCACTACTGAGGATGGGGAAGCTGTTCTTTGTGGCAAAAAAGTTTCATCAGAGTTTAAAAACTCAGTGTCCCCAGCTTCATCAGGACCCTCCCACACATCCCCATTCTAAGTTGCAGGGTCCCATTTTTTTCCGATCAATGCCCTCACTTTAACAGTAGACATCTGGAGAGGCTGTGCATGCACCTTTCATTATAGATCAGCCACTCACATGATAAGAGCTTGTGTCTGCTTTTCAACAATTTCAGCTCTTTCTCTACAGGAGATAAGACTCTCACTCAGGGCAATCTTAGCAGATTTGAGGCTCAGTATCTGCTTCTGAAGCTTGGAGAAAGAATCCCTGAGTTCATCATTTTCTTTCATCACTTTGTCCACTGAACTTAGGAGCAACCAACCAGCTTCATTATGTTCCTTGATTCTCCACATATGGTCAAAGGTATTATGTATAGAATAGCTAAACTCCTTGCCTCTCATGAGCAGTGAATCAAGAGTGTCAAATGCATTTATTTTGCATATCTCTCACAGTTTATGCCAAGGACTATCAATGTTCTCCATACTATTAAAAGTAGAATCCTTAGCATTTTGGGGTCTAATCATATTAAGCAATCCGCTCCAGAAACTCCCAAATCAACAAAAGAACCCCATTGTTAATATTCTGTTCCTCTAGAACCACTCCTGGTACCAAAATCTATATTAGTCAGGGTTCCCTAGAGGGACAGAACTAATAGGAGATATATATATATGTGTGTGTGTGTATATATATACATACATATGTATGTATAAATATGTAGATATATATATATCTACCCTTTATATGTATATAGTTTATATACATCTACATATATGTAGGTATATATAAACTAACCTTTATATGTATGTGTGTATATATATCTCTCTACATATATATGTATATATATCTACATATATACACATACATATGTAGAGAGATATATATACATATACCTATATATGTAGATATATATATGCACACACATACATATAAAGCATAGTTTATTAAGTTTATTAAGTATTAACTTACACAATCACAAGATCCCACAATAGGATCTCTGCAAGCTTGAGGAGCAAAGAGAGCCAATCTGAGTCTCAAAACTAAAGAATTTGCAGTCAGATGTTTGAGGGCAGGAAGCATCCAGCATGGGAGAAAGATGTAGGCTGGGGGGCTAGGCCAGTCTCTCCTCTTCACATTTTTTTGCCTGCTTTATATTCATTGGCAGCTGATTAGATTGTGCCCACCAGATTAAGGGTGGGTCTGCTTTCCCCAGCCCACTGGCTCAACTGTTAATCTCCTTTGGCAACACCCTCACAGACACACCCAGGGTCAATACTTTGCATCCTTCAATCCAATCAAGTTGACACTCAGTATTAACCATCACACATAGGGAGCAAAATAAACTTCTGGTTGCTAAAGAATAAGTTGTGAGGCAAGATGCCAGGAAATAAACCTGGGAAAGCAAGCAGAGGTTGCTCATAAAAAAATTTGTATGCCATATTAATGCAAGTTCACTTTACTTCACTCTATATATAATAACTGAGAAGCCATGGACAGAATTCAATCAAGGGTATATCATAGTCAAACTTGATTGTGAAGATGTAACTTTCTGCTGGCTATATGGAGAATGAGTTGGAGAAGGTAAAGAGCATCATTGTGGTTAGAAGGGAGGTGATGGGAGCCTGAACCGGAGGAGTGGCTGTGGGAATGAAGTGGCAGGAACAAAACTGAGAGCTCCATGGGGGGCAAAACTACATTTGGTAGTACATTGAATGAGGAGAGGGGAATAAAAGGAAATGTTCATGGTAGCCCTCAAGTGTCTTACACAGATTAGTAGATGGTGGGGCCACAAACATAGCTGGAGAATACAGGGTGGTGGAAGTTTTGACGGGAAGATGATGAGTTCAGCCTAGCCACATTAGGTTGAAGGGGCTGAGTGGCAGTCCGGTGCAGATTTTTAGCAAATCGTTTAACAGAAGGATCCGAACATCAGGCAAAAGATTTGAGATTTGGAAGTCATCAGCAGCAAGGTGGGGACAATTTAAACCATAAAAGTGGATGCACTGATCCAGAAGGAATAAGTGGAATGAGAAGAAAGAATGGCATAACCATGAGGAATACCAAAATATAAGAGGCAAGAGGAGAGAGACATGTCTATATACAAGAGACCTAAAGAAGTGTTATAGAGCTAGGACAGTGGCTCCATGGAAGCCAAAATAGTAAAGAAATTCAACAGCTTGCATCAAATGCAGCAGAGGTACAGCAAAACATAAAATCTTAAATCATGGTGGTTAAGAAATCATTAATAACTTTTTTTGGGGGGGGGAAGGAAGATCATCTTTATTTTATTTTTTTTAGAATGCTGGGGAGGTTTTTTGTTTGTTTGGTTTTTTCCATAAGTTATTGGGATACAGGTGGTATCTGGTTACATGAGTAAGTTCTTTAGTGGTGACTTGTGAGATCCTGGTGCACCCATCACCCAAGCAGTATACACTGCACCATATTTGCTGTCTTTTATCCCTCTGCCCCCTTTCCACTCTTTCTCTCAAGTCCCCAAAGTCTACTGTCTTGCTCTGTTGCCCAGGCTGGAGTGCAGTGGCATGATCTCGGCTCACTGCACCCTCTGTCTCCTGGGTTCAAGCGATTCTTCTGCCTCAGCCTCCTGAGTAGCTGGGACCACAGGCATGTACCACCACTTCTTGGCTAATTTTTTGTGTTTTTAGTAGAGACGCGGTTTCTCCATGTTAGCCAGGATGGTCTCGATCTCCTGACCTTGTGATCTGCCCACCTTGGCCTCCCAAAATGCTAGGATTATGGGCATGAACCACCGCGCCTGGCCTACTGTATCATTCTTATGCCTTTGCGTCCTCATAGCTTAGCTCCCACATGTCAGAGAGAAAATACAATGTTTGGTTTTCCATTCCTGAGTTACTTCACTTAGAAGAATAGTCTCTAATCGCATCCAGGTCATTGAAAATACTGTTAATTCATTCCTTTTTATGACTGAGTAGTATTTCATTGTATATACCATATATATGAGATATATATGGTATATATATTTATACCATATATATGAGATATATATATGGTATATATATATACACACACACACCAGAGTTTCTCATATATATATATATATATATATATATACGTTTTCCATCATATATACACATATATGATATAAATGGGGCATGTGTGTGTGTGTGTGTGTGTGTGTGTGTACTATATACATATAGGGTATATATATACACCACAGTTTCTCTATCTGCTTGTTGATTGATGGGCATTTGGGTTGGTTCCACTATTTTGCTATTGGGAATTGTGCTGCTATAAACATGCATGTGCCAGTATCTTTTTTGAATAATGACTTCTTTTCCTCTGGTTAGATACCCAGTACTGGGATTGCTGGATTAGATGGTAGTTCTACTTTTAGTTCTTTAAGAAATCTCCACACTGTTTTCCACAGTGGCTATACCAGTTTATATTCCCACCAGCAGTGTAGAAGTGTTCTCTGATCACTGCATCCACACCAGCATCTACTGTTTTTTGATTGTTTTATTATGGCCATTCTTACAGGAGTAAGGTGGTATCACATTGTGGTTTTGATTTGCGTTTTCCTGATCATTAGTGATTTTTGAGCATTTTTCCATGTTTGTTGGCCATTTGTATATCTTCTTTTGAGAATTGTCTATTCATGTCTTTAGCCCATTTTTGATTGGATTAATTGGTTTTTTTCTTACTTATTTGTTTGAGTTTGTTGTAGATTCTGGATATTAGTCCTTTGTCAGATGTATAGATTATGAAGATTTTCTCCCACTCTGTGGATTGTCTATTTACTCTGCTAACTGTTCCTTTTGCCATGCAAAAGCTCTTCAGTTTAATTAGGTCCCAGCTATTTATCTTTGTTTTTATTGCAATTACTTTTGGGTTTTTGGTCATGAAATCCTTGCCTAAGCCCATGTCTAGAAGGGTTTTTCTAATGTTATCTTCTAAAATTTTTATAGTTTCAGGTCTTAGGTTTAAGTCCTTTATCCACCTTGAGTTGATTTTTGTATTAGGTGAGAGATGAGGATTCAGTTTCATTCTCCTGCACGTGGCTTTCCAATTATCCCAGCACCATTTGTTGAAAACGGTATGCTTTCCCCACTTTATATTTTTGTTTGCTTTGTTGAAGATCGGTTGTCTGTAAATATTTGGGTTTATTTCTGGTTTCTCTATTCTGTTCCATTGGTCTAGGTGCCTATTTTTATACCAGTACCACACTGTTTTGGTGACTATGGCCTTATAGTATAGTTTGAAATCAGGTAGTGTGATGCCTCCAGATTTATTCTTTTTGCTTAGTTTTGCTTTGGCTATGCAGGCTCTTTTTTGGTTCCATATGATTTTTAGAATTGTTTTTTCCAACTCTGTGAAGAATGATGGTGGATTTTGATGGGGATTGTGTGAATTTGTAGATTGCTTTTGGCAGTATGATCATTTCCACAATATTGATTCTACCCATCCATGAGCATGGGATGTGTTTCCATTTGTTTGTGTCATCTATGATTTCTTTCAGAAGTGTGTTGTAGTTTTCTTTGTAGAGGTCTTTCAACTTCTTTGTTAGGTATATTCCTAAGTATTTTATTTATTTATTTATTTTTGTGGCTATTGTAAAAGGGATTGAGTTCTTGATTTGATTCTCTGCTTGGTCACTGTTGGTGTATAGAAGAAGTACTGATTTGTGTACATTAATCTTGTATCCAGAAACTTTGCTGAATTCTTTTATCAGTTCTAGGAGGTTTCTGGGGGATTCCTTAGGGTTTTCAAGGTAAATGATCATATCGTCAGCAAACAGGGACAGTTTGACTTCCTCTACCGATTTGAATGCCCTTTATTTCTTTCTCTTGTCTGATTGCTCTGGCTAAGACTTCCAGTACTATGTTGAAAAGGAGTGGTGAGAGTGGGCATCCTTATCTTGTTCCTGTTCTCAGGGGGAATGCTTTCAACTTTTCCCCATTCAATATTATGTTGGCTGTGGGTTTGTCATAGAAGGCTTTTATTAAATTAAGGCATGACCCTTGTATGCCAGTTTTGCTGAGGATTTTAATCATAAAACATTGCTGGATTTTGTTGAATACTTTTGCTGCATCTATTGAGATGGTCATGTAATTTTTGTTTTTAATTCTATTTATGTGGTGAATCACATTTATTAACTTGCGTATGTTGAACCATCCCTGCATCCCTGGTATGAAACCCACTTGATCATGGTGGATTATCTTTTTGACATATTGTTGGATTTCGTTAGCTAGTATTTTGTTAAGGATTTTAGCATCTATGTTCATCAAAGGTTATCAGTCTGTAGTTTTCTTTTCTGGTTGTGTCCTTTCCTGGTTTTGGTATTAGGGTGATATTGGCTTCATAGAATGAATTAGGGAAGCTTCCTTCTTTCTCTATCTTGTGTAATAATGTCAAAAGGATTGGTACCAATTCTTCTTTGAATGTCTTGTAGAATTCTGCTGTGAATTCATCTGGTCCTGGACTTTTTTTATTGTTGGTAATTTTTTAATTTAATTTTTAAATTTTTTTAATAAAAAAATTAATTTTTAGTTTCAATCTCATTGCTTGTTATTGGTTTATTCAGGGTATCTAATTCTTCCTGATTTAAGCTAGGAGGGTTGTATTTTACCAGGAATTTATCCATCTCTTCTAGGTATTCTAGTTTATGTGCATAAAGGTGTTCATAGTAGCCTTGGACGATCTTTTGTATTTCAGTGATGTCCATTGTAATATCTCCTGTTTCATTCCTCAATGGGGTTATTTGGATTTTCTCTCTTCTTTTCTTGGTTAATCTTGCTAATGGTCTTTCAATTTTATTTATCTTTTCAAAGAACCAGGTTTTTGTTTCATTTCTCTTTTGTACTGTTTTTTGTTGCTTGTTTCAATTTCATTTAGTTCTGCTCTGATCTTAGTTATTTCTTCTTTTGCTGGGTTTCAGTTTCTTGTTTCTCTAGTTACTTGAGGTGCTTAGATTGTCTGTTTGTGCTCTTTCAGACTTTTTGATATAGGTATTTAGGGCTATGAACTTTCCTCTTAGCAGCACCTTAGTTATCCCAGAGGTTTTGATAGGTTTTGTCATTATTGTCATTCAGTTTGAAGAATTTTTAAATTTCATCTTGATTTCGTTATTGGCCCAATGCTCATTCAAGAGCAGGTTATTTAATTTCCATGTATTTGCAAGATTTTGGCGTTCCTTTTGGAGTTGATTTCCAGTTTTATTCCACTGTGGTCTGAGAGAGTGCTTGATATAATTTCAATTTTCTGAACTGTATTGAGACTCATTTTATGGCCTATCATGTGGTCTATCTTGGAGAAAGTTTCATGCACTGTTAAATAGAATATATATTCAGCAGTTGTCGGATGAAATGTTCTGTATATATCTGTTAAGTCCATTTGTTCCAAGGTATAGTTTAAATCCATTGTTTCTTTTTTGACTTTCTGTCTTCATGACCTGTCTAGTGCTGTCAGTAGAGTAATGAAGTCCCCCACTATTATTGTGTTGCTGTCTATCTCATTTCTTAGATCTATTAGCAATTGTTTAATAAATTTGGGAGCTCCAGTGTTAGGTGCATATATGTTTAGGATTGTGATATTTTCCTGTTGTACAAGGCCTTTTACCATTATATAATGTCCTTCTTTGTCTCTTTTAACCACTGTTGCATTAAAGTTTGTTTTGTCTGATATAAGAATAGATACCCCTGCTTGCTTTTGATGTGCATTTGCATGAAATGCCTCTTTCCACCCCTATACTTTAAGTTTATGTGAGTCCTTATGTGTTAGGTGAGTCTCCTGAAGGCAGCAGATAAGTTGGTTGGTGAGTTCTCATCAATTCTGCAGTTTTGTATATTTTAAGTGGAGTATTTAGGCCATTTACATTCAATGCTAGTATTGAAATGTGAGGTACTTTTGCATTCATCATGCTCTTTGTTGCCTGCATCCTTCGAGTTATTTGTTTTTTGTTTTCGATTTTTAACCTGTATTTTTGTTTTATAGGTCCTGTATGCTTTAAAGGGATTCTGTTTTGATGTATTTCCAGGATTTGTTTCAAGATTTAGAGCTCCTCTTATTGGTTCCTGTAGTGATGGCTTGGTAATGGCGAATTCTCTCACCATTTGTTTGTCTGAAAATGATTGTATCTTCCTTCATGTATGATGCTTAGTTTCACTTGATACAAAATTCTTGGCTGATGATTGTTTTGCTTTGTTTTGCTTGAGGAGGTTGAAGATAGGGCCCCAATCCCTTCTAACTTGTAGGGCTTCTTCTGAGAAGTCTGCTGTTAATATGATAGGTTTTCCTTTGTAGGTTACCTGGTGCTTCTGTCTCACAACTCAAGATTCTTTCCTTCACCTTAACTTTGGATAACCTGAAAACAATGTGCCTAGGCAAAGATCTTTTTGCAAGGAATCTCCCAGGTATTCTTTGTGCTTCTTGTATTTGCATGTCTAGGACTCCAGCAAGGCTGGGGAAGTTTTCCTCGATTATTCCCCCAAATATGTTTTCCAAGCTTTTAGAATTGTCTTCTTCCTCAGGAACACTGATTATTCTTAGGTTTGGTAGTTTAACATAATCCCAGAATTCTTGGAGGCTTTGTTCCTATTTTCTTAATCTTTTTTCTTTGTTTCTGTTGGATTTGGTTAGTTCAAAGACCTTGTCTTGGAGCTCTGAATTTCTTTCTTCTACTTGTTCAATTCTATTGCTGAGACTTTCCAGAGCATTTCACATTTCTAAAAGTGTGCTCAAAGTTTCCTGAATTTTTTTATTGTTTTTTCTTTAAGCTATCTATTTCCTTGAATATTTCTCCCTTCAATTCTTGTATCATTTTTTGGGTCTCCTTGTTTTGGGCTTCACCTTTCTCTGGTCTCTCCCTGATTAGCTTAATAACTAACCTCCTGAATTCTTTTTCAGGTAAATCAGGGATTTCTTCTTGGTTTGGATTCATTGCTGGTGAAGTAGTGTGATTTGAGGGGCATGTTGATGAGCCTTGTTTTGTCATATTACCAGGATTGGTTTTCTGGTTCCTTCCCATTTGGGTAGACTGTGTCAAAAGGAAGGTCTAGGGCTGAAGGCTGTTGTTCAGATTTTTTTGTCCCACGAGGTGCTCTCTTGAAGTAGTACTCTCCCCCTTTTCCTGCAGTTGTGGCTTCCTGTGAGCCAAACTGCAGTGATTGTTGCCTCTCTTCTGGGTCTAGCCACCCGGCAAGTCTACCCAGCTCCAGGCTGGTACTGGGGATTTCTGCACAGAGCCCTGTGATGTGAACCATCTATGGGTCTCTCAGCTGTGGATACCAGTGCCTGTTCCAGTGGAGGTGGCAGAGGGTGTTAGTGGACTCTGTGAAGGTTCTTAGCTTTGGTGGTTTAATGCTCTATTTTTGTGCTGGTTGGCCTTCTGTCAGGAGGTGGCATTTTGCAGAGGGCATCAGCTGTAGTAGTGTGGAGAGGGACTGGCAGTAGGCGGGGCCCAAGAACTCCCAAGATTATAGGTCCTTTGTCTTCCTCTACCAGGATAGGTAGGGAAGGACCATCAGGTGCGTGCAGGGGTAGGTGTGTCTGATCTCAGACTCTTCTAGGACAGGCCTTGCTGTGGCTACTGTGGGGGATGGAATGAGATTCCCAGGTCACTAGAGTTTTGTACCTAGGAGGATTATTGCTGCCTCTGCTGAGTCATGCAGGTTTTCATGGAAGTGGGGGAAGGCCAGCAGTCACAGGCCTCACCCAGCTCCCACACAAACCAAAGGGCTGGTCTCACTCCCAACATGCCCCCCACCACTGCCTCGAATCTTTCCAGGCAGAGGGCACACTTGAAAACTTGCCCCAGACTTTCTGCCTCCCATTTGTGAAAGAAAAGGGCTTTAGTTCTTCCTCAGTCTGTGAAGTCTGCAAGCAGGATTTGCACCCTCCCCCAAGTTCTGGCCAGATTGTTACAAAGTTCAGCTAGGGAAGTCCTTCTCCCTGTGGGGTTTTACCCCCTGCCCTTCTGGCCTCCCTCCTGATGGATCCCTGTAGTGTCAGGCAGGAATGGGCTGCTTGGGGATTCAGTGAGCTCTCAGGGCCACCCTGCTGCCTCCTCCACCCCTGTATTTTGCTAGGCTCAGCTCTCTAACTTGACTCAGTTCCAAGTAAAGTCAGGGACATCTCCTGCAAACAGACCTTCAAATTCTCCAGTGGGTGTGTGTGTGTTTGGGAGAGGAGGGTCTCCCCTTCCCACTTCTGCAGTTGGGGCACTCACAGTATTTGGGGTCTCTCCCAAGTCCTGCAGGAGCAGTCCGCTTCCTTCAGAGGGTCTGTGGGTCCTCTCAGGATTGCTGGTTTGTTCTTGCAGTCGATCTGGAGCTAAAATGTACAATGCAAGCCTCTGCATGCTGCTGTCTCCGGAGCTGCAATCTAGTCCTACCTCCCGTCTGCCATGATCCTCTCAAGTCCTCATTAATAACTTTAACTTGACCATTTTGATGGAATGATGGAACCAGAAGCCAAATTCAGTGAATTGAGAAGAAATGGGAAGTGAAGAAGTAGAGATGAGAATTACAATGGACTCCAAAAAATTTGTATGACAAGGGGAGAAGACAGGTCTGTTGAGAACTAGAAGATGTGATTCAAGGGAAGCTTTTAACATTGGAGAACATAAGTAAGTCAACAGACTTAGAGAAGGAATGGTAGAAGATACAGGATGGAAGGGGGATGAATGATGTAAAAAGTCCTTTTAAAAAACAATAAGCAACAGGATTAAGAGCACAGGTGAAGAGATTGACCTTTAAAAGAGGAGAGTGACTTTAGGGACTGGAAAAAAGGGGCAGTGTAATATTTAGAATGATTTTGCTTGCAAGCAATAGAAAATCCAACCAACCACATAAAGTTTAAAGAATAAGACAACTTTATTATTTTATTTATCAAAAAGTCAAAGAGTGGGAGGGTTACAGGTAGGATTGGCTAATTTGATGGCTTAACAATATCATCAAGGATTCAGTTTCTTTCCTTGTTTCTGTACCAGCACTCTCAACACATCAGCTACTCCCGTCATGGTAAACAGACCACTGCAGTAGCTCCAGTCTACATTCAGAACAAAACAGGGATAAAGAGCTCTTTTTTGGGCTCCATTTTTTGAGAGAGAAAAACACTCCCAGCATCCCTCAACAGACTTCCATTCAATGGCCAGAATTTTTTCACATGTCTAAACCAAGTGCTGGCAAGGGAAATGAAGTAATCATAGTTTTGGGCTAGGCTAATTATGATCAATCCACTGGGGCTAGGCAAGAGACTGGTCTCCCTGAAGAACATGAGTACCAGATACCTAAACCAAATCAAGGTTCTGTTATCAAGGAAAAATGGGTGGGCATAACTATGGGTAAATATCTATCACAGTTGAGGTAAATGTGGAAAAGTTTATATTCAGGGGTAGAAATTATGCTTAATTTCATTGATTTTTCTTGATTTTCTGCTGAGAGTGAAGAAATAGGGGTTGAGTATGAGGATTGAAAAAATAAAGATATGAAAGTCATTGAAGGAAATGAGAGAAAGTGTTAATTAAAGATGAAAGATTGAGAGGCAGGGCTAAGGGACAAGCTAAAATGGGAGACCATGAAATTTTTAGCACATCAACGCCAACCCGTACGACTATACAATTATTTTTCCAGTATATTCCTCTCTCTCTTCACAGGTACAGAACAAAGGAGACAGGGAGTAATAGTACTATTGATTCTAGTTTGGAATTTTACTAGGTGGTATAACAGAAGCATAAAGGATGAAAAAGAATCAAAGATGCTTGCAGAAGAGTGATTCAGATATCTGTATAACCCATGGGATCTAGATTGCATACAGAAAAAAAGTAGTCAGAAAGGTGTTAATAAAATGTGAGGAAAATGGAGTGATCAAGGGACAGGAAGTGCATATGAGGTCAAAGTGTAATGGAAGAATATTTTAAGGACTGGACATTGGGATCAGACGGCAGGATCCTGGAGTACTGCCCAAGCAGACGTTGGTTGATGAGGAAAGAAATAGAATACAGTTGAGTCAACAATGTCTAGCAGTTTGGAGACTGGGTTGTTGGATTGTCTGACAAATGTTAAAATATCCTAGGACTGTGTCCAAACTAAATGGGGACAATGACTGACAGACATCCCAAAATCATCAATGAAGGAAGGGAACTGTGATAGTTAATACTGAGTGTGAACTTGATTGGACTGAAGGATACAAAGTATTGATCCTGGGTATGTCTGTGAGGGTGTTGCCAAAAGATATTAACATTCGTGTCAGTGGGCTGGGGAAGGCAGACCCACCCTTAATCTGGTGGGCCCAATCTAATCAGCTGCCAGCAAATATAAAGTAGACAGAAAAACGTGAAAAGGAGAGACAGGCCTAGCCTCCCAGCCTACATCTTTCTCTGTGCTGGATGCTTCCTGCCCTCGAACATTGGACTCCAGGTTCTTCAGTTTTGGGACTTGGACTGGCTCTCCTTGCTCCTCAGCTTACAGACAGTCTATTGTGGGACCTTGTGATCGTGTAAGTTAATACTTAATAAACTCCCATATATGTATATACATGTACGTGTACATGTGTATGTATATGTGTGTGTTTATGTGTATATATACATGTATGTGTATACATACATATATGTATGTACACATGCATACATATATGTATATATACATACATATATGTATATATACATATATGTATGTATATATACATATGTGTGTATATACATATATGTATGTATATATACATATGTGTGTATATACATATATGTATGTATATATACATACATATATGTATATACACATAAACACACACACATATACATACACATGTATATGTGTGTGTATATATGTGTGTGTATATGTGTGTTTATATAGGGAAGTTCATTATATATACTCTATTATACATATATGTGTGTGTATATATATATATGGGAGTTTATTAAGTATATATATATATATATATGTCCTATTAGTTCTGTCCCTCTAAAAAAACCCTGACTAATACAGGAACTAACCAGGACATAGGCTGATGTCAGTGACCAGGAGGAAAGAACACGATATGAGTGAGTGATAAGACTTAGAAGAAAAAAAGCTTCCATCAGAAGATTAATGAGTGCTGATCTGGAGGTGGAGGTGTGAGTTAGGAAAACAGCAACTTTTTCAGGGGGGGAGGATGCATGGAATGTACAATGAGTAGCCTCTATTGGTGGAGGCTGCAGAGGAAGTCGGGTCTTCAAGAAGATCTAGGTCTCAATTAAGAAAAAGGGGTTGTGAAACCCTGTCTCTACTAAAAATACAAAAATTAGCCAGGCGTGACGGTGCGTGCCTGTAATCCCAGCTACTCCAGAGGCTGAGGCAGGAGAATCGTTTGAACCCAGGGGACGGAGGTTGCAGTGAGCCGAGATTGCGCCACCTCACTCCAGCCTGGGCTAAAGATGAAACTCCATCTCAAAAATTAAAAAAAAGAAAAAAGGGTTGAAGAGTCTTACTCTTTGGGGACATAGAGGAGAGTATTTTAACAATGGAAGGAGGGCTAAAGGTCACCAACACCACTGAAGAATTCTCAGGTCCTTGGTAGGGGTAAATGACAGTCTGACTCAAACTCAGTATATGTTTCAATAAAAATAAGAATCCTCCATCTACCGAAGGAGGATTTCAATGTGACAATGACCTCTACACCCTATAAAACATTAACAGTATCAATACTAATGCAAGGAAAGCTTTTTATGCCAGGATAAATAAAAATAAAGGTGTGAGTTTACGTAGGAGACAATGTGGCTCTCAGCAGGAATTTGTAAGTTTCATCTAAACTTGCTCCGGCTCACTCACACTCTTTGTCTCCTTTCATTTGCGTTTCTGGTTGCTTTTCTCATTATCGAAACTATTTACTTGACAGATGATAGAACCCCAGCTGAAGGTGGAGTACAATTAGCATATAAACAAGATTTTTAAAGTGCTGGAACAGAGATGGACTTTAGGGCCTTATGCTCTCTGGAGACTTGACCCCAAAATAATCAAGAGAGATTGTGCTTGGGCGATCCCCAGCCAGTTCTAAAAATGCCCCTGCCTTGCCTTAGGTGATCTAGGGTGCATCATCATATAACTTGGCTGCAAGTTGCCGCTAGGTCTTTCATTTGGCTTTAATACTCTAAATAAAGACTTAGTACCAAGTACATAGTCCTTGAAATAAATGTGGTAGAGTGGAAAAAATGAAGATATTAAGACTCAGATAAGCCTGGTTCTGAATGCCAATTGCCATGCCAAACTTTACTTCCCTTGGCAAGTTATTTCAACTCTGAATAATAATAGCAGAAGTCACCATGTAAGATAAGTCAGTAATGGGCCAAGTATTTTATGTGCAAAATCAGAATATCCGCTACTCTACTAATATCCTGGGGTCAGCCTCCCCTAAAAAAATAGCCTGAGCCCCTAGGTAACATGCTATGTCAGAGAAGTCTAATATTTTCTCCAGTGTTTCTAATATGGGTTCAAATGTTCTTCAAATTCCTGTTGTCAGCTCACCTCTTACCTTCTCTCTCCCTCTTCCTCCTGAGATGTTGTCCTCTCTCCTCTCCTCTTTCATTGAAGGTTAAATATGGCTCCTTCTCCTTAGGCCTCCACATAATACCAACACAAAGTTTTCCTGATAGTTTGGTGATAATGGAAGCAATTACAGAAAAGGAAACAGGCTGGAGTTTAATATCACAGTCTCACCAACCCCCCCTCTTCTAGAGCCTAGGCCTAAGGCTGCCATGTACCTGGGATCTCAACCTCCCACTGCGAGCTTTCTCTCATTCTCTCTTTTCTCTCGGCTCCAGGGCTAGAAAATAGAAATTTTCTGTTACTTTGTTATGCAGGGCACTTTTAGATCCCCTTAGTCTTACTTCATGCCCCTGGGCTTTGCCTTCAATAACCACGAACGACCCTTTAATGTGAGTTTTCTAGGCTGAATGATATGAAGCTTTGAAATAGCAATTTTTCTTGCACTTCTGGTCAGAAACCCCTCTCTTATCAATAGTTCTTGTAAGTGGAAAGGAAGTGAATAGAAAAGTAATTCTCACCCTGTCCCTACCATAGGCGTCATGAAGTTCTAGGATTCCATTCTCCTCTTATACAGATATCACTTTAAACCTATGAGGAAGTTTAAGCCTAGAGAATTGAAATAATTTTTCCAGTGTCATAAAGCTAGTAGGTAATATTTTAGAACTCAGTGCGTGGACTGCTGCTCCCTCTTGGAAGTCAGTTGCTATGTAAAAAGTCCAACCACCTTGAGACCACCATGATGTAACAAAGCCCAGTTAGCCATGTGGAGAAAAAAAGGCCTTGTAGAGAGCATCAAGGAACCAGACATATGAATGAAGCCTTCTTAGATCTCCCAGCCCATGTTAGGCACCAGCTGAATGCAGATGAATGAATGACAACAGCCAGTGTCACATGAAACAGAACTATCTGGCGAAACCCTATCCAAATTGCTAACTATTCCTGTTTATAAACCCAAAAGATTAAAGAAACAATAGATTAAAGACTATTTGATTTGATAAACAGTCTCATTCCTTCATTTATTCATGTACAACACATTCATTAAGCATCTACTATGTGCAGGGCACTGCTCTAGGACCAGTGGACTCCACCACGGAAAGGGTAAACATGGCCTTTTCTCAAGGAACTTCAATTCTAATGCTAGGAAGACAGACAACACATAAAGAAACAAATCAATGAAGTATAAAATGTGGGGGGATAGGCCGGGCACAGTGGCTAACACCTGTAATCCCAGCACTTCGGGAGGCCAAGTGGGCGGATCATGAGGTCAGGAGATCGAGACCATCCTGGCTAACATGGTGAAACCCCATCTCTACTAAAAATACAAAAAAAATTAGCTAGGCATGGTGGCAGGCGCCTGTAGTCCCAGCTACTCGGGAGGCTGAGGCAGGAGAATGGCGTGAACCCAGGAGGCAGAGCTTGCAGTGAGCCAAGATCATGCCACTGCACTCCAGCCTGGGCGACTGAGCAAGACTCTGTCTCAAAAAAAAAAAAAAGTGTGGGGGGTAATGGTAAAAATTATGAAGAAAAACAGTGTGATCCAGGGATACAGGTGGGAGCAGGGAAGGACGTTGGTCAGGAAGCAGTGTCTATTTTTAAAGTCCTCTCTGAAAAAGTGACTTTTGAGCAGCTTTGAATGAATCAAGAAGGTGAACTATGTGAAGGAATGAAGGAAGCACATTCTATGAAAAAGGAAAAACAAATAAAAGCCCTAGGGAAGAAACAGGCTTGGTTACTCAAGGAAGAGCAAGAAGGGCAGTGTGGCTGGAGTGACAAGAGAAAGGGGTAAGATTGGAGAGACTCACAGGGGTCACACACTGGAGGGTCCACATGCCTCAGTGGGGAGTGTGGATTTTATTCTAGTGTGCTCTCGGAAGGCACTGGAGGTCTTTGAGCCATCTATCCTGGCTGCTGTGTGAAGCATAGACAACAGAGGGGAAAGCATGTAAGCAGAAAAACTGGTAGGTTATTGTAATTGTCCAGATGAGTGATGATAGTGGCATGAACCTGGGTGGTAAGAAGTGATAAGACGTGGGATTTAGTCTGAACAGAGTACCTCAATTTCACATAAAATTATTATTCAGAGTGAATCCTCAGCTCTGAGGTTTGGAAGCATTTCCATTTTTTTAAACTGATGATTGAAAGAGCTGAGCTGAGTATTTCATCAATGCCCTGGGAGGCAATGTTTGGCATTCCAAGCCTGCCCATTGAGTGCAGAGAAGCCCAAATCACCAGGACAGCACTCAGGTGGGCAGAGCAGTAGATTTTATTGGATCCAAAGGGAAAGCCCTATGTAAGCATGCATCAAAGCGGCCCCTGCTTCTCTTCCTAGGTGAGAGATCAGCTAACTTTTCAGTCAGTCATACAACTATCTATTGTGGCTATCCTCTCTGACACCTTAGAGGAGATCTTAGTTGTTTGGCACATTCCTTGGAGAACAATGGAATTAAATCTTTTGTAGCCTAACAAATATTCCTCAACATGCAGAGCTGATTTCTGGAGAAAAGAAGGACCAATTGGCATATGGCATTCGGAATCTTCTGGAAAGGAAGTAACCTAGACTCCTACACCTTTCTATCCAAGATTTAAAATTACAGAAGCAGGAGTGGCCTGACCATGTTTTGTTGGCAGGAGAGGATCCTAAAGGCTCCAAAGACAAGAGGAGTGAAGGGATGCCATGCTGGGGACTCAGGCTTATCACTGGGGCCTGAGGCTTATGGGTTTGAATCAACTCTGGGAGAGTGTGTGGCTGAGGTAGAAAGAGGCTCATAGTGCAGCCATCAGAACTCATGGTAGTCCTTTGGGAGCAATGTTTGAGAGTGACAGTGTGAACTTAGGGAGCTGTACCCTTGCAGCCTAAGTGTGGGTTCAACAGTACTGACAATAGCCTAGAACTTTGAAGATGCCATGGGATTGGCAAATAGTTTTCAACAGGGATACCATGTGGCAGCAGGAAAAATAAGCTGCATTGGATCAGACTCTGCTTTGTCACCTACTGTGTTTGAGCCAAAAGTCTGGCTCACTTTGGATTGAGTGACCCCCTGGTGTTCAGAACAATGGAAGAGAAAAGGGCTTCTCATGAGATCCTGGACTTCCTACAAATAAGGATAAAAGTGCACCCTGGTGATTAACTGAAAAAATGAAAAGCACCATCTACTTGGTAGTGGCCATATATGCAGTATGGTATATGGTACGCCATATATATGATAAATAATATATATACCTGATATGTGTGGAAAAGACATGCTGCCTTACAATCATGAAAATTTGGCTAAAGCTGTCTTTTCTGGTAGGACAATGGGTGTTTTTATTTATCTTTTTAATTATATGGACTTTCAAATACTCTAAAAATTTTCTACATGCATCACTTTTTCTAAAAAAAGTAAATCAAATATAAAAGAAGAGAATGTTTAGCCCTCATCCTGCCAGACAGATGCCCCTGCAGGTGACCCCGGGAACTTATCACCAATGATAACTTCCACATCCTTTTGTGGCTCCTGTGATGGCCATAGGTGGTGATTCCTAGGCCGGTGAGTGGCCAGGACCTGTGCTCCCCTCAAGCAGGAATCCTGGCCCGCCTGTCTTCCCCAGCCCAAAATAGGATGAATAGGAGGACCTTCCTGGCCTCCTGTTACTGATCAGGCTCCCTCCCTCTACCATTCTGGGGATGCTAATGAGGTGACCGCTCATGGGTGTCAAGAAGGGATTTCCCACACAGGCTCCTCTGTACCACACGTGTGCTTTGCAGATTTTCACTTCAGGTGCCAGGTGGCACGCCCACACAGAGACAAACAGACCCTCTCCCATGTGATTTGCATGCCCCGGCTTATCCTCCTGGGGTCACTTCATCGTTACTAACATTTATATATGGCACTCACCTGGCCAGAGCTCTGTGCTGAAGGCTGAGGGGCACGCAAAGATGAAAGCTCCGACTGTCTTTAATAAACCTTCAATCTAGATGGGACCTGGGGGACATAGAAGAAAGAGTCGCTTCAAAGTAGAACATGCTGAGTGTTAAAATAGGGATAATCTCCTGATTGACTTCCTCCCATGCCAACCAAAATTACTCCTATCTGTTATCAGGTTCTGCCTTCCAAACCTCTCCAATGAGTGCCCTTGTATCCATTCCCACTGCCTCTGCAATGGTTCAGTCCTCATCCAGCTGTTACCAAGGCTCTTGTACTGGCCTCTGACCACCATTCTTCCTTCATGCATTTGCATTGCCAGAAGGCAATCCTTCATTGCTGTGTTAGTCAGCATTCTTCAGGGAAACCGAACCAATGGGCTATATAGGGTGAGTGTGTGTGTGTGTGTGTGTGTGTGTGTGTGTGTGTCCTGTCCTAAAAACAGTGAATAGCCCCCCATTACCTTCAGAAGGAAGTCTTAACTCCTTAGCACAACACTCAACGCCTTTCCCAATGTAACTGTAACCTATCTTTTCCACCTGAGCTCTGTCTTTAAATTTTTTCTTCTCACGCTCCAGCCCCAAGAAGAAGGCCCCTATAGCCATCCACCTCCCCACTTTACTCCCCACAAATACAGCACTTTGGGAAACCAAGGCAGGTGGATCACCTGAGGTCAGGAGTTTGAGACCAGCCTGGCCAACATGGCGAAATCTCATCTCTCCTAAAATACAAAAATTAGCCAGGTGTGGTGGTGGGCTCCTGTAATCCTAGTTACTCGGGAGGCTGAGGCATGAGAATTGCTTGAACCCAGGAGGCGGAGGTTGCAGTGAGCCGAGATCGCGCCACTGCACTCCAGTCTTGGTGACAGAGCAAGACTCTGTCTTGAAAACAAACAACAACAACAACAACAAAAATACTCTAATAAGACCAGATTTATCAACATTCCTCAAATTCGACACAGCCTGGAATATCCTTTTCTTTAACTTCTGCTTTTCTTTTTTCTTTTTCTGTTTTCTTTTTTGCGATGGAGTCTCATTCTGTTGCCCAGGCTGGAGTGCAGTGGTGTGATCTCAGCTCGCTATAACCTCTGCCTCCCGAGTTCAAGCAATTCTCCTTCCTTAGCCTTCCGAGTAGCTGGAATTACAGGCACACGCCACCACACTCAGCTGATTTTTTAATATTTAGTAGAGACGGGGTTTCACCATGTTGACAGGCTGGTCTCGAACTCCTGACCTCAAGCGATCTGCCCTCCTCAGCCTCCCAAAGTGCTAGGATTACAGGCTGAGCCACCATACTCGGCCTAAATTCTGCTTTTCAAAATTCTGTTCACTCTTCAGGCTACAATTTAAATGTTTTCTTTTCCACGGAGCCTTTTTCAGACTCCAGCTGGGAATTAATCCCACCTCAGACCACAACACTTGGCTTATATCTTCTTAAACACATTCATTATGTTATGCTTTGCCATCATCAACTTAACCTTGAGTTCCCAGAAAACAAATACCATATATCATTCCCCTTTGTGTCCTCTACAACACAGGGCACATAGCAGACACTTTTCCTCCTCATTGAATCAAGTAGCAAGTTATTCTTATCTTGTTTTCAATACAAAAAAATATTTAAGAAGCCCCATGACTCAGGGCATGGTCCACAGATGCCAGATGACTGAGAGGTACCAATTGATCCAAGGATGGATATCAATCTTCAAAATTTAATTTTGTTCAGTGAATTTGCTTATATTGGTGTCTCTTTCCCTCCCCAATACTCCCCCTCTCTCTGTACACACACACACACACACACACACACACTCACACACACATCTCCTATATATCCCATTGGTTCTGTTTCCCTGGAGAATCCTAATATGGCTGTGAACTCTTAATGGGCCAAAAAACTAAGCCACTCCTGCCAGTATAGAGGGTCTGGCCCCAAGAGAAGTTGCATGTCAATACAATACAGTTGTTCATATAGGAACATGTTTTCCCTAGCTCTGACGTTTCTCCCACGTGGAGGGACGTCCATTCATTGACATTCCTGGCCCTTCCCACCCTTCACCTGTTGATGAGTTGGAGGGAAGCACCAGACAGAGTCATCCAGCCCCTTCCTCTATTTCTTCTTATTCCCTTCTGCCTTCTTATGTTCAAAGTCTTACCTGGAAAAATGTCCCCTGCTGGGACAGGGTAGGCAGGTCTGCCCAATCCTGTGCTTAAATAGCAGGGTCATTTGTTTCTCACTGTAAGTTGCTTCTTCCCACTTAGGCTCTAGCATTAATAAAGATAATATTTTTTCTCCCTCTTTAGTGTTGTGTCTCCTGTTCAGAACCCCAGGCAGGGAGGAGGCCCCCAGGCAATGCATGTATCTTGACTTCACAGCTGCTAAAGTGTGCCTACCTAATGAATAGCCCAAGGTGGGCCCTTGGACAATGCCCAAGAACCCTGGAGTGATGGAGCTGAAGTGGTCTCAAAGGTGTCGAGTCCAGCCCCGCTTGGTACTGAGGAAGATTATTACACTTGCTTCTACTACATGGGAGGTCATGAGGAGCAAATAAGAACATATATGTGAAAATTTCTGTAAAGCCCATTCTGGTATAAAATGCAAGGCGGAATTACTATTGTGGCTGCCGTAATCCTGTCGATGTGGGATCCCAGATACCCACCCCACCAAGCTCCACCCGAGTTGTTCCAGGAGTCCTCAGAACTGACCTGCATGTGCCCTCCACCGTTTAGATCAGTGATGATTTGGCTCCCACAAAGACTTCCCATAATAGCCTCATCACCCACCAGATACTAGCTATCTATGGCACCATATGGAGGAGAATGCCTCCCTCCACATGTGCAGTTAGGAAGTGTTTCAGGACTACCAAAGCAGAGATGCTCCTGCCCCACGTCTTGGGAGTTTACACTCGCAGCTAGTTCTCTCTCTCGCTAGGGCATGGAGCCAGCACTGGGACAGGTGTGCCTGACAGACACCGGGCTCACACCGTCACTCCTCCCCTCAGAAGTCTAAGGCCCTGTTATGTGGCTGAGATCGTGGTGCTTGGTTTCTGCCCCCATAGGATGAGGAGTCTTCCAGTAGATTCCTGAGTCCCTGCCTGTCTCACTGGACCAATTCGCCAGAGATGCCCAGACATGTCTGAATTCCAGTGGTGGCTACAGCACACCCTGCATTATAAATGGTGATTGACATGAGCAGGCCTCAAGTCCCCCTAAGGCCATTACATTCATGCCCTCAATAAAGACAGTTTTCCCAATCTTATACTCGGTTCCTGGCCAAACCACTTTCAAACCTGACTTTGTGGCTTCCCTCCCTCTCCTTCCTTCTCCTCTCTTCCATCACCTCCCTCTCCTTCCTTCCCTCCTTCACTTTTCCAGGACAAGGAGGTGGGGTTAGAGGGGTGAGATGTGGAGAAAGGCAAAAGCATGACTCAACCTGAGGATATTTTTCCTCCACTGCTCAAGCAGATAAGTATTTGTAGTTTGCCAGTCCTCAGAGAAAGTTGGGAGCTTTTTGGTTTTATCCCATACTTGTGTGCACTCACCTCCTTTGGGGAAAAGGAAAACATTCTAGCAGCACAAAGCAGTCCCGCCCCCACGGAAAGTCCTGCAGACTTAATTCACAAGCCCTCGGAATTCCTGTAGGTGGGGCCAGGAGACTGGTGAGTCTGCAAAAGGAACGGTGCACCTTGCTGCTGCCCGCTTAAGCTCTCTGCCGGAGAGCAACTCTGCTTCCGAGATGGCAGCAGCAATCCCACCTCTAGCTTCCAGCTCCCATTTGGTGGAAAACTCTCTGCACAAAAATCTCACCCTGAGCCAGCTGGTTTCCTTCTTTCCAGGTCGTTCTCTAGAGAGAGGGGTGAGGGAAGAGGACCGAGGAGGAGAGGGGTATTTAGAACATGAAAAGGGTCAAGAAGGGTTTTGTTTTCTTCCCAGAAGGACTGAGCTTGCAGAGCCTAGGAATTCCTCTTTACAAGCTGGGAGGATTGAGGCCACAGCCGACCAAGGGATGCTATGCATTTGGCACTGATCATCCCTCATCTGGACCATAAGAGGCCTGTGATGCCTCAACCTCACCCCTGTTGCCGGAACGTATGTGGCAAATGCTGTGACTGCAAATTCCTAAGGAACAGGGCGTTGGAGCAAGTGAGGCCTTACTCTGGGTGGGAGTTCAAACCAGGAGACACATCCGGGAGGACACGGTCCAAGATGATCTGGAAGGTGCCCAAGGGAGTTCAAGAGGACCCTGGGACTAGGAGCCTGTGTTGGGGCACAGTTTGATGTTATACTTTCTCCCTTCCCAGCTGTCTTCCCCACTTTGACAGAAACAAAATATGAAGCACTGTGAATGAGTATTAGTCCACAAACTTGGTTGTACAAGAAATGTCCTACAGCTTTATTTACTTTCATTTTAATGTGCCTCTGAGTCCCATTCCCTCCAGTCTGGTGGGAAATCCAGTCCGGTCATTACTGCAGCCCCCACCTACCCACTAGGGTTATGCAAAGGGCCCGGGGATGCTTAGGCTACCCAAAATATTTGGCAGGTCCCCGCCTGCCTTATAACTGGTGACTGCATTGTGCCCGCCTCATGATCCCTTGGAATTTGACCTCCCCACCACTTTCATGTAAACCTAGAGAGGGACTGTGAGCCCCAATCCTCCTGGGGCCTACGGTCCTGCCCCCTTCTGAAATCTCACCACCTCCCCAAAGACATTGTCAGGGAGAAGAGCAGGGGTCCCCACTCTTTGTGGGACCCTCTGATCATTGAGAAAAGGAGTCTTCCCCTGTCTCCTCTCTTACCTCTTTCCCCTAGAAATTCCCAACCTCTCTCTCTCCTCCCTCCAAAATACTTAGCATAGTATCTGCAATGAATTTAGGGCAATGACTCCAAACCAGAAGCTGGCAGGACAAATAATCCTGCAGATGTGATTTATTTGACTAACACAGTATTTGAACAATTTTAAATAAATTGCCACATCAGGAGAGAATACCTAACATATGAATTTCTGGCTTTTCTTGAAAAATAAGAAAATATGAAAAACTAGGTATTTTTGATGAGGTCTGAGTTTTCCATTCATTCAGCAAATATTTATTGAGCACCTATTTTATGTGCCATGTGACAATCTTCTAGGCCCTGGAGCTATCATAGTGAACAAGACAGATGAGATTCTAGTTTTCACGGAGTTTACATTCCATTTTATGTTGGAGGGACAGAAGCAGGGGTGTGTGTGTGTGTGTGTGTGTGTGTGTGTGTGTGTGTAGCCTCTTGAAGGATAATTAGAACTAGATGGATGAGCAAAATTTAGATCACATTTGGGAGACTAGAATTGAATCTCTAAATGAAAGACAAAATCCTTCTTCCAAAAACTTCCTTTGCTGAGTTATCACAAAGCCATGATAATTAAGTTCCTAAAAACATTTCCCAGAGTGACATTGTGTCCCCTCTTCTACTTGTTCGCATTGCTTTTCCTGCAGGCTCCACAGGAAGGAAGTTCCTCATGCAGCCAAGCTTGCTTAGAGAACCTGAAAGATCTTCCCTGATACAGTTGCTAAGGGTGAGATTCAAGAAAAGGGCAGGAGAGCTGAACTCAAGTAAAGCCCCGAAAAGGCCTGACCTAGAAAGGGGAGGGGCAGGATGACTTCCCGAAACCCCCACTATAGTCTATTAATTCATTCAACAGACGCTCTTCTAGGTGCTGGGGATGCATCAGCAATGCCTGCTTTCATGAAGCTCATATTCTAGCAGGTGATGACAGAAAATAAATAATAAAGCATAATAAATCAACTGGATGGTATGGTAGAAGGAGATAAATGCTTTAGAAAGAAAATATAGAACAAAATAAGAGAGATCAGCAGTATTGGCAAGAGAACCAGTCACACTTTTAATAGGGAGATCAGACAGTTGAGTAAACACCGAAAGAGCTGAGGGAGATGAACAACCTAGACAGAGGTAACAGTCAGTGCAAAGACCCTGAAGTGGGAGTGCGCCTGGGTGTTCTAAGAACAGCAAAGAGGCCAGTGTGTCTGGGGCTGTCAGAGGGAACACAGGATAAAGTAGGGGGAGTTGGAGTGGAGAAGTAACAGGATCCAAGTCAGATAGGGTCTTGTAAGCCTTTGTCCGAATTTGTAATCCACCACCTGGAATAGAAATTGCCATAAGTTCCACTTTCATTTCTGCATCCCCAACCCCTGGCATATTACCTGTCCTCAGTAAATACTTGTCAAGTGGATCATTGCAGGTGAAATGCACTTATGATGTCCTAGTGTATGCATCAGTGCTGAGTCATCACTGCCAACCAACAAGGGATGCCCTTTCCCCTCCCCAACACTTCCATGTCCCCCTCCAGCCCTGCAAGCATCCCTGATGCAGTATAAGACTTAGTATTGTCACAGCTCGTGTCCTCACCCACTCTGAAGGGGAACACCCCAGGTCTCCAGAAACCATTTTATATTAGATTCTTGTAGAAAAGGGCTGAGAATGCAGGTCATGTGACCAAAGAAACAGGCCAGCGTTCTTAATTATCGTAAGTTAACTTATCTTCAGGCCCTGCACTTGCACCTTTTATGGCTCTGCATCAGCATCCCCCTTCCTCCCTCCCTCTTCCAGAGAACGTTCAAAGAGCACTAAAGGTTTCCCCAGGAAGGAATTCCTGTGCAGAGTCAGAGCATGTATAAGGCACACTAATAAGCAAGGGAGATGAGGTGTACTTATTCTATTTTCACTTGAGACAGCGTAAGTCAGCATACCAAATTTGTCCTAGGGCCTAGCCCTGTCAGTCAACAATTGAAAGAAGAAAGGAATTATCATGGCCCACCCCACTTCTACTTTACCTCACAACCTGACAAGACCTTGCTTCTTGCCCCACAAAAGTCAGGGCTCTACATTTCTGGGAGAGACCAGGGGTCAGATCAGGTCAGCATATTCTTACAGGACATTTCCTTCCAGAAAAAAACTAAAGTGGCACCTCTGGGCGCCAGGGCTGTCACACCTGGAAATTAGATATGATAAAACTAGGCACCTTTTAATAAAGTTTTGAAATGCTTTTAAAATTTTCAGGCCCCACCAACGTTTTTATTTGACTCTAAGAGCAGCATTAATCTCTTCTCTCCCTACACGTTCTAAAAGCGCTCTTGCATTCTCTCTCAGTCACTGCTTCCTGGGGCAGGTGCCACCTCACAAGACTAAGAAGGCAGGCCCCTGCCAGCGCTGCTGCCTGTGCAGACAAAGGAGAACAATGGGAATGAGTATAAAGGTGCTCTAGAAAGGTAAAAGCTTTAGACAAATGTTACTCAGAGGTCAGTGCAGGTCTCTAGGCTCTTTAAAATACACATCTGTTTGGCTCAAATCCCCATATTATGTCCGAGGGAAAAATCTAATGCCTCCCTTGAGATTTCTGCAAATTGCAAGGGAGCTTATATTATCCTCTCACCTCTGGCCCCAATTTTCTGCCCTTGCAGAATTCTTATTCTCTGTTCTCCATAATTCTGCACCTTCTTCACCCAACCCTATCCTCTCACCTAAAAGCAATCATTTTTACAAGCGTTGCACGTTAGCAGAATTTTTATTGATGGTTTGTAGGTCATGAGGGTTGGGTTACATTTTCTCACCACACAGCAAACAACCTAACATCTGATACTAGATGTCCCATTTCTTGAACATTCTCCAGGGATTTCTCACTGGCCGTGCCTTAATGTGCAACACCACAGCTCCTCTCTCCCTCTCTCCCCTGAGAATTCTTGCCACTTCTGGCTGAGAGCATGGTAGCTCTCTCCCCTGCTTTGCATGTTTGAAGCCCATCTAGGTGTGCAATGGAACCAAAATCCTTTGGCTCCTTTAGAAGCATCAGCTTGCAAAGACAGCTGCTTTCAATGTTGATCCTTTTTCTTCATTTTGCCAATATAATGACGACTTTAATTCTAATTCATTAGAAAACAGAGGAGTCTTTCATTTCATTTATAAGCCCACTCTCTGATTTGTAGCATTCTCTGCCCTACTATCCATTAGGCACTGAGCCTCTAATTACATTCATGGCTAATAAAATGAACTTTCTACCTCAATTTACCTGCCAAACAGCATCAGCAAGCTGCATCTTGTAAGTAATCCAAGACATTACTATGTTATAACTGCTGCAAATGCTTCTGCCACCAAGTGGTCTTAACCTGGGGTCATGGAAACCCTAAGGAAGATAGGCACAACTTCAGGATGTCTGTGACTCTCCTAAAACTGTAGGCATTTAAATGCATTTTTTTAAGGACAGGGCTTGTAATTTTAATAAGATATTTACAAGTATCTCCAACCTAATAAGATATTTATAGGCATCTCCAACCCCCTCTCCACCCTAAAAAGGCTTTATCCACTATCGATAGCCAGTGAGCAGGACCATGTCGAGCTCTGCATGAACATTACAGCCTAAGGTGGTAACGTAGCCTTAAACTAGGTCGTTATTTAATTGGCGATCTGGGAAAAAAGAAGTCATTATGAAAAGATCTAAATTTTCAAAAATACCTGCTATGGAAGTTGGGAAAAATCAACAGGAATTAAAAGCAGGGAAAATAAAAATATAAAAAAAATTTTAAGACAGAGCTTTTAAGAAATGTAATTCAATAAGCTAATGCCCAAGAGCTAATGCCTTTTCTCAGACATCAACAGAGTAATTCTGGAATGCAGAGACTTACTCCTGTATTTCACATTCTGAAGACTCTGGTTTTATAACTTAAAAATATTAACCATAAAAACAAAGATTAACCAGATACAAAGGTTTATTGTATCCATTGGAGATGGGCTTAGCTCATGTAAAACAATCGACACAAAGGTAAGGATAGATGGAAGCCTAGAGCCAATTAAAACTAAATGGGAAGGACATTTAAGTCTGAAAATTGGAGATAAGGACTGGCAATTATCCTGTCATCTAGCCAAACACACAACTGCTACTGTTCTGGGTGAGTTGATGTATTTTTAATTATCATATCATGCATTTGAATCTAGTTTTTAAAAATTGACTGTTAAAAAATATTAAGCTCTTTTCCCAGTCAATCGGGGGGAGAAATATTCCTCTCTGTCCACATGGTTTCTCTACACAGAGACACAGTGGTGCAGTGCCATTAAAACTGTATCATAAATTACAGAAAAAGAACTCTCACCATCTCCTGATCTGTGTTTACCTAATATTAACTCTCGGTTCAATGTGGAAATGGTTAGTTTTGCCTCATTTACCCTATTAATAGTCTTACACCAGATTACAAGAAAATAGATGAGAAAGAAGGCCCTTAAAATAATGTGAGTAGCTTAAAAGTCTTAACCAAACTTGCCCAGTGGGATACAGCACTACCTTTATGTTCTGGGCAAAAGGGTCCCTGTCCCAGGCCTACGTGTTAGAGGGTCTCCCATTTCTCATATTATACACACATACACTTATTGAAGATAATATGAACACCTCTGTCACTTGGGGTCTGGTGCTTGGCTCTGATGCAGAGCAACCCACAACCCCAAACATTCAGTCTTGTTTCTAGGACTCTTTGGGCCTCAGGGAAACATTTCCCATTTCTTGCCCATATCCTTGAAACAGAAGGCAGCTACATCTGAATGCCATGAAGGTTTGTGGGGTTTGTCCTGCAGTGAACCATGGGGACAGTTTGAGCAGCAGGAGCATGTAGATGTAAGAGAAAAGACAGATTAACTTGTCAAATTCTTCCTTTCAGCTTAAATGCAATACTTCTTGCATGCCAAATAATTGTTTCCTGATAGTGCCATATGTCTATTTTCTTCCTTCTCTTTATATTCTAATTTGAGGTTCCAGAAATATTCACAAATTAACACAGTATTTGCAACAGATGCAGGTAGCAGCTGAGGTGTATTTTGCAATATTAAACAAATCATATTGCCCTTAAATTTGTATGTAGGAGTGACTTATATGCTACCAATATTTTTATTGTCAACTAAACAGATTTTGAATACTAAAACTATAATTTGCTTTATTTCTATAAAAACACTTAAAATGTATAATTAAATTGTTTAAAGTTAAGTTAAAATTCAGCTTTATACAAAATTTTTATTTAAAGTATTTGCATTCAATACTTCTACTTCCAGGAAGATGGAATAGACATACATAGACATATCTATTTCTCCCATTAAGTACAACTAAAAACCTTGGATATTATGTATAAAATGAAGATAAGAAGATACTGAAAAGTACAGTGAGGAAAGCAGACTGGCTAAAGACTCCAAAGCCCAAGGAATAACAGAGCAGTGAGTTCTCTGGATTTTCTTTTTGCCTCATATATCTCAGATTTGGAGCTAAACAAAGCAACAACCCAGAAACATCAAAAGGCACAGACCAAAAAAAACCCCACAGAAGGAGCAGCGTAGCATGACAGGAAAATTTTACACAATAACCATTCCTCTCTCACCAAACACCACAGAAAACAAACAAATAAACAAACAAAAGCCTGTGGCCCACTCCTACCCATAACAGCAAAGTCCAAGTAGGAGCCATTTCTCTACCTTTGAGAGACTGTAATGAGGTGTCTAACACATCTGCTGGAGTGGTGTCGGAGAACGTCACTTAGGGAGCTGAGACTTCCATCTCTACTGGCCAGTAACAAGCTTCCCAACCCATCTCTCACCATGGTGTCTGTGGTGACAACATTGGAAGCCTGAACTTCTACCCCCTCATCCAGCAGTTACCAGGAAGCTCTTTTCCTCTCCTCTGGGGTGGTGCTGGTGGAGGCCACATAAAGAGTCCAAACTTTCATGACTACCCAGCAGTAAAAAAAAGCACCTTTACTGCAGAGTCAATGGAGATGACATGGGGAGACAGAACTCCAATTCTCACCTCACAGTAATGAGAAGCAGCCCCCTCAGGTGTCAGTTGTCAACAGAGGACAAAGTAAAGAACATGGTTTTTACCTTCACTTTGCAATAATAAGGTGGTGACCCCCACCCCTGTCCCCTGCCACAGTAGTACCAAAAAGGCCAACAAAACCAGAAAGTTTAAATGAAATAAAGTCTCAGACCATGATATGAAAATATTCAGGTTTCTATTGAAAATCATTCCTCATACCAAGAGCCAGGAATATCTCATACTGACTGAAGAAAGACAATCAATAAATGCCAATGCTGAGATGAAAGAGATATTAGAATGGTCCTACAAAGATTTTAGAGCAGCTACCCAAATTGAAAAGGAAGAAATTAAATTATCCTTGTTTGCAGATGATAAGATCTTATATTTGGAAAAACCTAGACTCCACAAGAAAACTATTATAACTGATAAACAAATTCAGTTTACAAAACCAGGATACAAAATCAACATATACAAATCAGTAGCATTTCTATATGCCAACAGTGAACAATGTGAAAAATAAATTTAAAAAGTAATCCCATTTATAATATCCACACATAAAATTAAATACCTAGGGATTAACCAAACAAGTGAAAGATCTCTATAACGAAAACTATAAAACACTGATGAAAGAAATTGAACAAGACACCAAAAAGAGAAAGATATTCCATGTTCATGAATTGGAAGAATTGATATTGTTAAAATGTTCATACTACCCAAAGCAATCTACAGATTCAATGCAATCCCTATCAAAATACCAATGACAGTCTACACAGAAATAGAAAAAAAATCTGAAAATTTATATGGAACCAGAAAAGACCCAGAATAGCCAAAATTATACCAAGAAAAAAAAAAAACTTGTAGAAACCGCATTACCTGACTTAAAATTATGGTACAGAACTATAGTAACCAAAACAGTATGGCACTGGTGTAAAAATCAACACATAGACCAATGGAACAGAATAGAGAACCCAGAAACAAATCCACACACCCACAATGAACTAATTTTCAACAAAGGAGCCAAGAATATACGCTGGGGAAAAGACAGTCTCTTCAATAAATGGTGCTGGGAAAACTAGATATCCATATGCAGAAGTTGAAACTAGACCCCTATCTCTCACCATATACAAAAATCAAATCAAAATGGATTAAAGACTTAAGTTGATGACCTCAAACTATGAAACTACTACAAGAAAACATTGAGGAAAATCTCCAGGATGTTGATCTGGGCAAAAATCTCTTGAGCAATACTCCATAAACATAGGCAACTAAAGCAAAAATAAACAAATGGGATTGCACCAAGTTAAAAAGCTTCTGCTCAGAAAAGGATACAATCAACAAAGTAAAGAGACAACCCACAGAATTGGAGAAAATATTTGTAAACTACACGTCTGACAAGGGACTAATAACCAGAATACATAAGGAGCTCAAACGACCCTGTAGGAAAAAAAAATCTAATAATTAGATTTACAAATGGGGAAAATATTTGAATAGACATATATCAAAAGAAGACATACAGTTGGCAGACAGGCATATAAAAAGGTGCTCAACATCATTGATCATCAGAGAACTGGAAATTAAAAACTACAATGAGATATCATCTCACCCCGGTTAAAATGGCTTATATCCAAAAGACAGGCAACAACAAATGCCAGTGAGGATGTGGAGAAAAGGGAACTCTTGTACGTGGTTGGTGGGAATGTAAGTTAGTACAACCACTATGGATAAAGGTTTGGAGGTTCCTCAATAAACTAAAAATTGAGCTACCATTTGATCCAGCAATCTCACTACTGGGTATATACTCAAAAGAAAGGAAATCAGTATATACAAGAGATATCTCCACTCACGTTTGTTGTAGCATTGTTCACAATACCTAAGATTCAGAAGCAACCTAAATGACCATCAACATAATTTGTATGTATTTTCAAATTTTAATATAGAATTGTAAATGCTTTAGAAGAAAACTTTTCAATAGTATACCTAAAATATAATGTAAACTCTGTCCTGTAACCTGTACATTGATCTTGGTACCTAACAGTTGCTTCTGTGTCTTTCTTCCTCTTCAAATCTGCAAATGACTTAGGGGTTATTATTCATCTGTGTATTATCCATCTTTGCATTGCCAGTACTTTAAATATTGCCTTGCACGTATTAGGTAGTTAATAAATATTTGTGAAATGGCTGAATACCCAGCTTAAATGATTCTTCCAGTCTGTTGATTTCCTTGGTCTCCCCTTTTCTCATCCTTCCTCCTATGTAACTTCTTACTCTCCTGAAGTCCCTTAGACTTTGTTCACAGAACTAATATGGAATTAATATAACATCTTGCAGTCAGCTCTGTGCATACTTGCCTAAGAGTTCCTCAAAGGTGAGTAGTGTGCATTTTTCAGGCACTTTCTAGACACATCAAAGGGCTCAAAATTGATTGACAAATGAATTAACAAATGAATGAATGACCATGCAATACCTTATATATTATACAGTATTGATAATTTTTTTGCTTTATTCCAGGACCTTTTATATATGCACACACATACAAAGAGAGACACAGTAAGACAAATAAAAACCACATAACCCACAAGGAAGAGCCCTGTCTAAGCAAGAGCACAAACAAAAAAGAATGAATATACAGTTGGAATCATTGCACAGCTTTTGAGTTTGGGGTTAGTTCCTGCAGATTATTCTTTGGGACTGATGGAAGGAGGGAGGGTGTGAAATCTTCACATCATTTCTAGCTGCTTAGAGAGAAATCCCAGTATGAGTCCTATTTTTCACATACCAGGAAAAAAAGAGACACAAACATATGTTAAAATCACCAAATGACACATTTTAGTTTTATTCACAGTCTCAGTCTTGACAAATTTACAATCTACTTTCAGCTGTAATCATTCCAAACATTTGCCTTTAATAAAATTTGGCTAGTTTAATGTAATAAGAAAATAATACATGGGAAAGAGTGTGAGCTTTGCTTCAGATGGGCCTGAATTCAAGCCCCGGGTGATCCTTTCTAGTTATAGGAATCTGCCATCTCTGAATCTGTTTTCTTAGCTGTAAAATGTAATATTAGAGCATCAACCTGTGGGATGGGTGTGAGAATTAAATAAGATAATGTATGTAAATTGTGAAGCATAATGCCTGGCACATAGTAGGCCAATAAATTATAACTGTCCCTTTCCCTGTCAAAGGCACCAATCTCTGGATTATGAATTCCAAAACACCTTCACATGAAATATTTTTCTCATTTAAACCATATTAGAAACCAAAGTTATAACACCAGGAAAATACTTAAGAAAAGTATAATATGCTTTAAAAATGTTATCTTAGATACCCCATAGGGCTCTCAGTAAATACTTGTTGACTGACAAATGTGTAGTCGGAGCATAAAATCACATAGATAGAAAGAGATAACAACATAAAGAAATTTGGAATCTGCACAGGATAATGATTATACTTCAATAAGTATTTGATTTTTTTAAAGCAAAAGTAAAGGAAATGGAAAATCATTTTTTAAAAAATCAGGTTTTCTTTTATAGCCACAAGTTTATATAAACACCTATAGGCACAGTACCGAAAATACTGGCACCTTATTGGAAAAAAACTGCTGCATTGGAAGCAAAAGTGTTCCAAATATAGAGGGACATGTGTATTCATGACATGTGACCACCTCTTTCCAAACGATCCTGGAAGCACCATCCTATGCACCCATGACTAAAGAGTCTGCTAGAACATTTCCTAGAACATCATTGCCCTGAAGACAGGGTTTACCTAACAAATAGTTGTTAAGATTCCAGGTACCATGCTAGGCTCTGGAACACCATGATGGACAGATCATGATCCCTGTCCTCAGAGAGATAGTCCTACAAACAAATAATTGACAACAGAGTGTGATTAGCTGTTCTGAAGGCATGTATGACGACACATGGCGGCACAAAGAAAAGAGTGGCCTGTTTTACCTGAAGGATTAAGAAATATTTCTCAAACATAGTAACAATTGAGCTGGACCTTCTTAAAAGATAAGAAGCTTGCCATGCCAATAGAAGGAAAGGGCAGTTCATGCAGGGAGAACCTCTTGGAAAAGGCTGAAATTATGGGGTAAAATCGGGGAACTGTGGATAGCTCCATAAAAATTGGGACATTTATAAGGCATACATTATGTATGTGTATATAGTGTCTAACATGTATAGTACAAACATATCTCAATATACTTGTGCACTCAACAGCAAATAATTATTCCCATTTTGTTGATGCATGCAACATACCGTTTCCCTCCCTATTCTGTGATTCACCTAATCACTCATCAGATTCACCTTATAATGTCAATTTTAACACCTGAAATGTAACCATTTATAGATCATTAAATGGCCCTCAGTCATCGATACCTTGCTTTTCATAGGTTCTTAAATTCTTATGGGACAGATCACCCACAATTATGATGACCATGGGAAGGGATGGGAAGGAAGGGAGCTGAAAGATAAAGGGATACAACTTCCCAGTTTGTGCATCTCCATGGCCCAAGAAAGCAACCCAACATCCTAAAAGAATACAGATTTTGGAATTGTTAGTAATATGATAGAGCTATGAGTAGTACATAAATCAGCTATGTACAAAGTGAAACCTAAGACATAGGTTGTTTATTCCACAAAACAAAAATGGAAAAATTTCCTCTAAGATTAAAAATAAAGACAGTATATGACAATTTGTGGGGAGAGCCAAAACACCCTAGGGTTTTGTGCTACTATGGATTATCTGACTTATGCTGCAGGAACAGCCAATGTGTTACACATGGGCCTCCACTGTGGAAGACATCACTAGATGATCTCAGTTGTTTCCCCACTGAACCTGAGAGAAGGGGATAAGCAAGATCAAAGAAGAGTGAAACTATTCATTGTGCTCTTAAAAATAGTGCTTTTTAGGTGTCAACCTAGGCCCTGTGGTTGTGTTTAAATTACCACTTCAAAATATCATCTACTCAATTTTATGTCCCACACCTACCACAAAGTGGCTGTGTGACCTTTCCCAAGGTCACATAATTTATCTGGGCTTCTAATCCCTCTTCTGCAAAAGGAAGAAATGAACCAGATAACCTTGAAAGTCAGCTCCCTTTTTGACAGTTTGCCATTCTTTCCTCTTTTCCTTTATATCTAGTTATCTCAAGGCTCCGTCTGTATTAAGAATCAATTGTCTTGGGCAACAGAAACCCAACTCTATGTGAGTGGATTTTTGGCCCAAACTGTATAGTTCAGCTGAAGTGCCCCATGAGCCTAAATGGTCCGTGCCTTTGCCCCCGACCTTGGGCAAATGTGTGCTGGATGTACAGCTGCCAAAATACTGACTGCTGCCCCAAAGTGGTAACTTGAAAATCAAGACCTCACTTGTACTCTGTGGTTTCATTTCCTGCCCGGAAATGCAGCTCAGTGTTGCAGATGGGGCCTTAGATGATAAAAACTTCTAAGATAGGTTCTGCATTCAGCATGGTTTCCTTTGCTGGGAGATATTGGTAAACGTTCACAGAGCCTCTTTTTCTCATGGGGTCAGGCAGAAAGTACAATTTCAGTGACTCTCACCTTGGATTCCCTACTTCTGGATGAATGAAATGAATGTGAAACACACCCTGGAATGTGAAGAGCACCCTGGTGTTGTGGTGTTGGCTGGGGATCCCTCAACAGTGGTTTCAGGATCTGGATGGGGAAAAGAGCCCTTTAAGTGTTCCAGCCAGCAGGCAACAGGTGCAAGGAGCACAGCTGCACTGAGTGCCCCTCCAGGAGGACCACAGGGTTGCCCTGGGCAGAGAACTTCCCAGCTCAGCAGCACTGGGGCATGGCCTTCCAGGGCAGTGAACTCTGCACGTTTGTAAGAACATATACAGCAGTGTTTAAAAGCATGAATTATAAAGCCAGAGACCTGAATGCAAGTCCTGCCACTTACAACCTCTAAGATTTGAGCTTTCCAAGCCTCAGTTTCCTCATCCACTAATAGTAGAATCTAATCACAAGAATCATTGTGAGGATAAATAAGACAATGAACATAAACCAGCAAGGTATAGTCTCCAGCACACAGTGCTATGCTGAGCCTTACTGGACCCTGAGACAAAAGGAAAAATCCATAATAATGATCAAATCTTTCTTTAAGATTTTGATATTTAGTTCAGCATGAAATTTTTGCATTAATTTTTATTTTTTAAAATATTGCATTAAAATGTTACTTACCTTGATTACTGAGGGGGTTTTTTACACTCCTTAAATTTTGCACACTTGCCTAAGCAAGTAAGGTAGTAAATGTCAGTTGTTACCATTCTACAATCACCACACAATAATTACATGACACAGTTTAGCATTTAATTATCTAATGTCTGGTGTTAGCTATTGTTCCAAATTCTTAGGTCTTGTTTTCCCAACTAATTTGTACACTGATTAATGGCAGAAATTATGACACATGTCTTTTATCCCTAAAACTGCTGAGCACGTAAGAGGCTCAAGTGAGTACTTATCCAGTGATTGCTTATAGCACATGGTAGACAATTTATGACTCTACTGTTCTCTAATTGCTTCATGTGTTTGAAGGTTTTGGATTATGATCCTTGAGGGCAGGAATGACATCTGATCTGGCATTTTTCCTGTGCCATGTTTGACACAAAGCTGGGGGCACAGAATCAAAGAACTGGCAGGGACCTTTTTGTTCATCTAATCCCACCAGCTCATTTTACAGATAAATCATCTAATGCTTAAAGAGGTTGCATCATGTGGCCAAACCAATCAGTGAATGAGCTGGAATCAGAAATTAGCTCTCCCAGGATCTTTCTCTTTCAGTATTTTGTGAATTTTCTTGATTTCTCTATACTCTTGAGTACCAAGCACAGGGTTCTGCATGTAGAAAAAGTTTTTTTAATGACGTAGATTATTGATTTCTGGAACTTAAGTAATCTTTGCATAAAAGGGGTATAGGGAGTCATTGCTTGGAAAAGTGTATGTATATTTACCAACTATCCATATATCCTGGTTCAGTGACAAGGTGGTTAAGAGAATACTGGGTTTGGAGTTGTTAGAGGGCTCTATGTTCAAGTCCTGGCTTCCCTATTTCCTATTTATCTGACCTTGGATGAAATTAAGTTTTGAATTTAATTTTCCTCATCCAAAGCATGAACATAATAATGGTACCTACCACACAGAGTTATGAAAAAGTGTGCAAAATAAAAACATGTAAATAATATAGTAGACCACCTAACACATAGTAAAATCTCAACAAACATTAGCAAGTATCACTATTCTAAAAGTAAGCCCTAAGAGTTAGGTGGACTACAAGGCAGATGGATAGATTTATACGTATGGTTCTATAATATGTCCACATTTTGGCATTATTATGTACGGTTCTATAATATGCTCACACCTTTTGATAATGGTTGGGAGTGGAGAGTTAAATTATCAGTCAAGCAAGCACTTACGAATTATGCTATATCTATTTCTTGAAGTCTCATAAATAACTCTTATTAGAGTTATTCTGTGGGATCTCAGTTCCTCATAACTGGGGACCTCCAGCCACCTAGCTCCTGAAATTTTTCAGATTTCCAAAAGCACCAAGAGTCCAGGTCAGTAGAATATAAAGAGGGACCTGCCATAGACTCAAGAATATCTAACAATAATTTCATTTTTAAATCCCTCTCAAGAGAATATAAACTATGTTAGCAAGAATGCCTACTGAATAAGCAGAAGCCCAGACAAATATAATAAGACACTTCATGACCTGGAATATTGCCAGTGCAAAGCCAGGGCTATGAACAATGGATTGGGTAACTCAGAGAAACCAATTGCACAAATGAGATCACCCAACACCTCACCTGCTTTAATTCTTTTTTGGCCTCAGCACAAAGCAAGAGTCCAAGCCTAAACTTATATGACTCCACAGGAAGATGTAAGGAGGAAGTCTGTGTGAAAAGTATCCTGTTGTTTAAGACTTGGAACTTGAGGAGAAGAAATAGACCTGGATATACCAAATTTCCAAAGACCACAATATTTTGCACCTTTGCAGCATCTTGATTCCAAAGTCTTCAAATCACTTCAATCTTGTCTGGTGTTAACATGTCGATGAAGCAGCTAAGAGCCCATTGGGGTCACAAAACTTTAAAAAGCACTTAATATTCAAAGCTCTTTGGTAAAGAAAACAAGAGAATATTATAAATAAAACTCGTTTTTCATCCTGAGTCAAACCATCCAGTGGCAATCTGAATGTTCTCTTAAAATGCAAACTGTCCCCAAAGCAATGTGGTATCCTAAATTGGATCCTAAAACATTGAAAAAGGATATAAATGGATAAATTGGTTAAATCTAAAAAACAACCACGTTTAGATCATAGTTTAGTTAAGTGTTATACCATGCTAATTTCTTAGTTTTGACAAATGCACCATTGGCTACATTGGATGGTAATATTAGGGGAAGCTGAATGAAAGGTAGACAGGATCTCTGCACCCATCTTTGCAACTTTTCTATAAATCTACAATTATTCCAAAGTTTAACTGTTTATTTTTAAAATCACACAAAAATAGTAAGTTAAGGTTTTTTTGCTGAAGAACTTTTATTTGATGAGTGGGAGGGATGGGAATTATAATTCTTTCTCCATAGAGAAAAGTGTATTAAAAGGACAACTAGTTCCAGCTTTTTACCAGACGTTAAAAAAGAGATGGTGGCCAACTTCTTTTCCCATCCAGATACTATGTTGAGAATGTAAACAGAATTGAGAATTGGGCTCCCCAGTCTGTAAAATGGGGATAGTAATACCTCTCACCAGCGCTACTGTAGAGAATCAAGGAGAGAGTGAACACAGAGCACTCCACACATCTGGAGCTAGGTAAGAGGCCTTTCCCTTTGCTCCTTCTCAGGCCAACCCCACAGGTCCTCCTGCCAGCCTCTCAAAGGAGTTCTATAACTCAAAAATAAAATTATATACCCCCCAGTCTTCTGAACAGACCCTCCTCTCAGCCAAGGGTATTCCAAAGTTAATCTGAAAAACTAGTTCAGGCCTTAATGGGAAGGAGGAGCTGGACATACCTCATTATACCCTCCTCCCTTTTGAAATTACTGATAGAACGAACTCTTTAATTCCAATAAGAAACATTTATAATTTATTCTCTCTGAAGCCTGCTACCTGGAGGCTTCATCTGCATGATAAAACTTCGGTCTCCACAACCCCTTATCATAACCCAGATATCCCTTTCTATTGATAATAACTTTCTTTTTTTTTTTGAGAAGGAGTTTCGCTCCTGTTGCCCAGGCTGGAGTGCAATGGTGCAATCTCAGCTCACTACAACCTCCATCTCCCAGGTTCAAGCGATTCTCCTGCTTCAGTCTCCTGAGTAGCTGGGCATGTACCACCATGCCTGGCTAATTTTTTGTATTTAGTAGAGATAAGGTTTCACCATGTTGGTCAGGCTGCTCTCGAACTCCTGACCTCAGGTGATCCACCCTTCTCAGTCTCCCAAAGTGCTGGGATTACAGGCTTGAACTACCGTGCTTGGGCAATAATAACTCTTTCAACCAATTGCCAATCAGAAAATCTCTGAATCTGCCTATGACCTGGAAGCCTACTTTCCCCACCCCCATTTCCAGTTGTCCCATCTTTCCAGATCAAACCAAATGTACATCTTATGTGTATTAAGTGATGTCTTATGTCTCCATAAAATGTATAAAACCAAGTTGTGGCCCAACCACCTTGGATGCATGTTCTCAGGATCTCCTGAGGGCTGTGTCACAGACCATTGGTAAATCATATTTGGCTTGGGATAAATTTCTTCAAATGTTTTACAGAGTTTGACTCTTTTCATTGACAGCTCTCATAGGTAGGCCCTCTGGGCGCAGCAACTGCTCCTCTGTCTCATCAGGCAGGGTCCCCTGTGTTCCTGACCTCCTGAGGAGCTGCTGGATGGCTTAGCCCCTTGACAGTGAGTAGTGGCCTCTCAACTCCACTTCTAGGGAGCAGCTTGCACTCTGCTGGCTCCTGCCAAGCCTACTGGCAGCAGCCCTGTCCTTGCACCACTTTTTAAAGAACAGCCCACCCACCATTCTGTTGAGATAGGGAGACAGAAAAACCTACCACATACTTGCTCATTTACTTTTCAGTTGAAAGTGAGAAGGAAAGCAATGAGCCATGAGCTGAGGCTAGGGCCCAGCCCCTGCTCACTGAGTGTTACTTTCTCTACAATACTACACAGTGGCTCATTTCCAGAACAACACTTGCTCCCCTTGGCTCGGCACAACGTTAAGTGCATCCACATTGACTCACTGTCCTTTGCTTCAAGGAAACTCTTAAATTAATTAGGCCTTGTCATTCTGTGACAGTGTAGAGCCCATCTGCTCTTCTTGGCTTTGTCTGGTCTTGTGGATAGAGAATATTTAGTGAAAGTGCCAAGTTTCTTTGTCCTACCTCCATACGGTGTGAATTTTCTTGAATAATCTCTATTCCAAATATTCTTCCTTATTGTTACTAGAAACAATCCAAATGTCCCCAAAATTAAAAATATTTCAGCATGTAAAGTATGGTCTCCCAGACAGTCTCATCTACCTAATGGTGGCCACATATTCTATACTAGCCCACAGGCATTTTCAAAAATGCTCAAGATATCCATTGGGTCCGTGGGTTCTGTCGAGAACGTTTGTCATGCTTTTGGCCACTTGGCATCTGAATCCCCTTCCTATGTCTGGGGAGTCCCTCTCCCTGTTAGACAGAGCTGATCTCCCTCTATGGAGGCTAGCAATCACAGATATTTGTTTCACCACCTTCTCTTGCAGCTGGAGGGCTGACCATGAGCTAGGCACCACCAATCAAATGCACATAATCAAGACTTTAAATTGGAAACTAGTGATACATCAAAGCAGAAGTCACTCGCAATGGGAACAACTCCATCCAGCTTGCTGATGCATCAGTGGCAGCAGATTCAAGGGTGGTTTCCAGCATCTACTGTCAGTGTGGCATGAGGACAAGCTTCAGTATCTGCACCCAGCAGGAGCAGCACTGGATTTTCACCAGGCCAGTTCTCCAGCACAATTTGCATATTGTTCCTGGCTTCGCAGCCCCTGAGCCTGGCCCCTGGACCTTTCTGGAAATTCTGTGAGCCAGGGCCAGCTTCATAGCTATGCAACCTGTGCCATCACACAGGACCCCAGGTTCAGCACGGCCCTGTGCTTGGTTTAATGCTCTGCTTTTGCCATCTTGCAATTCTTACAGTTCTTTTAACAAGAGGCCTCACCTTTCCATTTTGCTTGGATCTTGAAAATTATGTAACCAATCCTGCTATGAGCTAGCTAATATGCTTTAGGTCAGGGAGTTCTTAACCTCTTATGCTCATGAGCCCTTGGTAGTCTGGTGAAACCTATAAAGCTTAGGAGGAATGTTTTTAAATGAAATGCACAAAATGAAATACATAGGAAACCAATTATATTAAAATATAGTTTAAAATTTAAAAAAACAAATATGTTATAGCATCGTGTGTGCTTTTTGTGTTAATGAAATCTAATGGCAGATTTAACAACTTCTGTTACTGAAAAGTAGTAATGAGCATAAACAATATTGGGAATGTCTGCAACAAGTGAAATATGACTTGAAAATATCTGTGATTTACAAAGATGACAAAGTCACAGGTACCTGGTTTGTTGTATACATTCATAACTTAAGGAAATGTTAAATACAGTGAAAGACTATTGAAACAAAAAAAGGGATCCATCCAAGTCACAGAGACCCTACATTTTAAGCAAGAAAAGCAAGAGCCCTGATTCAAATAAATTTCTTTTCCATTTATATCATCCAAAGCTGTTATTTTGTGACCTACAATCAAGAACCCTGTCGGATACAGGGCACCTGGCACCAGGACCAGCCTAGATATGGCCTGATTCTCCATGCAAACACAATAGTGATAGGGGGCTCCAGGTGACTTAAAGACATAGCCAACACAGCCCTGACCTCAGCTGTTAGGATCTTAGAGGGGAAAGTAAGTGTCAATGATGGCACTCCAAGATGATGTCTGGAAAACATGTCATAGGCACTACATGTGTGGTATGAACCAAGTGATCTAGAAGGCTGAGCAAATGGAGGTCCCTTCTGGCTGGGAAAATCAACTATTAATAATGGCAGTACACAATGAGGTGGGAAATAAGACACACAGCAATATAACTGTTACTCCAAAGCCCACAGCAAGCTAACAGAATGTTGAATATTTCCCCTGCTGTCATCCAGGATCATTTATTAAAGCCTTGATCACCTCTCAGGTATTTCTCTTTTCTGGGGGGGGGGCTTGCTTTTTTTGTTTTTTTGGGTTTTTTTTCTTTTTTAGATACAGAGTCTCGCTCTGTTGCTCAGGCTGGAGTGCAGTGGCCCGAACTTGGCTCACTATAACCTCCTTCTCCTGGGCTCAAGCAATTCTCCTGCCTCAGCCTCTTGAGTAGCTGGGATTACAGGTGTGCACCACCACACCCAGCCAATTTTTGTATTTTTAGTAGAGATGGGGTTTTGCCATGTTGCCTGGCTGGTCTCAAATTCCTGACCTCAAATGATCCACCTGCCTTAGCCTCCCAAAGTGCTGGGATTATAGGCATGAGCCACTGTGCCCGACCACCTCTCAGGTGTTTCAACATGAGTTTGTTTCTAGCATATTTCATAGGAAATATCAAAATATGCTCCCCCGGGTACTATTTTCTTCTCCCCCTTCTACTCCTCCTTTTGGGAGAGAGGGAGTGAAGAGCTCTCTGGGGCAAAGGAAATATCTATCTTTTGGACACACTTGAGAAACTCGGGTTTAGTAAAACTAGACAATAATCCATCTACTGATATCTTGAACATCTCAAAGTTGTTTCATATCCATTATCACACTTGTGTTCTAGGCATATGTT
This sequence comes from Pan troglodytes, assembly GCF_028858775.2. Lineage (NCBI taxonomy): Eukaryota > Metazoa > Chordata > Mammalia > Primates > Hominidae > Pan > Pan troglodytes. Next base: position 73,890,773 of record NC_072398.2, read on the forward strand.
GTTATCTCTATTTTATAGATGAGGAAACTGAGGTTCGAAGAAGTTGTGACTTGCTCAAGGTCACAAAGCCAGGTAACAAAACTGGACGAAAAACTGAGGCTTCTTGCCTGTTAGCTCAGTGCTGCTTCCTCTGGCTATGCCTCCCCTGTGAATACATCATAAGTAAAGGGAAGGTCACATCTGAAAGGGAAGTATATCCAAGCAGATCCTCTAAAAACCAAGAAACACACACCCGGCTTTCTGGACAGCAGGTATCAGCTAGGAAAGGACAGGCTCAAAAAAGAAAACAGTTCACCAAATCCCCTGACCCCTAATGGCTCAATTAGATCCCTCAACATAGGATAGAACTCACTTGGCCGGAGACCAGTGCAGTCAATCCCCTTCCTGCCTGGGAGTTACACTCATAACAACAGCAACAGCAGGAAAAGGGCTTCATGAACATAAAATAAATAAACTTTCTATTTTTAGCAGAGCGCGCAGCTGGGAGAGCTTCATTCTTTGCTCTTTAGCTGCAGCATTCTAAGGGAGGCAAGGGTTGAGGGGTTGGGGGATGAGGAAAAGTAGGGGCAGTCACACTGGGAGCCACATTTTCCATTGCCAAACTAATTACATGCAGGCCACAGAAACCAATGTCCAGCCTGGAAGTCTCTGGAGTCTGCAGGTCTGGAAAAACTGGACAGCGTCAACCAGGAAGCCAGCCCTGTGATTGGGCTATTTTCTGGCCATATATAGAAATAAATAACCTTTTGCCCACATGGTTTTTAGAACCACTGAAAACTGTGTTGCCTAATGACTCTGTTGGAGTGGCGGAAAATAAGCTTGTAGATTTTTTCCCCTCTTCACTTAGGCTGTAGTTGGAACCTGTGTGATTCTCACAGGAACTCAGATCCAGCATCTTTCAGACTTACATTCTGTGTCCAGAATTCCTGATGAGCCTGCAGCAATTTTTCCCTGCCCAGCCCTTGTCAACAGCTGGCAAAATCAGGAGCCCAAGAAAGAACACTGTAATGCTGGAAGTGGGGAATAATAGCAGCTGCAGTGTGTTCTTTCTGTTTGTCTGGAACAGGATTGGATGTTTCGAGAAGGGAGTTCCAAGGCAAAGGAGTAGCAGAGAGATTCTTTCCTAGAACTGGCACAGTGGCTTTAGGAAAAGTGTGCACCTGATCTGGTTTCAGAAGGGCCTCTTAGCCTTGCCCTTGCCATACTCTGAGCCCATGTCACCTTTTATTATGTACTTTCCCTTTCATGATTTTTTTTCATGCATAATTCCAATTATACTTTCTGTCTTTCATGAGGACACAGAACTGCAGACCCCAGAGCCATACTGAGGAAGGAAAGAACCCAATGCTTTGGGCACTCACAAGGAGGTAAGTGCACAAGGAAGAGCATCATGCTCATCCCTGCTCAGAGAAAGCTTCCAAAGCTCCCAGATCTGGCCTTGTGGCCGAGGGTCTTCATTCACTAACAAATGTTGACCAACAACTTACCATTTGCCAGACACTTCCTGCTCACAAGAGCTCACAGTGCAGTGTGGGAGACAGAGAAACAGGTAATTTCATTACTGCGGGGCAGGCTTCATGCTGGGTCAGCATGGAGTCCTGTGAGAATACAAAGGAGAGGCTTCTACCTTCGTCTTGGGGAGTCAAGGAGGTGGTGACTGAGCTGGGACCCAGGCAGGTAGAGATTGGGTAGAGGTAAGAGTTTCTCCTTAAATGTTTCCCATGTAAAGGCAGCTCCCAAATAATAACACAGCAGTGCTAAAATCCATATGAGCTTAACCCAAGCCCCTCAAAGTTAGTTGATTTCTAGTGCCCAATAACATTTACTATGTTACCCAATAATATGTACTAAGCAAAGCAATTGCTGTCAAAACATAAGAAATAGGAGAGAACTCATAATTTATTTGAATGTGAAATTTCCACAGCTAACAATGTAAGCCCTGGAATCTTGGGATTGAAAGAGGTCATATGGACTACTAAATCCTCTCTCCAGGTATGGCAGTCCCCTCCACAGCACCCCTCCAAGTGGTCATCCAGTCTCTGTGTGAATTCCTTCAGTGATGGAGAAACTCATCATTGATCAAGGCAACTAGTGAGTTAGCTAGTTAGTTTTAAAGGCAGGAGCTAGAGTATATGGTGGCCTTTTACTAGGTTGGAGTTTCTGACTTCAGTCTCCCAGTCTCTCCCCACTCTAATAAATCCTGCAAAAGTCCACCAGATTAACTGTCTTTGAGATTGGTCAGCCCACTATTCAAAATATGCAGTGGCCACAATTACCTACATACAAACTCTATTTCTAAAAGACAAAAATAGCCCATACCAAAATGTTACATTTTGGTTACCAGAATTATGGATATTTTGTTTTTCTCCATTGTTTTGAGTCTTTCCCTAGTTTTCTGCATTGACAAGAAAGAGGTGGGTGGAGGGGAGAGAGATAGAGAGAGAGAGAGAGAGAATCATCAAATAATTAACATTACTTACCAACAAAGTCCTACCATGTTTATCCCTTCTCCACACCTTTGTTCAGACTGTGGACAACTAGAAACCATTCTGTCTTTCCCTATCTTCAAATTCTTCTGCACCTCCCACATTCTGGTCAACCCACCTCCATCAGGAAGGTTTCCATGAGTGCTCCAGCCCTCACTGCCCTCAAATCCAAATTACAAAATTTAGCACTTCATTATAAGTAGTTTCTACTACTGCTAATCATTTCAATGGTCAGTTCCGCATTAGAGTGTAAATTCCTCGGGAGCTTCTATATGCTATCATATCATATCATAGCGCCTACCCAGCACAGTGCCGAGGTTATGGCAGGTTCTTCATAAAAATTTTTCAGTGGATGGATGGATGGATGGATGGATGGATGGATGGATGGACGAAATTCTATTGCTGTATTTATTAGTTCAGTTGGTTAGGGCACAGTTCTAATGCAGTTTCATAGGTCATCTGATACTATGCTTCTCAAACTGTGGTGCATACATCCGCAAAGGTGTATGAAAATGTGTGTCAAGTGTATGTGAAGCCACAAGATATTAAATAATGTCTTCCTAAAGCAACAATTTCCTATCTTTTAGAGATACTTCAGTGCAGAAATTTGAAGCACTTTTATAGCCATTTTATAGCTTTCCCAAGTGCAAGAATTCCCTCCAAGGCTGATATCCATATTCTGCATGAGTTCATCAGTCTGGGCTTTGATTCCAGTTACTTCCTGATGACCACTTCAGTATGCTACCAAGAGATATTCCTGGAATGTGTCTCTCCAGATACATTCTTGCATTCTGCAAGTAGAGATATTTGGACTACAAGCCAGACCCCCTGGTTTTAGTCCAGTCATGCAACTACCATGGGCAGCAGCCTCTTCAGGCCCCAGCTCCTCATTGACCTTGCTCCCTTAACAAAGGTTGGATCAAAGTAAATAATCTACATGAAATATCACTGAAAACTTACAAAGCTCCAGGTTTTATTATTGTCATCATAATAATATGTCATTATTATTGTTATCATCCCAGAATCGGTAATTTAATTCTGCCCCACGGACATCCCACACCTGTCCAGCTGATTAAGGTGAGTAGCAATCGGGCTCTGAATTCAGAAAATTCTGGGTTGAAACTTTAGTTTCACTAGACCAGAGTCTCATTCATTTTTGCAAATCTAATATTTTGCATGACGCTGGGAACATATCTGTGCTGAATAAAAGTATTTCTCACTACTATTTATTGAAATCTCTGTCTGCCACTTACTGATCTTTAACAAATTTTTAAATTTTCCAAATCTTAGTTTCCACACCTATTAGATTGGTATTATAACAGTACCTCACAGTGTTGTTAGAAATTTAAATATGTATAAGCAGTTTAGCACAGTGCCTGGCACAGAGAAAGTCAATAGCAATTAAAACACAGTGAGTGAGTGTACTTTTGCAACTTGATAAATGAAGGCTATCCCATTGTTCTGTGATGTTTTTGTCAGCCCTTCCTTTTACCTGTTATGAATGAGCCAGCCTTGGGAGAGGAAGTTTGTTTGTGGCAACATTGATGTTCTGAGTCACTGAACTAGTTAAGGAAGTAAATTTCAAAGCCATATTACTTTGTGGGCCCTCAGGGCAAGAGGAATGAACAATTTCAGCCTTGACAGAAACTTCTGCCAGAATCAATGCACTGGGCAGGGCAAGCTGGGGTTTCCCAGGAATCTCTCTGACAAAGTGACAAGAAGTGTTCTACCCAGACCATGTAAATGCTACTTCATGAAACCCACACGATGGGCTCACTCAATAAATTGATATGTAAACCCATCCCCAAGGGAAGAACAGATGACAAGGGAAACCACAAAGAGAGGCAAAATGAGAACTCTGTGGGGCTCTCTCCCCACACCGAGACCCCTGCCACAAAATGGAATTCAGAGGCCTGTTTTTTACATCTGAACAAAGCCAATGCTGAATCCCAGCAAAGGGTCTGAAGAATAGCCCTGGCCGGTTTATGACTGCCAGTGATAGTGCTGTAAAAATAGCTTTCAAGACACAACTCAGGGTGGGGGGCTGTGAGCCAGAAACAGAAAATGGAAACTGAGCCCTTTTGTGCCCCAGAAGTATAAACAAAGGGCTTTCTAAGCCACCAGCCCACCTTGACCTCCATACTGGAAGAGGTGGGGCATGATGTACTATCTCTAGAACTTACAGGAGTACTCAAGAAAGCACAAAGTGGGCGGGGCGCGGTGGCTCAAGCCTGTAATCCCAGCACTTTGGGAGGCCGAGGCGGGCGGATCACGAGGTCAGGAGATCGAGACCATCCTGGCTAGTACGCTGAAATCCAGTCTCTATTAAATATACAAAAAAATTAGCTAGGTGTGGTGGCGGGCACCTGTAGTCCCAGCTGTTCAGGAGGCTGAGGCAGAAGAATGGCATGAACCCGGGAGGCGGAGCTTGCAGTGAGCCGAGATCGCACCACTGCACTCCAGCCTGGGCGACAGAGCAAGACTCCATCTAAAAAAAAAAAAAAAGGCACAAAGTGCATGGAGCAGAGGGGCATGTGTGTGGTGGGAGACAGGTAGATTATTACAGGAGACATCCAAGAGCTTCCTAAACCTCCTCCAGGGCCAAGATTTGGAGCTATAGCTGTAAAAGCAACATTTTGCCAGGCATCCTGGATGTAGCAATGAAGACATTTTGGATGCCGCATTAAAAAAAAAGCTCCCAAGGAAAGTATATTGTTAACTCCTGTTTTTTGTTTTTTGTTTTTTTAAAAAGCTTTCATAATTAGAGTAACTTATGTCAGAATTAGATAATTTAGGAGGAAGACCTGAACAGAAATCTAATTGCAAGGGCTAAATATGGTAACCAGTATGGAAGCAGACACTCAAATCTGTTCAGAAGTCGAAAGTCAAAATAAAGAAGCAATGCATTTTAAATGGGCTGTAAGTCTCAGGTAAAAAGAACATGGTGTTGCTGCCTTCATAAAGCAAAGGCCACAGAGGCTGAAGAATTAGGGAGGTAGTGTTGGTGCTGCCAGTCAGCTCCAATCCAAGCCCCATGGAGGCCAGGACTCTTTTGACCACAAAGACCCCCAGGTACACACTGTGTAAGGCCTCATTGGGCCACCCTGAACTCCCCACCACATGGAGTATATCTCTGCTTCCTGCAGCTCTCTTTATGCCTCTGCCATTCACTCTTCTGGAATCCATTTATGTTGCCAGTTTGTACCACCTCTGGGAGATAATTCATTCCATAAATTTATTACCTGCTGCATGAAGTAGTATTTCCGCTGACTTGTCCTGAACTTGCCCCACTCGTGGTTCCAAAGCACTGCTATATTTCAGGATCTGATGAACAAGTCTGTGCTCATCATATCCACACCATTTATAGTCTGATCATTTCCTCCTAACAGCCTTCTCCTTGTCAGCAGCCCTGTGACTTCTACTCAGTTCCTCAGAACATCCATGTTGCTATTTGGGGACTTTCCCTATCCCCGTTTTAACCTTCTAGACCCTCTCACAGTGTTGCAGGCAAGAATACACCACCGTTATTGGTAAGAGTAAAATAATGTTCTCAATTTAAAATTTCCCACACCTGAAAAATGTGTCCAATTTTGTGCAGCATTGTCCTGGGTGCAACCACATTATAAAAGACACAGCTTCTAGACTCTGAGTTTGCAAACTCATGGGAAACTGTCTCCAGGCAGCACAGGTGGATCAGTACTGGCCAATACTGCAAGTTAACCTGTCTGAAATAGGGCATTGCCAAGAAAGAAATCCAAGTGTAGTCAGTCTTAGCTTCAAAGCAGACTAAGTTCAATACTTAGCACTCCACTGATTTTTACAGTATCTGAGAGGGAGGCAACCCCTGTTTTCTGCAACATACTGACGTGAAACCAGAGATCAGCAGGTGCTAAAGCTAGTGAGGAGTGGTCAAAAAGGGGTTCCAATTTCCAGTCTCAGTGCACGAATCTGCTTTATTTTGGCTTCTTTTTAAAAAAAAAAAAAAAGTTAATATTTTGTTCTACTCCATTTAGTGCCCACTAAGCTCTTGACCAACTTCAAATATCCTTACTGAAAACAAGAAAAATAATAAGGATTAAGCAAAACGTAATAGCCCTGTTGCTGCCTGGGGCTGTTCATGAGTTCATAGGAGTTGGGATTTTACTGCCAAGGAATAAAATAGTAGGTGGGTGTTCCAACCTGCTTTTTCATAAGGAACACATCATTCATCCAGGGTGAAAACATCCTTGCCAGATGCCCACTTCTTTTCTTCTGCATAATTGCATCTTCAAGTAGTGTCAATACAGCAACAGACTTTGCAGCCTTGGCAGTCTAGCGTGAGTAAATCCACCATCCAGCCCACCTATAAGTCCCTGATTTCTCTGCCACAGAATTTTCTGGTTTTCAGCATTAGACTTTTCTCCTTATGAATTGAGATAGCTAGAGATACCATCTTATGGATGGCCCTGGTTTCCTTTCTACAATCAGACAACCATGTCCATGAATCCCTGAGCTCAATTCGATTGCCCCTGTTTTTCTCATTTAGTTTCTTCCTCTTTTCTCTTAAAAGCAACCCTACATACCCATCACCCTGGCCAGAACCAATCTGTAATGTTGCTCCAGACTTTCAGGAAAGTATTTTCTATGGCCTCCCCGCAATAGGCGTCATTCAAGACCTGTACATGATCCCTGCTCAAGTGTGGAATTCCTTCACAGAAGGCAAGTTCCTCCTCTACTAGACGATATGGTGGTAAAAGGATGCACTGGGTCAGGGGGAGCGGCGGTTGGAAACACTTGGATTCAAACCTGGCTCTACCATTTATTAGCTATGTGACCTTGAGGAACTTCCTTAGCTTCCTCTCAACCACAATTTCCTCACCTGTACAATGAGGATAATACTACCTCTCATAAATGTGTTGTGAAAGGTTGAATGATACACTGTGTGTAAACCTCCAGGCAGGAGATCCCCATTCCCAAATTTTCAGGCCAGCATTCAAGGCCTTACTGTCATCCATGCCAGGCCTGTCTTCCTCATGGCCCTGTTAGACTCTATACTCTGGCCTTAGGCTCCAGGAGTTTTAGAGGAACCTACATAGGTACATAGGTACATTGTACATAGGTAGACAACTGCAGGCTCAAAGTGTCATTACAGATTTGAGCTTCTCCCGGCTTGCGAATCTAGTCTTCCTCTGTAAAATAAAAATAAAAATAAAAAAATAACTTATTTTCCTCTTTTTCTAGCCATTTTTGGCGTTTCAGGCTGGATGGTGGGTTTTCTCTTTGGCCTTTCAACTCAGAGCCACGTGGTTTCTCCTGAATAAACAGAAAGGAATCTCTTGAATCTCAGTTGTGACAGTTGGTTGCAGCAGTCATTTTAATGCCCACTTGCAGAAGCCAAAGGACACCCATACTCAGGCACAGTCGATGGAGGGCAAGTCCTGGTTCAGCACCTGGCACCTGGTACCTGTGTACCTGGCAAATACAGTCGAGGGAACAGCATTTCAGGCCCTTGTCAGGGAGAACCTCCCAGGATGACACTGAGGAGGCCCCTGAGATGATCCACAGCTAGGTCCTGGCATCCCCCTCTTTTCCCACCCACAGTATCCCTGGAGGCACTGAACAAGCTCTGAATCATCAGAGCTTTGTGTCTGGAGTCCCCTATTCAATGGGGCGCAGGTCTTTTCATTTCCTAGCATCCCATGTGCTCGGAACTAGAGCCAAGAGATCTGAATAGAAAGTAGATGGAGAGCAGCTGAGGATGAGAGGGAAGAACCCCTGAGAACTTTTTCAAGTCAGCTTTCCCCTCCATCATTGCTTGTGACAGACAGCTCCTGGGGCGCAGTTTTCCTTAGCGCCTCCAGGCAGCAGAGACAAAGACTCTTCTGAGATGTCACCTGCACCCCTTGGAGCAACCGGCGTTGGCTAGAGGGGACTGTCATGCTCATTTGTCCCGATAAGACATCGGAGCCTTCACCCAACCTGCCGCACGGTATCCCTCTCCAACGCCTCCCACCCCTTCCAGGAAGGCCGCTCTATTTAGGCAGCTGTTTTCCCTGAAGCCGGGTTTGCCCGGAGTTCTGTGTCCCATTCCTGGAACACTGGTGCGTCTGTGAGAGACACCGGGGCTGGCCCCGCAGCCGCTGTGTCCTGAAGGAGGCGTGTTCCGGGACTGAGGGGGCAAGGACACGTAATGGCGGGGGGCGGGGAGTGGGGAGCCACCGGCGGGAAGACGGGGAGGGAGGGCGCGTCTGGGGCGTGTGCGCCCAAGGCCAGAGGCACCCGAGGTGGGCTAGCCCAGGGTGGAAAGCCTGGGCCGAGCCCCTGGAGCGGGCGGAACGGCGAGCCAGATTGAGGAAGTTGTGCCTCTGACATCAGGGGCAGGACAGAGTTGGAGCGAAACCTCAACTATGCCAGGCGTCGGCCCGCAGGAAGGCAGGGAACACAGAGGGCGCTGTCCTCGGCGGCAGCGGCAGGTACGCGCGGGGGTGGAGCGGGGCGGGGCGGGGCGGGCGGCTCCCACGACCTCGGCCGGCGCCGGGGCCCTACACGCCAGACCTGGCTCGGGGTGGGAGTGCAGAGGCAACCAAAAAGGAACCCACACCTCCCTCCAGGGCCCGGGGCGCTGTCAGACGGGGCAGCAACCAGGAGATTCCCTGGGCCTGCAGGAAGCCCTTCCGCGGACCGAAAGGTGAGTTTCAGGACTTTCTGTTATGTTTTTTAAAAATACATTTTTAAGCGCCCTCTGTTTGGAAGAAGACGCCCAGTCACTCCTGTCTTTAGAAGGATGAGACCTGCCCCAGAGATACAAGGAATTATTCCTAAGTAGCCTCTTGCGCCTTCACAACTTTAGTTCTGGTGTGTTTCCCTCCTTCGCGAGGACTCTCAGGAGTCTTCCTCTCTGCGCCTGGGCTGAGTCCACATGAACTCCTCGGAGGTCGGCGGTGGAGTTACCTTACTCCAGCTGCCGGTAGGAGCGCTTTGAAGGGGACACATGGAACTTCTGTTTTTTACCGAGAAAGCCAAGGCCTGAGACCCTCCGGAAAGCATCGCGGGCTTAGGTGTTTCCAAACCATTCTAGGTGAAGCCAGATTTTCTCTGGAGCTAAGGAACTAGCCAAAACGAAAATATGGCGTGGAGCCAGGGGCGGAGAGGAAACCTGTTTGCTATTCTGAGAGTTTCCAGGGAGCTTGCTGTGACACAGATTACTTCCTAACTTCTTTGACTCTCAATGGTCCCACCCCCAGACCCCCCATCCCACCCATGAAGGTAGAGTGGGGGACATAATAGGACCTGTTTCCCTAACATTCTGAAGAGCTTTACGGGATTCATCATATGATAATAGAGTTAAGTAAACTATAGATGATAGCTAGTGGGAAGACCAGTCCTGCCTAACCGAAAGGGAAACTGAAGCACAGACAAGCACTCACCCTAATTTAACAGAACACCGGCAGCCAGCATGCCATGCTACTTAGCGGGATTGTGCCACCGATTGCGTTGTACGAGGAAGGGAAGGAAAAGACCACTGGAGCATCTTGGAAGCTCCTCCCTTCTAAAGCAGTTGCATTTCATTTGCTCAGCTACAGCTCATAAGGACCTGAAGCTGATTTTAAGGAACCCTCATTCTGAAGTTCTGTTAGATAATGGGAGAGCCTTGAGTTACAAAGAGCAGGACTTAAACATAGCATTGATGTAACCTGTTCCTAACCCTTTTGCAAATGGTTTGCAAGTTCTATCTAAAGACTTCTGCAAGGGTCTTACCAGCCTTTAAACTGGTTCCGTTGCATCAACCACTTAGTCTGATGTGCCTGCCCTTCACCCAGTGCTGGGCTGGAGAGGCAGCTGTACAGGAAAATCTGACCAAGTCTTTCCTTTTGTCTGAAATTCTGCCTCTCTGTCCCCATCCCAGATACAATTTTAGGAAAGAGATGCGTTGTAAAACAAAAGGTTCTTTGGCCTCCATGCATTGTCAATATTTGGCCTGTGAAATGAGTATGACTTCTGTCCTCTTCCCTAAAGACTAAACCCAAGAGAATAATAAACACTCAACAAACTAAGTTATTGATTTCACCAAAGAGGGAGATGCATCCATTCCATACATTCATTCAACATTTGCCAAACCTACCGTGTGCTAGCCAGTATACCAGGGCCTTGGAGTCCAAAGATAATGAGATGGTTTCTGCTTTTGAGGAGCTTCAGTCTGGTAAGTGAGACAGATACAGAAATAAACTGCAGTTCAGGATAATATACATTATAATAGCAGTAGCTACAGGGCACTGACTAATCCAGGGGAGAGGGCAGGAGATCCTTCCCCAGAATTATCTGTGAAGTCCACACCACAGAAGTGATGGATGAGCAGGGTCTTGGAAATGACTAGGAGTTCCTAGGGAAAGTGTGTTTTGAACAAAGGAAAGAGGGTATGCAAAGTCAATGGCAGGTAGGGAATAGCGTGTAATAGGAATTACACTGCTAGACTGAGAAGGGTGAACTCCTTCCTATAGGAAGCCATTTTTGAGTTTTTAAGCAGAGGAAGGATCCGGTCAGATTTGTGTTTGGAAAAAGAATTATTGGCCAGATGGGGGCTGGCTTAGAGAGATGGGAAGCAGAGATAATTAAGACCTCAGCTAAGACAATGGCAGTGGGAACTGAGGAAAAGGAATGGATTTTAGGAAGTAGAATCAGAAGTACCTGGTGACCAAGTGAATGCGGTAAAGGAGGAATGAGTGAATAGAGAGTGATTATAAGGTGTTGAGTGGGATAGGCAGGGGAAGGTACCTTGTAGAGCCATTAATAAAAATCATGTAAGCTAGAGAAGGAGTGGGCTTGGGAAGCAGATTGTGGAGAAGGCAGTGATGAACACTTTAGGCATATTAAAGTTGAATATGCCCAGGAAATGTCCAGATGGAGATAAGCAGTTGGGTATACAGGTCTGGAACGTAGGTGGAGGTGGAAGGCAGCTAAAGAGGCCTGTGGTAGCACCACATTGGTGCTGAAGAGTCTTGTATTTGTCAATAGTGGCCTATAGATATTTTCATATCATATGTTGACTTCCAGATGACTTTCTCCAAACCCTCAAGGCTTTCTCAGGATACCTTGGAGGATAATTCCTAAAATGAAGGAGAGAATTCTGGGTTCATGGCACATAGATAGTAAAGATGCATTTAATTATCACTCCTCCATGTGAAAAATTAATACTTAGTTCAGTTGTAAGATCTGTGAAGACCTTTCCAGAACTCACACTCCAAGTCTTTAGTTACCTACCCCTGTGTGGGAGAGTCCTGACTTCATAAAAACAAGAAGGATGACCTACTCTGACTAATTTCAGACCCCTACAGAGTAGTTATTTAGGTCTGGCTGCCAGTGCTCGGCTCAGGATCTTGTGTGACCTGCATGGAAGAAAAAACCTTGAGCTTGGAGCTAGACATACATGGGTTCAGTTCCTGGCTTAACCGCTTATTAGCTGACCTTGAACAAGTTCTTGAATCTCTCAGCTTAATTTCCCTTATATTTAAAATGGGGATAATTATTACTCATCAGGGCAATGGTTAGAATCAGAATCAAATTGAAAAGGAAAGTACATTTAATGTGCTACATAAATTGTAAGACTCTATAAAAATGTAAGGGGTTTTATTGTTATTTCTAATCTTGCCTCTTGAAACTACCAAAATTAGACGGACTGTGTAGGTGTAAGCTCTGGGCAGCATCTTCAGCCCAGACTTGCAGCTTTCCTATTGTATGACATATTTTAAGGCAGTAATGATAAGTCTCCTTCCATCATATCAATCACATGCATCTACTCTGGCCTCTTTTGTCCTCCTTAGCTAAAATGGTCAGAGCCCAAAGAAGTCAATGCTCTGCTATTGCTTGTGCAGGTTGTGTACTGCACAAGGACTCCTGGGAGTCTTTGGAGCTGAAAGCACCAATATTCCACCTGCTAGGCCTTAGACCCACCCCACTTGCAGCTGAGTCCACATGGAGGGGATGCTTTTTTCTAATTCTCACCAAGGTGCTGGTTTAACCCATTTAATCCAATGGCCCTGAATCTGAGCATTAGTCAATGGCTTGGGTATATTTGTGATTTTTCCCTGTCCCAACCAGGGAATCCTGACTTATTCCAACCCCATGAAGTTGGAATGTTATGCCAACGTCAAAAACCTTCAAGTAAACAGAGTTCTAATAGAGGCTAAGCTGTTGATGAAAAAGAGGAAGTAACCACAGATTCAGAGACTTCAAATGGAAAAACACTTCCGAGAAGAGCCAGCCCCACCCCTTCACTTCACAGATGAGCAAACTACAGTTCAGGGAGGGGAAGTGTGGGCCCAGTCACAGAGCTGGTTAATGGAGGGACCAGAATCCAAGTTCCATCTGCCTCTGCCCAGGAATACCCAATACTATCCAGGGTCTCTATCACCTTTTGTATCTCACACACAAGGACACAGCTAGGCATTCAAATGCCTGTGGAAAGGTGAAATGAAAATTGTACCTGAAGTTCCAATCCTCCCCAAGTGGCCTCCAGGGCAAACTAGGGGCAGACCCTCAAGGGATGCAGGTAGTTCTCAACTTTTAAGGCAACCTCCATACCACCCTTGTCTCTTCTGTTTCCTCAGTTTCAATCCTTAAAGTTTTCTCAGGAGTTCCCAAAGACCCCTCAAGAAGAGAAACAACATTGGGTGCCTTAATTAACTAAAATCCTTTTAGTGTTTCCTCAAACTTGTCAGGAAGAGTGTTTCACCTCAGAGATAAGAATGAGCTAGAGACCAGTGGATTAGTTGAAATTACATATCCAATATCGATATGTAACTTACCATTCAGCGAGAAGGGTTCCAGGTGAATAATGGGCTTTCAGGAGACTCGTCACAGACACAGTAAGGGAGATAAAGACAGTAGCATGATAGACTTTTTCCCTCCCTGGACAGCAAAAGGAAAATCGAGTGCAAATTCTTTGAAAGACAATCCCCAGGGCCAGAGCCCAGGCCAGGTTTCTAGCTTTTCCCCCACATCAGTCTGAGCCATCTGAACAGAGCATCATCTGGGGACATGAGTGGACATTTAATGGAGACCAGGAAAGGGCAGCTAAGTTCCAAAACGAACCTCACACAAACACAACATTTCTTTCTCAGAGGCAACTCCCAAGGGACATGGCGGCATCCAAACCCAATCCCCACCCCTGGGAAGAGACTTGCTCCCACGATTGTGAGCAAGCCGCTCCACGGAGTTTGTCACTAAGAAATAAAACAAAACCTAACCATTGCTGTAGTTCTTGGTCAAAATTGAAGAGATGATTGTATTTAGAAGCCACTGCAGACATGCCCTTGCTCTTGACTATAGCTTTCTCCCGATGGGATGTTTTTCAGTTACGTTTTATTCTCCTCAAATACAACCCTAATTTCAAGCTGGATAGTCTTCAGAAAAGCCCATCAGCATTTTTTTTTTAGTTTCCCAGGCAAGTCATAAAAAGAAAATTGGCAGAAGAGAGGAAAATAACATACAAATAATAACAATAAGGATAGTCGCATGTGATAGTATGTTTAGTCTTCACATTGTCCTGACAGGGAAAAGAGCTGTGGGCCACAGGTTCAGAGGTGGTGTAGGGGCAGGGAAAGAGGGTCAAGGGCAGGGGAAGGGAAAAAGGCCGTGGGAACAGGGAAGACCCATGAGCTTAGTATTATGGGAACAGAATAGTACAGTGGATATGCTGTGTATTAACTTAAATGACATGTGACAGTGGCCACCATAAATAAGAGAAAAGAATGCTGCACTCTGAGTCAAGAGCTTCTTGTTCCTCCCCAACTCAAGTAAGATATTAAATGTGCATCCATCTGCTCATGGTTTCTAACCTGTGATTCCTCTGCAGCCCCATGGGCCAAAGTGCCAGCTTTCAAAAGCCCCTCTGCATGTGATTATCATGTACCAAAGCCCTGGCTGTAGCCTGCAAGTTCCAGACAGCCACTCATGCACACTGGCCTGAAACCACCCAGAAACTAATGCTGGGGTCAAAGTGACCTTCCGAGTGATTTGGAACCCACAGTAAACAAATGTCCATCCAAACTTTCTTGGCTCCCACAGATTTTCAGTGTGCATGCTAGGCTCTCAGTAACTGCTTGTTGAATGGTGGTGCTAAGAATTTAAGGCATATAATCCTGCCCACCCCTACCAGAAACATATGTAGTTTCTTCAACATTATGTTAGGGAGATGTGTCAATAACAAAAGAGAATAAGTTACTCTTAAGGCCAGTCCTGCAGACTTAGCTTATCTATGAAACCCCTTTCTTGTAAATGACTGATGGCTTCCACCCTCCTTTCTCTCTCCCTACCTTCCACTCCTGACCTGAAACTTCCCTCCTGCCCAAGGCCCACAATCTGCTGAGTAGCAGTTGCCAGCACAGCATAACAGTGGCCTAGATAAAAGCTTCCCATCTCATTACATGGGTGACCCACATCATTCCATAATGAAACCTCCACTGGGAAAGGGGAACACACTTGCATACCACCCTACCAGATGCAGCCTGCTCAGAGCTTTCCGAGTTTCCAAATTAGAAACTCAGATCTTGCCCTGCAAGACACTTGGACCAAAGCCTTCACAAGTACAGGAAGAAAGCAGTACTTTACTGGGTGCCTTGCCGATTTCCAAAGACTGTGCTTTTCTTGGTTTTGCATAAGGACATCATTGACCTCTTTGAGGAAAGAGCTGGGTTTTGACTATTTTCAGTGGGTGGATAGCACAGCTTCCCAAAGCTGGCCATGGAAAGAACACCTCATTTCCAGACAAAGGCACTGCAGTCCTCCACACTGTCTGGAACAAGGGAGGAGACACAGTCACAGAGCATGTGCCACAGAGGAAGAAGTTCGGATGCTCCTGACTGACATTTTCCAGGAATAAGATTTTGGTGGTTTATAAAATATTATTCCTTCAAGGTAGGGCCTGAGGGTAAGGGGAAAAGTACTTAAACTACTGGGCATGTGGTCATTCAACACTTGGCATTGGAATTAATGAATAAATACACAGTAAAGAGATCACAGACAACATTTTATATTTCTCAAACAATTAATAAGGGAAACTCTGCCATTCTTTTCCGTGTGACATCTATTAGTTTTCAAGAAATTTTGTTATTTCCTCTTGCATTTTTTTAATTGAGGTGAAATTTATGTTACATAAAATTAACCATTTTAAAGTGAATAGCTTAGTGGCATTTAGTACATTCAGAATATTGTGCAATCACCCCTCCATCTAGTTTCAAAACATTTTCATCACCCCAAAATAAAACCCCATAACCATTAAGCAATTTCTTCTTATTGTTCCCTCTTCCCGGCCCCCAGCAACCACCAATCTGCATCCTACCTCTATGGAGTTGCTTATTCTAGATATTTCATATTAATGGAATTATACAATATGTGACCTTTTGCTACTGGCCTTTTCCACTTAATGTGTTTTCAGGGTTGATGTATGTTGTAGCATGTATTGGTACTTCATTCCTTTTCATGGCTGAATCATATTCCATTGTGTGCATATACCATAAGAGTTTATCTGTTTATTCGTTGACCGACATCTGTGTTGTTTCCACCTTGTGGCTATTGTGAATGGTGTGCTGTGAACAAGGATTTGTTTGAATACCTGTTTTCAGTTCTTTTGGGCATAAACCTAGGAATGGAATTGCTGGATCATATGGTAATTCTACCTTTACCTTTTTTGAGGAGTTGCCAAACTGCTTTCCTTTCCCCTCATTTTTATCAACATACTTATAAAGTCATTTTCCTTTCTTGAAGATAATACACATATTAAGTGGCATACCTTTTCCTGTCTGGTCTCTTATTTGATGCATTTGATCTTATGCTTTTATAAAAGATATTAAATACTACCTCTCGTTGCCCTAGAGATTCGGGATTATTTGGATGCTTGAGATAGAAAATATTTGGGGGTAAACTAAAGCCCCTTCTTGGTATAACTGAGTAGGAAGCAACAGCTAACAACAGCAACATTTATGGTGCTCTATCTGTGCTGGGGATAACATTAAGCACTTTACCTATTTTCCCTTACCTAACCCTCATGTCAACTGAACAAAATAGGTACTACTACAGGTTGAGTATTTCTTATCCAAAATGCTTGGGATTAGACATGTTTTGGATTTCAGATTTTTTTTTCAGATTTTAGAATATTTTTATTATACTGGAATTACCAGTTCAGCATCCCTAATTTAAAATCCAATGTGCATTTCAGTGTCCTGTCAGCACTCAAAAACTTTTAGATTTTGGAGCATTTGGGTTTTGGATTTTCAGATTAGGGATATTCAACCTGTAACATCCCTATTTTATAGAAGAAGAAATTGAGGTCTCCACGAGGAGCTAAGTGCTCTTCACCAGCTCCTGCAAAGGAAATCTGCAGCTGCCACCACTGATGAATAAGAAGCCATTCTGTTTCTCAGGGGATTGCAGTCATTTTGGCAGACAGATAGGTCAAGAGGCAGTTATAACACAGTGTTATAAAAGCTATGATAGGTGTCATGACAGAGACACAGAGATAGAGCACTTATCCTGGCCCTAGGCTGTAGACTTTTCAAAGGAGATGAAATCTAAGTCTCTTATTTTCTTGATAACCCTGTGGGGCCCTTGGTAATGTTTGACCCTCCCCAGGCACTCTTTGACTTCACTACTCCATCATTGCATTTCCAGTGCACAGTGTCTGGCACACAGTTGCCACTTATTAAACATAGGTTCATAAACATGTGTGCTTCTGTAGAAGGAATGCCCAGCCCTGTCACACTGACATGGAACTCCTATGCCTGGGTCCTATGTTTCAACTCATAGACTTTCTCAAAACAGTTGTGCCCTGGGATGGGGAAAGGAGATGAGAAAAGGCCTCCAATGGCTTTGGCTGTCCTCTGTCTCTGAACAGACACTGTGTACATGAGAAGAAGACAAGGGAAGAGGGAGAAGAAGGGTAGGGAGTGGGGCAGGAGGCCTTCCAGTGGCACTGTGTGAGGTCGGCCAATGCCCAGGGAGGAGACCCTGTAATGTGACGTGAGACCCCAGAGAAGAAATGAACTGGGAAATCTCTTTCCTAAACTCTGATTTCTCATTTCAATTAAGGTTTGTTATTGCTTCAAAGACTCCTAGCGTATGGCTATACAGTATCTTTGCCAATTCATCTCAGCTGGCAGGTACAAGAAGCAGTAGCTTCATGGAAGGTCTAGACTCTCTCCAGTTGGTAATTCTCACTCCTCTCTCCCAGGCACTGTCAGGGTGTATCACTTACTTTTGGTCAGTCATCTGCAACTCCTCTTTGCATAAAGAGAATTTTGAGGACTCCTAGGAGGCCTGGCGGCTTTGCTTTACATGGCAGAAGCTGCCCGGACATGACTCTGGCTGCTTCCATTTTTTTCCATACACAGTTCTCAAGCTCTTCTGTGTGTACCTGACACTACACTAGAGGCTTTGGAGAATTTTCCAAAAACAAAACAATATGCAGGCACAGATTCCACCCTCAAGGACCTACCACCTACTACCCAGGAGCCTGCAAGCACCTAGCTGCAAGCCCTGCCCCTCTCATTGAGAGCTGTGAGAAAAACCCATTCCTGGGATTAGTCTGTGCTGGGATCTCTGCTTGCTAGTGCGGCCATCTCTTCACCCACTGCTCAGGCTGTGGCTGTGCCATTCTGGAATCCCTGAGTCCTGCTTCACCCTTGTTCGGCTGGCTCCCCAGATGTCCGACCAACTTACCTGAGCCATAAGCTGCTGCTTTGAGCTGCAACCCCAATTGTGAAAGCTCAGCCCATTGCAAGGCCTTCCTGCTCTGCCCAGGCCCGGGTCCTGGTCCCCTCACCCTGCTGGAGACCTACCCTGCTATCCCAACCCATCACCTGGCTCTGCAGGGGCCTACAAGAAGCTTGCATAAGTATGAGAGCTTGGGGTGCCAGAAGTGAATGTGGGCTTCCTGGCCCATGGACATAGCATAGCCCTCACAGAGATACTCTTCACTTGGTTCTTTCTCATCTCCCCAGATCATAACCAGTCAATTACTTAATCAAAAAGCATTTATTGTACATCTAATATGTGCCAGCACTGAACCAGACCCTGGGGATACCCAGAGGAGAAAGCTCTGTAATAGCTTAATGTCAAGTGGGAAAGCAGACAGGAGCAGCCTCTGTACTATCAGTGAGCAAGCATTGTCAGGGAGGTGAGGTGGTAGAGAAGGAAAGAAATTTTCAACTATGATATCTCCGCGCTACAGATGATTCCAGAAAATGGCCCCTGGGCTAACAAATCCTCCTTTTCCCACCTATTTAGAGGGTGCTTTGCGTCAGTTTTACAGGCCTGAGCATTCCTCACTTGCTCTGAAATAATGAAACAGTGGCGTCTTTCCATCATGCACACAGGATTCATCACTGTCTTCCCTTTTGCATACTCGAGCTCCTCAGCATTGGGCCCCAGCAGAGGTCACAAGCTCAGATGCCTACAGGGTGCCTGACAGGTGAAGCCAACATGCACTGAAGATGTGCTCTGTGCCAGGCACTGTTTCACCCACATCACACAGAGTATTTAACTCATCTGGTTCCCGCAATAATCCTGCGACAGAGGGTCTATTCTTATCCCCCTTTTATAGTTGAGGAAACTAAGGCACAGAGAGGGAAGGGGACTTTCCATATTCAGAAGCCAGTGTGTGGTGGGACCAGGCTTTGACCCAGGCTGGTCCATCTGAGAGGGTCACACAAGCTGGGTGAGAGCGTAGACTGAGAGCTGCAGATCAAACACAATCCACTCTCTGGTGGCAGCTGCCTCCTGGGCTTCCATTGTGCAGCCTCTGACCACGGACCGATCTAGGCTTGACTCTTAGGATAGAATGTCATTTGGTTTCCACAAACTTTGTGCTAAATGTTGGCAGGCTGATTGTGGGTGAGGGGGCAGGGAAAGAGGGATCCCTTTGAACGTGAGCCAGGTGGAACTGGCTTTGGTTACCCAGGGCCTTGTGACACCCAATTTGAAGTCAGAATTATCATCAAATGTAAGGATATGCTGCACAAAGAGATAAAATGTAGTTGGGGTGAGGGTGAGGGACAGGGAGGAGGCAGAAAATTCACTATACACTCAAGTTCCCTTAACACAGTAATCTGCCTTCATAGTCAAATGTGAAAACAATTTGAAATTGTAGCCCCGAATGTCCTTAAGCCCAATATGTCATCAGTCACTCCTGCCTATGGCCCTATCCCCGGACACTCAAGTCATAACATGTTATGATGTATGGAGGGAGAGAACATCAGGAGCAGCCTCCTCCTAGGGCCAGAACCTTGAAAAATCCCCATCAGGGGCTGGAGTGGTCCCTGGAATGCCATGGCAATTAAAGCAGTGGCTGCGAGAAGGCCCTGGGAGAGGGGGTCGGGTGGAGCAAGCTGTTTTAGTGTTGCAGCCTTAACATCGGGAGGTTGGAGGCCTTTAGAGCTGAGTTGGAGAACGGGCCACTTTGACTGGATTCTTTCTCTGAGCCAGGTGGGTTTCTTGAGCAGCCTGGAATCACCTTTCTTTCCCGTCCCTGCTGCCTTTAAACATTCTATGTACCGTGCAGGTGCCAACTCAAATCACACCCTCATCGAAGTCTGCCCTGGATTCCTCACTGGAATTAACGGCTCCCTCCTTGCTACTTCCATAAGCATTTGTTTGAATTTCCCTTGGGACACTGAACTAGTCATGCCTTATGGTACTTCGCCTGTGCTTGTCCAGTTCCCCAACAACAAAAAAGTAAATTCCTTGACTTTATTCCTAAAGTGTCTATCAAAAGAAGAAAAGTTCAATTTTGATTTCCTTACCCAGATAGCTGGCAAGTTTTCTACTTCTCACTAGGCAGCATTATCTGGGAAAGCGTTAGAAGAGAGAGAAGTTCTTCATGCACATAGTAGGTACTCAAGAAATGTGAGTTGAATTGAATAATTTGCTGCTGTACAGCAGAGAATGGAAATGGAAGTTCCTGGCTTCCTTGGCCACAATGGTGTCAACAACCCAGAATCAGTGAAGGAAGAAAAAGCCAGCAAAGGAAGTTCCTCCCTCCAGAAAAAAGCAGGGAGGTCTTTTTACAGTAATAGCAGTGAGGTAGTGAGCCAGCCCCCCGCCCCCCACAAATACACACATACTCTACTCAGTTGACTTTGCAGGCAGAAGTTACCAAATAAAATCATATCAATTGAAGAGCACAAAGAGGCCAAGCACAGTGTCTCATGCCTGTACTCTCAGCACTTTGGGAGGCTGAGGCAGGAGGATAACTTCAGGCCAGGAGTTCAAGACCAGCCTGGGCAACATAGGAAGACCCTGTCTCTACTAAAGTAATAATAATAATAAATTAGGCAGATGTGGTGGTGCATGCCCGTAGTCCCAGGTATTTGGGAAGCTGAGGCAGGAGGATTGCCTGCACCCAGGAAATCAAGGTTACAGTGATTGTGCCACTGCACACTAGCCTGGGTAACAGAGTGAGACCCTGTATATTTTTTAAAAATTAAAAATCAAGAACACCAAGAAGTCAGAAACACAGCCAATCAGGGCTTTCCAACAAGGGTAGTCTCACTTCCAAGTGATGTAATCTTGATATTCAACATGTCACCCCATGAAAACAAAGCTTGATGTCCATTTGAGACTGGTGTTCCTTGGAAGTCGAGCCTCGGCTGCTCTCATCTGTTTCTTAGTCCTGACAACCTCACTGGAGATTAAAAAGTAGCCAGTCTCCAAAAGAGATCTACTCAGGAGCACCCAAGAATACCTGGTATTTGAGCATACTGCCCAAGCTGAAAGAGCTCTCCAAACCCAAAATATTGACATTTCAACTGGCAGACTTTATTTTCCTGGATATCTCTTTCCAACTGACCAACATGATCTGTGTGAACCTAAAGTAGTGTGGCAGAGCAGAAGGAAAACTGGCTATTTAGAGATAGAGGAATTGGCACATGATCTTTTATTAGGTATGAGACCTTAGATGAGTCATTTAATTTCAGTGAGCCTCAGAGCTTCTTCATCTATAAACATGTTCATTTGTTAATTCAGCACATATTTCCCAAGGGCAAAATATGTCCCAGATGCAGAGGATGCCATAATGGGAATAGATTCCATCTAGAAAGGAAGAACAATGATTAAACAATTACCCTACTGCAGATTATGGGTTGTGGTGACAATGTAGGTATGGTGAAGGGCACAGAGCAGGGGCTCTGACCTGTAATGAGGTCAAGGAAGGTTTCCCCAGGGCAACAATGTTGAATAGAGGCCAGGAGATGGGGTAGGGAGCAGTGGATGGGGGTGGGGTGAGAGAGAGCTACAGTTGTATAAGGATCCAAAGCTGGAGGGGAACCCCATACCTCACAGAGTTTGAGAAATGGGAGGCTTTGTAAACTGCGAAGGGGATTGGTTGCCACTGCTTGCTGCCCTCATTGTTGCATTTTAGGAGTTACTTTAGCGCAGAAAGCATCTCATTGGGGAAGTGGAAAACTAGAGCCCTGTGTGCCATTGGCCACTAACCAGCTTTACAATTTTGAACAAATTTGGAACAAACTTTTACTGTGAAAAGATTATTCATCTGTGAAATAGGGCAAGAAATCCCTCCCCTCTACAAATTACAGTAGATTGAAGGAAGAAATGTTTTCAGAAGCCTTTAAAAAACTAAACTAAGTTGTAAGTGTAGGATATTCATTGGACTTTCACCAATCATAAATAAACCCAAGCCCATCTGGGTGCCAGTTCGAAGGAGGGAGAACTGATTGCATCCTGTTTTTATCCCTCACCCCCTATTCCCAAGGGATCAAGAGATAAATAGCCATTTCTTTCTGATTGGTTTGGTGATATTTCATTTCAGTTTATAATTAGATTTTTGTCTAAGGGAGAACGGATGCTATTAATAAAAGTTTTTTTAATTGTGGTATCTGTGATTGCTCTGCCTGACTGGTTAGGGCAGATTGCCAGTGAGCCCATGGGTGGGAGCTTAATCCTGCATAATCCCGAGCTCTGGTAGGGTGTACTTTCCATCACAAGCAAGATCAGGTAAGAGAATGTGGCCACTGAAAGAGTGAGGCTGTCAGGTCTCCTCTGCTCACAACTTTCAGGGCCTCCTTGAGGCTGTTACACCAACCCCATGTTAGGCTTTCAAAGCCCCCTGTGATCTCACTAATCTTTCCTGTGCCATCTCAGTTCCCACTCTTCCTTAGAAGCCTTCTTCGCTGCCATCCCCATCTCAAACTCTGTACCTGTTGGCCTCTGTACCTCTGCTCTGGCTTTTCCAACCTATGTAGCTCACCCCAACTTGCCCTTTTCCCCACCAGAATGTCCAGCCCTCCATGTAATCACACACAGCCCAGGAGCTGGCACAGCCTCTATCTCCTCCATGATGTCCCCCACCGCCCCGTCCCCCACTCTGATAAAACGTAACCAGCATTGATCTCTCTCCTTTCTAATAGTACCTGCATTTTGTCACTTTCTGGTTTTCAGTTTAGCATTTAATTACTATTATTTTTGAAAATTCAACTTTGCAGGACATTTTCAGTTTACAAAGAACTCTCATATATATTAGTATTTGACTTTCACAACCACACTGAATGGTGAGGGCAGTTGATGTTATCATCGTTGTCTTCCCATCTTAGAGACCAGGATCCTGAGGCTCATGAAACTCTGTGACTTGCCCTGCCACTTGGCTAAGCAGAGCAGGACTTCAGTGCTCTAAGGTTCGTGAAGAAACTCTTTTAGGATAAGAACCAGTTGGTACACTTCTTTTTCCCCTCCAGCACTATGTCGGTTACATAGTAAATACTTAACTAATGCTTCTTGACATGAAATCCACATGCAACTACAGGAAAAATCCTTCAAATGGCATATTTTATTGATGCAAACAATTGTTATTAGTGCTATTGGCCTCTTCATGTATAAAGAACAATATGTTTGCAGCATTATTTTTATTATAGGGACTCAGTAAACAACTAAGGGAGACTCACACACATTTTATACAAAGCTCTTCCCAGCCCCAGAGGCCAAGAAAAGGCAGCCACAAATGTAGGTACCATTCCTTCTGCTCACACTGAAGGTGCTGCCCCCCTGCCTCCTGGCAGTGGATGGAATGTGCTTGTCAGAACTTGCTCAGCAGAGTGGACATGGCCCGCTAGCCCTTGGAAACCTGGGGTCATTTGTACACATGAGGATTCAAGTTACCCAGCAGCAGCCTCAGCTCCACTACACAAGTAGGTGAAGGGGCTGGCCTGGTTGTGGAGGGGATTTAGGAGTGGTCTCCATCCAGCCATTCTGGGTTTGAGGCAGGAAGACCTCCCAACATTGGAGCAAATTTCCCAAGAATTTCAGGCCACTTTGACTACCTGGCAGAATTGAGGAGTGACTTTTGTTTTTTGCCACATCCCTGCAACTGCTGGGAATAATACCAATTATGACTCTAAATATTTGTACAGTTCCTAACAGCCCAGACACACATTACATTCACTATGTGCTTTTCCCTAAGAACCCTGTGAGCAGGTACTCACTTCCAGTTGTTGGTTTAATTTAGAAAGTGTATGCATGTGATCAGTCATTCAGAATGGTACCAAAGGAATGAGAGAAAAGCCAGTCTCCCTTCCTGCACTGCCCCCAATTTCCCTCCAAAGGGGCAGTACATGCTATCATTTTCTTGTGTATTCTTCTAGATTATTCCCCATTTTGGAGATGAAGAAACTGAGACTCAAAGCAGCTGAGTGACCTTCCCAAGGACACACACTGAGTGAGTTGTAACTTCTTCTCATTCCTCAATCTATTAGCTTCCTCTGCACTCAAACTACCCTTTAGCCAAGAATTTGGCTCCTAGGGCAAGTTATGAGAATGTAAATAAGTAAAATCAGGTAAAAGTCAAAGCCAGAACAGGGGGCCTAGGCCCCACAGATTCTTGAGAAGAATCTGCCTACCCCTATTAGGCACTTCAAGGACATCTACTTTCTTCTCTGGCTGCTCTAGGCCAACTGCCATCCCTATGGCATCTTCTGCCTTCTAACTGTCATGGGCAGGGTCTAACATTCAGAATGTCTTGCTCTATCAAAGCATTCCCACCTAATGTGTTATTTCTTCAAGACCCTGATACTTTGAGGGTTGGTCTGATAAAAAATGTATCTGGGCTGCTAATGGGAGATAAAGCCTAAAGTCTGGTGGTCGGCCTGCAGACAGCTCAGCCCTGAGGCCACATCATGGAGAGCCCAGAGACAAGGGCTGAGTTCCCTGGCCTCTCCCACCATCCCCCCTACCTCCCAGTGCTTTCCAGAGGGTCTCCCACAAAGCCTTGAGGTCTCCAGGCATGGATGGAGCAGAGGTGGTGGATGGGAAAGAATGAGGGGATGAGGCTAAGGGAACCCTGTGTCGAGGGGGGTGAATATGGGATACCCCCCTGCAATCCCCAGCTTAAGCAGTTTCTTCCATACATACTCCCAATTCAGGAATTTGCAATACTTGCCATCTCTTTTGGGAAGGGCATTTCAAGGATGGGGAGGAAAATGTTTGGGCATGCTGAGAGCATCAGGGAAGAGATGACGGCTATTCTTAGGGACAACAATATCTGCATGGAGGCAACTAAAACTGCACATGATGAGGCTAAGCATATGTCATCTATATCAAAGAAAGAAGGTGCTGAAGCAAAAAAAAAAAAAAAAAAAAAAAACATGCTACTTAACCTGACACTGGATGTGTACTCAATAAGTATTTTAGCTCACTCATATATGTTCTCTGCATTCATCAACCATTATTTATCAAAACCATAAAAAAACACTCCCTGCAACATTAGGAGTGCAGATTTAAGCCCATGCAGAAAGGAAGTAAAGGTTTATCCTCAGACATATGAACTCCTCTGCACAGCCTGCCCTCTGGGGTGGAAGCTGCCATCCAAAGCCTGGCAAATCTGAAGTCCACCACACTGAACATTCCACAGAGGTGAGTTATTATTGGAATGAGAATATTTATGCTCACTCCCTCTATGATTTGATCTTTGCATTTTAAGACTTAATATTGCAGTAAGGTAGCTTTTGGCTTTTAATTGCCCCGAAATTTTGTTAACATTAAATGAAAGGACAAAATGGAAAGGAAAATAGAACCATATCTGTATCACTTTTGAGTTGCATAATTTACATTTTTGCCACTTCATTAGTTTTCAGCTATTCCAGCCTGTAAATGTCTCCTCCACCACCACTAACAAAAAGAAATATGTCAGTCATTCTGTTATTGCCCCAAAGTTTGCAGAACTCTTAGGTTCCTGTCTCTAGTATTAAAGAGAATTATGCAAGTTTTATTTTTTTATTTTTATTTTTTATTATACTTTAAGTTCTAGGGTACATGTGCACAACGTGCAGGTTTGTTACATATGTATACATGTGCCATGTTGATGTGCTGCACCCATTAACTCGTCATTACATTAGGTATATCTCCTAATGCTATCCCTTCCGCCTCCCCCCACCCCACAACGGGACCCGGTGTGTGATGTTCCCCTTCCTGTGTCCAAGTGTTCTCATTGTTCAATTCCCACCTATGAGTGAGAACATGAGGTGTTTGGTTTTTTGTCTTAGCAATAGTTTGCTGAGAATGATGGTTTCCAGCTTCATCCATGTCCCTATAAAGGACATGAACTCATCCTTTTTTATGGCTGCATAGTATTCCATGGTGTATATGTGCCACATTTTCTTAATCTAGTCTATCATTGATGGACATTTGGGTTGGTTCCAAGTCTTTGCTATTGTGAATAGTGCCACAGTGAACATACGTGTGCATGTGTCTTTATAGCAGCATGATTTATAATCCTTTGGGTATATACCCAGTAATGGGATGGCTGGGTCAAATGGTATTTCTAGTTCTAGATCCCTGAGGAATCGCCACACTGACTTCCACAATGGTTGAACTAGTTTACAGTCCCACCAACAGTGTAAAAGTGTTCCTATTTCTCCACATCCTCTCCAGCACCTGTTGTTTCCTGACTTTTTAATGATTGCCATTCTAACTGGTGTGAGATGGTATCTCATTGTGGTTTTGACTTGCATTTCTCTGATGACCAATGATGATGAGCATTTTTTCATGTGTCTGTTGGCTGCATAGAATTATGCAACTTTTAATTACTACCTGTGTGGGAGACCCTGAATGACACAAGTGTTTGGTCGTTCTCATGCTTTTTCAAAAAACATTTTTTCCCTCCAAGAGGATATGACGTTTGAACACTTAAGCATCAGTTATTGGAGTCGCCCAGAAGCAGAGGTTTCCCTTTATTTGTGGAACAGAAAAGGCAACGCCCCACTCAACTGCTCCTAACTCACAGATGACCTCAGAGCCTCGGCTTCTGGCTCTCCAAAAACAAAACTTCACCTAAACGCTTTACCACACCCACAAACATTGGCTCCAAAATCCTTTACCAAGCTATTTTGAAAAGTGAAAATGAGAACTATATAACCAAGATAGTTCACTGTAACCATGGCTACAGGTTTTATTAGCACTAATACCAGGATGTGGTCAGATCATGTATGTATGTGTGTATATATATATGTATATACAGATGACGAATAGAAGTGTGAGTGGTATTAGAGTTCCCCTATGAATTCTCCACTTTGGAAATGTAGCTCCTAATAACCACAGACTAGGGGAAAGGCGGGGGATAGGAGGGTGGAGGACTGCATCAGTAAGAGAAGCTCAGTGTTCACTTTGAGCTTTAATTCAGCCTTTTAATATAATCCCCTAAAATACCACTACTTTGCATTGAGATTGCAATTTTCCCTGCTCAGTGTTCTTCCACATGTCTTGTCTGTTCTTCACAGTAATCTTGAGAGATATCCAGGATGAGTAATAACCTCATTTCTCAGATGAGGAAAGGGCTCAGAAAGCTTAACTGATTTTGCCCAAGGTCAAAGGCCTGGAGGACAACTGAACTGGGACTAGGAGAGGGTCCTCTGACTCCTTGCTTAATTGCACCCTTGGGCCAGCTGTTTGTGTTGTGCCCAGGGGCATTTTGATATGCATTAATTCCTCTTGCAAACATCCCTCATCCTTATCATTTGTCTGATTAACCACAGATCAGGATCAGTCCATCAAACTGGAGGTTAAAGCTGCTATGTGAGGCTTGCCTTTTGTCCTCATTTATATTTTTTAAGCCCCCTGCATGGCTCTTCTCTACATAGATGACAGCACAGAGAACATGTACCATAGTTCCTACTCCTGAGTGAGTTTATAATCCAGGGGAGGTGAGCTTAAAATGCTTCCAGGGACCAGGTGGGTGAACAGGACTGGGTGAAGCAGGCAGGATGGGGACTGGGGTGTGGGGTCGGGGAATGGGGAGAACACAGGCCCTTTTAAAGCTCCAGCAGATTGTGGCCATGTGGGAGGTTAGTGTGGCCAAATCTTAGGACTAGCCGAAGATTGAGAATTTGATACAAAACCGAAGGAAGCAGAAAAATAATACAAAGTAAAAGTGCCTGTGGGTTGGACATAGCTCCCAGACTGCCAGTGAGTTTCATGCCTTGGGGCCCCAGCATATATGGAGTTATACGTGTTATCAGTGATGCTGTATTGCACTTCTCTTCAACATGTTTGGTCCTATTAAAACATGAGCTCCTTGAGGTCACAGAAGGCATCGTAATCAAGAGTGCACCCACAGGGTGTGACGCACGTGGCAGGCTTTTACATGTTGATAGATGAATAGTTGGATGAACACCCCATCATCTTAGAAGATCCAGAAATTAAAGTCCTCAGCATTCTGAGAATGGTGGTTACAGCAGGATCTCTGGACTCAGAGAGGACTAGAGTCAAACCTCTTTCTGCGCTTGAGTAGCTCCATGTCTTTGGGCGAATCACTTAAATCTCTCATAGCCTCAGTTTCCTCATCTGTAGAATGGGCATAGAAAAAAAGCCTATCTCTTGAGTTGTTGAATGAGACCATGTCTGTAAATCCTTGATTCCACACACAGAGTTGCACACTTAGTAAGAACTCAGCAAATGATGGCTTTTTGATTCAACAGATCATTCCCCGTTCCTGTGAAAGGTGATAAGACTTTTGCCACCCTCTGTTTTGAGATTTTGGCCTCCTGAAGTATCTAAATCAAAAGAGGACTGTCAAAAGAAAACAAATGAGCATTCTAGCTGAAGTGAAGAGGAGAAAATTGATAGTGATGGACAACACAAGGCTCCCCTAAGAAATGCGATCCTGGAGGTCAGGAGGGCTGAGAGAGGGAGAAGCACCTGGTAGTGAATGGAAATAAAGTTAGCAGGAAGGCAGGGGAGAGGCTAAGATGGCTGCCCTGATTCACTAGGGGCTGGTTAACTCACTTTCTACACCAATCCAGTGAAAAGCTGATCAAACTCTAGAGCAAAACAATTATTTCACAAATGGATGTTTTCACCTTTCACACAATGTGAATAGTATAATAATAAATATAGTGCTTTACAGTTGGCAAGGCAATTTTAAGGCACCCACTGTGTGAAATATACTTACACAACATGCTTCACACACATTATCTCATTTACTCTGCCCAGCGATGCATTAATTCATTCATCCATTCAGCAAGTACTTACTGCCAGTCCACTTTCTATCAGGCCCTGTGCCAGATACTGAGAGTAAAATGATGTAACGCAGTGAATAAAACACCTAACCCTCTGAGAAAGATGGCAATATCTTTGTTTACAGAAGAATAAATGGAAAAAGCACTTAAGTGAATGTTCCCCAAACCCCACACCATGTTAGTGGTGGAGACAGGTTTTTTTGTTTGTTTTTTATTTTAGAGACAAAGTCTCACCCTGTCACCTGGACTGGAGTGCAGTGGTGCAGTCACTGTAACCTCAAACTCCCGGGCTCAAGCAATCCTCCTGCCTCAGCCTCCTGAGTAGCTGGAACTACAGGCATGTGCTACCACACTTGGCTAATTTTTTTAACTTTTATTTTTGTAGAGATAGGATCTTGCTATGTTGCCCAGGCTGGCAAAATTCTTGGCTACAAGTTTTCTGGCATATAAGAAGAAAAATTAGGAAATTTCCTTGACCTTGAGGAGGTAAATATGAGGAAGTTGACTTGCTAACAGACTGGAGAAATTGTATTCACTCACATTTAGTACAGCTGGAATTTTCAGGGAATCAGACATAATTTCTCATGATTAATCCTGAGGGTAACATGAGGAGAACTAACTATTCTTAGAGTGTATAGTCTGGACCCTTTGGAGAAAAGATAATTAGGGATGAAAAGAGAGAAAAGGAAGGAAAGAAGAAAGGGAAAAGAGTAAAGAAGAATAAAGGAACTGGAGATTCCAGACCTTCCATAATAGAAAATCAAAGAAAGTCCACATGAAAGCTTTTTAAAATTCTTTTCATTGTTCTTAAATCATTCTGTAATTATTTCCCTGGTATCATCCTTGAGACAAGAGAGGATGTCTTTTACCTCCCCCGTATTTCCTAGCACGTCTTAATTAATACTTGATTGACTGAAAGATTGACTCATTTGAACCCACAGTGAAATGGAACTTTTTAATTTTCTTTTCTGCTGAACCTGAAATAGAGCATATAGTAATTAGGAAAGAATCCCTTGTTATCAGAAAGTCCCAGCTACAATGGGCTCTTTGTAACTGAGCAATAGGAAGGTAGCTGATTATTTAGGAGCGGATAAAACACTCACCCCTGCCCCCACTTTCTATTGCTCTCAGTGATAGGAGATTTTCTTGATCATTATTTCTCCCTCCAGTGAGTTTTCGTGGCTGGAAGATCTGGCTGGAGAGTGCAGTCTGCGGGTGGATAATTATAATTAAAGTCCAGCCACAGTGTGACTGATGGTCACTTTTCTATGCCCTTTGGTTCTTCTACTCTTTCTCCCCAGTGACCTGGTTTGCCTGACAGATGATTATTCAAGATCTCATTTTTTTAAAACCCTTGAATTAACTTCACTCATTCATTCATTCATTCAGCTACATGCCAGACTCTGGGCATCCAAACAGAATAGGACAGGCAGGGCCCTGCTCTCATGGAGCTTATGTTCTAATGGAGGAAGACAGGCAGTAAAGGTGGAAACCAGCGTGACAGCAGCATTGTAAGTGACTGAGAAATTTCAAAGTGAGGAGTATCACCAAGGCAGTAGGGCAGGATGATGAGATAGGGGTTGGCTGGGGGTTGGGCGACATTAGATAACCATACTCCATTAGAAAAAGGCCTCCTGATAAGGTAACATGGGAGGAAATTTGTATGAAAATGTATTTCAGCTGACGCAAATGTTGTGAAGCAATCACGCCAAGATCTGAGGAAAACCATACCAGGCAAAGGGACAAATAGGGTCCTGAGCGAGTGGACGGTCCAGTAGTAGGCGCGGCTAGGCCACAGTGAATGGGAGAGAAGAGAGTACCAGACAAGGTCCAGAAGGAGGCAGGGGCCAGACGATGGCAGGGCCTGGGGATGTAAGAAAGAGTTTAGATGTCATACTTCTAGTGACGGGAAGCCATGAGGCGTGAGCAGGGCCTGGGGGTGATATGATCTGGCTCTGGTGGGGAGAACAGGCCGGAGGGAGGGAGGAGCAGAACCAGAGAGATTGGTTAGGAAGCTGCTGCAGTAACCCAGGTGAGAGACAGCAAAGCCCTGGCCATGGAAATGGTGGGAAGTGGATGGAGTCAGGACATAGTCAGAGAGAGAGCAGGTAGGACCAGCTGATGAGGTAGGGGTGGGGAGGTAAAGCCCAGGAGAGAAGCTTAGTCTGAGTGTTGAAGGAATTCATTTATTTGTCCCATATTTATTAGCACCTATTATGTGATAAATAGCTAGGGCGGTGGGGGTGGTGGAGGAAGGTGAGGCTGGGGTAATAGGAGAGTTGGATTACCAGCCAGTCCTCCTTGCTAAGGAGGTGTGATCATACAGGTGGTGAGCAGCCAAGCGAGGGTTGCGCAGGGAGTGCGCGTTACATTCAGATTTTAGAAAGACGAATTGAAAGAAGGAAAAACTAGAGGCCATTTGAAGGCCTGGACAAATGAGGTAACAATGGGGATAAAGAGGAAGGCACCTTTCTGTGCCTTTCCGTACCCACAGGGCCCAAGTGCCCCTAGCTCAAGCCCTGCTTTACTTACGATGCTCACCACGGTCCAGCCACACTGGCTGCCCTCTCTCGTGGATGTGCCATGCGCTTTCCCACTTCAGAGCCCTCACCCTTAATGTTGCTGCTACCTGAGGTCCTGCCCTTAGCACTGTGCACGCTTGGTCCTTAGCACCCCGAGATCTCAGTTCAGAGTCACCTTTTCAGAGGCCACTCCAATTATTTCCTTTATTGCACTAACATGTATACTTTCTACCTGGAGAAGAGAGATAATAAGTGCACAAACAAAATGTCTGTCTTATGCATGACTATACCCATGGTGCCAGGACAGGAACTGATACATCCTAGGAGCTCATTAAATACATTGAGGGAGGGAAAAAAGGGAAAGTAGGAAAAGACAAAAGGGCAGTTTGGTGTCGGGGAGAGGAAGGAAGGAGGCTTCTATGTCCTACTCCACACAATCTTGGGAGAGCCCTGCAGAGAGGGGAAGGAAGTGTATCTAAACCCTTATGATTCAGCTCCTGAGTGGTGCTTATCCATATTTTCATTCCGAAATGGTCGCTTTGAAAGAGAATGATGAATGAACTAATTTAGTCTACCACAGGAAAACTAGAGAAAAGAGAAAATGCCTTGTAAAGGAGACCTACATAATCAAAGTCATGACTCCAGAACCATCTCACATTTGAAACAGACAAACAAAACCATCATTAGCTAAGGAGTCAAGGGCTGTTTACTTTGGCCAGCCTATTTGTTTGGGATCAAACAATCAGGACTAACTTTTAATGCTAGGCAAGGCTCTGAGGCACTCTACTTCTACTGACTCATTTCATTCTCACAACATCCTATTATTATCAATGCCATTCTACAAATGAGAAAACAGAGCCCCAGAGAGAGAGGTTAACCTGCCCAATGTGATACAGCTAGTGAGTGGGAGAGCCAGAATTCAGACCCAGGATATCTGGTTCCCGAACCACTGCTCAAAAGCACTAAGGTAAACCCCTCTTTGGCCAAAGCTGCCCTATAGGAGAGTTGTTGAACACATTGCACATTTGTTATAAGCAAATCATTCTAGGGATTATATATGCAATGGTAATTAATAATCATTACCAACATTAGCTTTTTTGTCACTTGTATTAGGCAGGATAGGCTAACTGCTGTAGCAGAAAATCCCCAAATCTCAGTGGCTTCACCCAACAAAAGTTTATTCTAACTCATTTCATTTTTCACTGTGGTCAGCAGGGGTGCTCTGCTCCACACAGTCATTCAGGAACACCTCCCATCTCTGCCATCCCCAGGGCTCTTGGAGTCCTCCCCTGGATGCTCTGCATCTGGTCAGCCAAAGAGCAAGCAGAGAGAGAACAGGGAGGGCCCGGGAGAAGATTTCAGGAGCCACGTTTCCTTGGCTGGAACTCAGTCACATAGCCCCACAGAGACGTAAGGGGCTAAGAAGTATGGTCTCACTTGTGCTCAGAAAGAGAATATGGTGGGCATCTTGCAAAGCACTGTGGAAGAGTTTGTGGAAGAGACCTGGCAGGAGGGTAACCTGGGCCTCAGAAGACATTGGTTCTGGCCCTGGCTCTATTAGTCACCAGCTGGGTGATCTCCCGCAAGATGCAGTCTCTTTGGTCCCAGATTTCCCATCAATAAAGTAAGGTAATCAACCAGATGGCCCATTTCAGGAGTCTTCTAATCCAGAATGTTTACATGATAAAGCATCATTTTATTAAATAACCATGGTGCCTTAATCATTTTTCTATTGATGCTCTATTTGTGCTTTTGTTCAAAATTGCAACCATAATTATAACATCAATTCTGGGGGAAAATACTATCTATTTTCCTTTAATACTGAATATCTAGTTATGCATCATATATACTCTGGGGGGAAAAGAGAGCTTCCGACTTTGTATTAGGACTAGTTATTTGAAGCAATTCATTAAATTGGGGAAAATGTAGATACCTATTTCAGAATGCCTAGAGCTGGGTCTAAGTAATAAATGTAATGTTCTACAAGCAGATCATTTACTGTGATCAGACCATTTTTGTACAAAACAGTACTTACCTCTATTAGAGGGCACCTGAGCATGCCAGGTTAGCAAGGTGAGAACCATCAAGAAAATATATATCCAGAATAGCCAAGTTAATAACTACTGACTGAGGTTCCACTCTGTGCCCTCGCTGCCAGAGAGCCTTGGTTTCTGAAGTGTGTGATATTATCGTAACCACAGGGATTTTGTAAGGCAGTGTGGTTTGAGAGCTGGGGCAAGGTTTGGACAGGCAGGGTGGAGAGGCCTGGGGTTGAATAAGGTGTTTTAAACCCCCAAGAGAGATGGTGAGGAGTCAGGTAGAGACTGATGGTTTTCCTGTTTTGGAAAGGAAAAAAAAAAAAAAAGAATATACATATACATTCCAGACTGAGAGCCCTCATAGGAGACTAGGGTTAGAAGAAGGAAAGTTGGGCACACCCAGGGACACCTCCTCTCATGTCCCTCTGCCTGAGAGTTCTCCCACCCATATCTGCTGGAAAACACCTGAGCCACGCCATCATCCCGCCCTTTCCGACCACCATCACCCTGGGCCCAGCTGCCACTTTCTGGACAACTGTGATCATTTCCTCCCCCTACACCCTCTCCCATCTGTCCTCTCACACGTCAGAGAGAGTGTTCTTTATGAAATACACATCAATTATGTCCCCTCCTTGCTTAAAACCCCGTGGCTCTCACAGCAAACTCTAGCCCTCCACGTGGCTTACAAGGTCCTGTGGTGCGGGGCTGCCATTCATGGGCCCTGCCATCCACCCTCACCCCACCACTGCTGCTGTCAGCTACCCTGTCCCTTCAGGTCCTTTTCAGGGACAGCAATGGGTCTAATTTGTTCATCTAATAAAAAGCACAATACAGGTATTGTTTGCCTATGTTTCCAGACTTTGGGGGGACACTTTACAGTGTATTAACAATTGAACTCATTTCTTTAAATGTAGAGAACTTCACCTGAAAAGGTCTTGGAGGGTTGAAGAAAAGCCTATCAAGCATATTACTTGGAAATGCTTTAAAATAAGTTTATTTTGTGTTTCAAAACTTTTCAGACACCCTAGCCATGTGTTTGCTGTTTTTGTCATTCAGATCTTCTCTCAGTCATCCCTCATCAGAGCCTTCCTAACCTCCCTGTTTCCCCTTTCGTAGCATCGTGGGGTCTTGTTCGTGGCACTCACCATAATTACACTTTCACACCTGCCTATATGGTTCTTTGATGAATGTTTAGTTTGGTTCCCACACTAGACTTGGAGCACAGAAAGGACAGGGATCTGGTTTGCTTGTCCTGGGTACAAAGTTCCCAGCAGGAGTAGGTTCTCTGTAATTAGTCACTGCACGATGCCTGCTCAGACACCAGTCATGATGGTCGTTTCTTTTCATTGCCTTCCCTCAACCTTCTCCAGGCAGGACCGCTGGCTGCTTCTGCCATGCTGCTCCCATGTCCCCCAACACAGAACTTGACCACAGAACTCATCACACTATACTTCTATTTTTATTTCTCCCCCTTGCTAGACTGGGCGGTGATCAGGATCTGAATGCACAGGGCGGGTGTTCAGCGATTGTTTACTACGTTGAACGTGACCTCCAGGAAAGCAGTTCTGGCCGAGATCCCCTGACAACGCAAAGCAAGAAGTAACGTGGAAGGAGGCTCCCCAAGCTGGCTGGCCATTTTGCTGCTGTGTGTGGAGGTAAACTTCATCCCCCGTCTCCTCACCCATGATTCTTCCCCTCATTTAGCACATGGCTCCTGTGCTCATAAATGAAGGTCAGCTGCTCAGCTTGCTTATTCAATTATTCCCAAACCTGACAATTGTCCAGAAACACTCGGGCTGCTTGCTACAAACATAAATTCCTGGGCCCATCCTAGACCCGACTGAATCAGAGTCTCCAGGAGCAGGCTGCAGGAATCTGTATTTTTAACTCCTTAAATGACTCTTCGTAGCCAACAGTCCATCCTGCTGTCACCTGGGATCCTGGGCAGAGGAGCTAAAGCAAGCACAGTGATCAGTGCACCCAAGGTAGAAAGCTCAATGGAGCTGTTTGAGCAAAGGCCCAAGGGGAGGTCTTTGCTCCCAACTGTCAGTTATAAAATGGCCCCCCACACAAATCCAGGAGTCAGCAGTCACAGAAGAGGGGTCTGTTAAGGTTCTCATAGAGAACTGAACCTCCCACCTCCCCCTACAAGAAGGATGATGATTTGTACCATTTGGAGGTCACTCTGGAGTTGGTCTCAGGGATTCTAATTGGGTGCCATTGTGATCCTTATTATTAACCTTTCCAGAAAGTATTTACTGTCTCACAGACACTGTTCTAGAGCTTTACATTTATTATTTTGTCTAAAAAACAAGAACAATGAGAGGCTGATGCAGAATAGAATGCCCTGCTCCCTTCTTGGAGAGCACCGGAAGGAACAGCAGTGTCAGGGCCAGCCCTGGACACAGCCTGCAGTAGCTTTTGGCTCTCAGAGATTGAAGCAGACCTCCCTGTGGAATGACCCACCCCTGTAACACTTCCAAGGGTCCCAAAGCCTGGGAGGCAGGCTGGGGCCTGTAGATGGCTAGCTGCTCTCCTCCACCTCACCTATGAACTCAGCAATCCTCCAGGCACCTTCAGATGTTCCCCAAGCGACCGCTCTCCATCTGATTTCTGGATGCCAGAGTCTAGAGCAACAGCCACAGACCTACAGACCAACCATATTAGGGAGATTACTTCTGAAGACCTTTTCATTTCAATGCGGTGGGGACCCATGGTTCTTTGGCAATAGGGATTGGCTTGGAGGTGAGGAAGGAGGAAGAAAAGCCCAGCACTGGAATTAGTCCATTGTTATTTCAAGATAACTCACTATTTTATGGATTATATTTGTGTAAGTATTTTACAGTTTACAGAATGCATTAAATATATTGAATCATTTTGATCCCCACAATGTCATTATGAGGGAAGATCATTAGCTTCATTTTGTAGCTGAGGTCTGGTTAACTTGCCAAGGTCATGCAGGTTGACCCAAGGCTCAAAACCAGGCCTTCTGGCTCTGGGATCACTGTTTCCCATCGTCACCTCATACATGGGTGGATAGAAGTTTGCGACAGAAAGAGTGAATGAATGATTCTGTCTCCCTAGCTAGATACTACAGAGGATATAGAGGTAAATAATATTTGGTTTCAAAGAAATTGAAAGAAAGTTTTCCCCTCTTCTGTCTCCTCTCATCCACCCCCACAGCCACAATCAGACAGATGAGGTTGGTTGGCACCTATTGTTGCTCTTACAAAAATAGATGAATTACTTTTCAAGCATTGTCAGTGCTATTCAAAAGCTAACAAAAGGCTAGAGTGTACTTCCAGGGGCCGAAGTGTGTCTTCTTTTGCATTCCATGGAAGTTCTCACTTTTAATTCATGCCACTAAGGAGATATTTGATTGTTTTCTGGAAATGCTAATAATGCAAGACTCATAAATACTAATGAAACACTATAGATTAGCAGAGCTCAGCAAGTAACCTGGGGGGTGCCTAGAAAAGAATTCTTAGATTAAAAAATATAAAGAATACCTTTTAATCGAATTTTCCCCAGACTGGCTTCCCAAATGTTAATGAATACTCTTTGGCTGTATGGGGAGCAGCCTCAAATAAGTCCCTTTAGGAATCCAGAAGTGAATTATTGACTTAGCTTTAGCTTGAAAAGAAATCTATTTATTCAAAGGCCATTTTAGGTGCCAAGGGATGGATGAGTTTAAGACAAAGGTTGGGAGGGGTGGGAGGGCCCTAGACGTTGAGATGAACATATAATTCAAATGCATGCTTCTACTTCAGCCAACTAAGCAATCTAGTTTGGAATTTGCTTATTGTACTTGGCTTTTATGACTTGATCTATCAATAGTAATAACTCCCCTGGAATGGACGAGGCTCCCCGATGTCAGAAACCATATCTTTGTCATTCACTGTTGAATTCTCAACACCCAACAGTGCATGAAACATATTCGGTGCTCAGTGAATGTTTGATAAACGGATAAGGAGATTTAAAGAACTTTCTTAACACATTTTCCAGAGTTCTTCAGATCTTGTTATCTTTTCCTGAAAGGCAGCTCTGATCACAACATTCTCCTGTTGTAAAGCCCCCAAATAAACGCAAACCCTATGACGGCCCCTCTACCCTGGCCATGCCTACCTCCTAGTGTCCCTTCTCATCCTCTCTTCTCCCACCCTGAGCTCCAGGCTCACCAGAAGACCCCCTGTTCTCCTGCTCATGTTCTAGAAGTTTCTCTGCCTGGAATGTTTGAACATCCTTTTCACCTATATTTCTCTGTCAAAATACTACGCATCTTCAAGGTCATCCCCCAGGTGGCTCCACCTTCATGAAAACTGACCTGATCTCCATGAGCTCGCCCTCCTTCCTTGCTGGCTGAACCCAGAGGGGCCCCTGTTACCCATCTGCTCCCTGTAGGAACAGCATAACCCCTGGCACAGAATAGTTGGTGAACATTTGTGGTGGTGGTGTTATCTAACGTGAATCAGGAAAGCTGTGAATAGAATCAAATTAAAGAAAAGCACCCAAAGCCTTTCCACAACAGAGCAGAAAGATCCCAACAGACAGGGCCACAGACCCACTCAAGACTGAGGTAAAAGCAAAGGTCATGGCAGAGGGAGAAGGAAAATCCAGAAGAGAGATGAGTGGCCTGAGATACAGCATCACTGGGGCTTAGAAGCATGCCAAAGGCTGCTTTTCTCTACAGAGAGCCTGGCAGCTTGATGGTGTGTGGGCAGATCCATGGCATGGGCTGTTCCCAGGCCTCAGAGGGGCTTGAGCAGAGCCTTGGATGAGAGGACATGACTCCTCAGGATACTTTTCTTTGTTGCATGTTGAGTTTAAGTTCAGGCAGCCATATGCTTACTATAAACCTGCACTTGGGCAGAACTTTGTTTTTATTTTATGTATCTTCATGCATTTGGGAAGGATCTAACAATGAGAAATAAATCTCTTTGCAGTCTTTCCTACAATAGACTGGGATAAGCATTTAAGTTAATCTGGGGAATAGCCAAATATTGTAAGATTCTGTAAATCCTGGGCTGCTTGCCAAAAATGGGTTAATTCCACACAAAGGAATAGGAGGCCACAGAGCAACGCCTGTGAACAGATCACTCCTTGCAGATCTGGAGCCAAGCTCTCCAGAATGAGTGAGACCGGCTCTGGCACTCACTCACCGTGTGGCCTGAGCCTCCATCTCTTCAGCTGCAGGATGGGGGAACCACAGTACCTACTTCATAAGGGTGTCATGAAGATGAATTAGTTAATAGAGTGCCTAGAACAGTGCCTGGTATATAATTACTGCTTACTAAAAGTTGGCTAAAATTATTATTGTCATCCTATAACATTTCTTTGGGCTCCATGGACCAAAAGGCTCAGTAGTAGGTGCCAATTTGTACGCTTGCAAAAACTATGTAAATAATGCCATGAGAGGGTGGGATTACATGCCAGCAGACTAGGACTGAGGACAGCTGGGGCTTAGATAGGCACATGGGCACTGGGATCATGAGACATTGATAGAGCATGCTATCCAAGGAATTAGACCTCTGAGGACAATTGCTGGGGCATCATGTAGAAAACATCACCCAGGAGGGCTGCACATATATGCAATGAAGCCTGAGCTGATCTTGAATTCCAGGCCCAGGTCCCCAGTGTTCCCATCCGTAGACACAGCTCACTCAAAAGATTAAATGCAGATGAAAATGATTAGAAAAGTATGAAGTGAAATGCAAGTATAAAGTGACATCATTATCATCCTTAGTTCCTCTGCTTGCCTGGCAGCCTGCGGAGAGTGCTGAACCCATTGTCCAGAGGTCTGGGTGAGTCTGGGTGTGCCTGTGTGGCCTGGGTGGGTCTCCATGGCCTCAGACATGTCACCTCACTGCTCTGGACCCCAGATTCTTTATCCTTAAGTGAGAGAGTTCATTGGGATGATCTCTGGAGTGTCCATCCTGAAAATCAACCACTCCTTAATATTTGGGTCCTGGAGAATGTCTTACACCAACAGCCCTCTTAAATTTCCTTGAATCATGCCTGTCCTTGAAGTCTTGTTTGTACACAAGAACCTGTAATTCCAGAATGGAAGGCAGCCTCTAAGACCTTATACTTGAGAGCTGAGCTTTAAGATATATGTGGAGGGGTGACCAGGGAAGAGGGGCAGCTCTGTACAAGCAACCAGGAGAATGGCCCCAGCTGTATGCTGAGTTCAGAACAGGAACAGGGAAGCACCCAGGAACCTCACTCTGGTTTCCAAGCACCATCACTAAGCAGCCTGCAAGGACTCCTCTCCCATAGAGAAGAAAGAGAGCAGGAGACTTTGGAGTATTTGGTCAAGGAATAGAAAACATAGAGAAGGGTAATGAGGGAGAGGAAGGTAGAAGGTAGAAAGTGGAAAGCCAGCAAATGGTCATCCCTGGTTCTCTCAGCCTTGGGAGGAGAGGACTTCTCAGGCACAGGAATGTGATATAAGGAGGGGAGGAGACATGGAGCAGGGAAGAGATCATGAGGGGACAGCACGGAAAGCAGGCATGGGGCAGGATGAGGACTGATGACCTCTTAGCCCAGAGGAGACCCAAGTTCCCTACTACAGACAGCAAGACGTAGACATCTCACTTTGTGCTTAAGCCTCAATAAGCTTTGAAAATGGCAAGTTATGTTAATAAAAGGTTACATACAGACCTGTCCTGTGGGGAGTGTGTGTTCAACATCTGTCAGGTGAGCTACAGTGGAAAAAAGATTGAGAACTGCTGTTGCAGAAGGGTCCAGGGAAGCAACCCCTTATCAGAACACTGAACACACACATTGGTTCATTTATCCAACAACTACTGAGAACTTCCTACGTGCCAGACCTGATATACTATTCATTTTTATATCCTAAGCCCAATATAATGTGTGTACATAGCAAGAATTAGTTGATGCTTATTGATTACATGCATGCATTTATCTTGTTTATTGAGTCAATACAAGTTTACTGAACCCTGGAAATCTTCAATTCCTTCCCCTTTCCTAAGCCTAAAATCTATGACACTATTAAAATTGTAGACCAGTCCCCCTGCATTTCTCTTCAGTTGTCTGTTTTAATCTCTTCAGGTGCTGTCAGTGGCATGCCCAAACCCAAAGCTGGAAGAGGAATAAATTACAAGTGGTCAAGGTTGCATCCTTTTGAGCCCAGGACCTGCTTGTAAGCCGAGAGGGTTCTCTGGCCCTAATCTAGCCAAGCACCATGGAGAGAATCAGCGCCTTCTTCAGCTCTATCTGGGACACCATCTTGACCAAACACCAAGAAGGCATCTACAACACCATCTGCCTGGGAGTCCTCCTGGGCCTGCCACTCTTGGTGATCATCACACTCCTCTTCATCTGTTGCCATTGCTGCTGGAGCCCACCAGGCAAGAGGGGCCAGCAGCCAGAGAAGAACAAGAAGAAAAAGAAGAAGAAGAAGAAGGATGAAGAAGACCTCTGGATCTCTGCTCAACCCAAGCTTCTCCAGATGGAGAAGAGACCATCACTGCCTGTTTAGTTAGGCAGGAAGCAGAGGTGTTTCCTTTCTGGGGCTAAGCCTCCTTCTGACCACACACAGACATTTCAGGAACCCCTGAAATGATGCACTATGTCCATGTCCACAGAGTAACTACTCAACCAAGGAACAAACCTCAGACTAAGTGTCCCAGTGGAGGGCAGTCCCAGGGACCACGTGGACAATTCTTGGATACTGTCTTGGCAGCTATGTGTCCAATAGCAATGCTCCTTACTGCAGACCCAGGCATGCCTCCCACCTGTCTCTGGCATACGCCACATGCAAAGCACAAAGAACATTTATCCATACATCTCAATATGGTTCCCAAGTGTGTGCACATGCACGTAACACACACAAATTCAGGCAGCAGGTACGTGGGCAAGTATATTCTGCTCATCAAATGGTCATTGGCTATGTACTTTGTGCAGGGAAGTACATTATCTACAGTCACAAAAATGTCTCATGGGAAAGCCTTGCCAGATTCAGACACATATATACAATTTCCTAACCAGCAAGGCCCCCATACACCATCTATTCCATAAACCACTCAGGTTACAGATGCATGCTTTCCTATTTCTAACTCTACACATAAACTTTTACTGGAAGTACTCATAATTGGACATTCCAGCAACCTGCTACAGTCCCCACCCTTGTGTCTTGATACAGACACACCAAGTTTCTGTGCCTCTGACCCCTCACCTGTGCCAAGATGTTTAAAGTGTGATGGTTCAAAATTCATTGAAAGCTCTTTTCTTGTAACTCATGACAAAGTCCGTCCTCATTGCCACTGAGAGGTGTTTAATGTGATCCAAGACCTCTCTGTGAAACATTACCCCCGCAAACCACTCAGCAAAGTGCCTTTCTCCAAGCAAGAACTAACAGCTCTTGGTGGTGACTGCTAGAAAGCTATGGAAGCCCACTCATTTATGTCAGTGGACTGCAACTGTGTACCTATGCAATGTTTACAGATGGAAAGGGTGAGGAGATGCTACACCTGAGCTAGGTATCTCCTATATAACCAAAGTTTCCAGCAGGGAAGGAACTAGACAATCATCAGTGCAGTCTCACAGAAGGCAACACTGGAAGTGATGTCATAAGGTTGTGATGTGTGCACGGTATGGCACAGGTGGGATGCAGAGGTAACAGAGTTTAAATGAAAGTAGGATGAAGCTATAAAGAGGTTTATTTATATTTATATTGAAGCTCAGGCAAGTGCCTTGCACACAGTAGGTACTTATAACTAACTGTGGTTACTGTTGGATATGTGATGTTGTTAAGGGTAAGCTTGTAATACCTCACCAATTCTCCCCGAGTGATCCTCTCTTCTAAGTGAGCCCACTAATTGCTGCAATGGATGAAATTGGGTGTTTAATGCTGCAGGAGAGTACATGTAGGTGACACATGTGCCTTGAGGTATGTGAGGACATGTAAATTAGATCCACAGTGAGCTGAGGAGGGCTTTCCCCACCAGAGTGAGGTTGGGAAGCAGAGTTAATCCACTTATAGGATGAACTGCTTGGTATTTTTATTGTATTGTGACTGTATTACAAAGATGGACAATTCACTCCTTGGGAGCAAGTTATGCTCTAGAAGTTTATTTACACATATGCTGGGCAGCTCTCTTGAAATATTTTCCCAAGGAAGCTATTCTACACAGTGGCAAAATTGCTATCTAATTAATAATGTAGCTAAACTATGATATTTATAGTAGCAAAAAACTAAATTCTATAAGATTGCATTAAAGGAAAGATATATTCTATTTGCTCACTTGGGCTGCTTGGTACTCACCTGCCCTCCAGGTGTACTTTAGGCCTGTGGAGGGTGGGCATTTAGTGGTGACCCTTGCACCAGGGTTTTCTAACAGATGACCCTGTGAATCATAATTTAAACCTGCATATATTTTATAGCCAGTCACATTTGCCCTCTCACCCTATATGGCCATAAACTGCCTAAGCACTCAGGCCTCCCACTCATCAACCCCTTTGACCAGAGAAAGAAGCACTCTGGTTCTCTATCCCCTTGTCACATAGAGAGTTTGTCATGGGGCCTCTGGCTGTGCCCTTCACATAACAGAATGACTTGCCATCTGCCTGCACCAAACCCAGGGATGTGGAAGACATCTCCCCACAACTGCCACTGCTCACCAGGACAAGCTGCCCTTCCTGTCTCCACCTCTCAGTCCCCCTAGAATGGATGGCTGGGGAGACGTGGAGGCTGACAGCTGAGACGTAGTGTCAGATATGATCTAGGAGGGCGGATCACCGGGATCCGGGACCATACAAGTAACATGGTTTCCATGGCAACTGCTTGCTCCTTTGAATTAAGACAGCAGTCAGTTGTCATTGC
Organism: Pan troglodytes; assembly: GCF_028858775.2. Classification (NCBI taxonomy): domain Eukaryota; kingdom Metazoa; phylum Chordata; class Mammalia; order Primates; family Hominidae; genus Pan; species Pan troglodytes. The sequence goes on from NC_072398.2 coordinate 73,934,150, forward strand.
CATGACAAGGCCTCTATCTCCAGGCACAATGTCCCTGCTGTCTCCTAATCCAATGGACTTGCTCTCACCCCAGGGATGAAACACCCAGAAACTCACTTCTCAGTCACTTCCACAGCCGATGACTCAGAAGAGCCAAACCCAGAATCTCACTTCTCAGTCACTTCCACAGCCGATGACTCAGAAGAGCCAAACCCAGAATGGGGCCTCTCTTTTCCCCATCACAGACTCCCCTGACAACCTTTCCCAGCGTAACTAGAGGAGTCCCAGTGCAGGATAGGCCCTAAACGTTTTGTTAAATAAACAGGTGCATGAAAGGAGCCTAAGGCCATTGTTGATATCCACTCTCTTCTTTCCACTTCCTTCTCATCTTTTTCTCCATGTTTTATGCTTCTCTGATTCCCTCTTCTGCCTGCACCAGACCAGCCCCAGCCCTTTATTCCTCTCCATTTTCACTCCTTCCAGCCTCTGTCCCTGAACTGCCACTGGCAACCCATGGGACCTCAGGACCAGAGACTGCTTGACTCATCTGGGTAGGGTAAGTTCACGGGGGACAAAAAAATGATTCCTAAAGAAGAGGCTTCCTAGACCAGCACAGGCTCGAGAAAGACATCCCCTAGGCCTGGACTTCTGAGCAGCTTCAGCCAGGCTCCGGACGGCAGCCAGAGGAGGCCTTTCCCCATTGCTCCTTTCCCCATTGCTCAATGGATTCCATGTTTCTTTTTCTTGGGGGGAGCAGGGAGGGAGAAAGGTAGAAAAATGGCAGCCACCTTTCCAAGAAAAATATAAAGGGTCCAAGCTGTATAGTATTTGTCAGTATTTTTTTCTGTAAAATTCAAACACACACAAAAGAAAAATTTATTTAAATAAAATACTTTGAAAATGAAAAGTCTTGATGTAGTCAGATGGTTACTTTCTTAACATTAGGTATTACCCCCACTCAGACATCACTCAGAAATGATCAATGCAGGGACTCTTTCTGTGACACAAATGTCCCAGCCCTCCCTGGTCACCACCTTCGCCATGGTAGAGTCATAGGTCTGAGGATGAGAAATGTGGCTGTCTCACCCTTGCTTGCAAAACAGATGGCCTTGGAGACCAGACTCCCTCAAAGGTGCCAGCTGCAGGAAAAATACACTGATGTTCCTGGGCAACACTTACAGAACTTTCCATCAATGAGGTCCATCAATGGCTTCTTAAAGGAAAAGGGGGGAAATAGCAAAAACCTAAGGAAGAATGGACCTTTGAGTTAAATCCAGTGTTTGTTGGGAAAGGAGGGATCAAAAACCTCTATAGTAGCCACTAGGGCAAAAACTGTGTGTATGTGTGTGTACACTGTTCAATATGGTTCAATATGGTACCAATAGCCACATGTGACTATTTAAATTCATTGCAATGAAATAAAATTAAAGGTATACTAGCTCAGCTATGTCTGCCATATTTCTTTTTTTTTTTTTTTTTTTTTTTGAGATGGAGTCTTGCTCTGTCATCCAGGCTGGAATACAGTGGTATGATCTCGGCTCACTGCAACTTACACCTCCCGAGTTCAAGCAATTCTCATGCTTCAGCCACCTGAGTAGCTGGGATGACAGGCATGTGCCACCATGCCCAGCTAATTTTTTTTGTATTTTAGTAAAGATGGGGTTTCACCATACTGGCCAGGCTGGTCTTGAACTCCTGGCCTCAAGTGACCCGCCAGCCTCCCAAAGTGCTGGGATTATAGGCATGGGCAACTGCGCTTGGCCATGCCAGCCACGATTCAAGTGCTCAGTAGCTACACGTGGCTAGCGGCTGCCATCCTGGACAGCATAGGTCTATGATATTGTCGGGGGCAGGGTCAGACACCTGGGAAAAACAGCCATGCTGACTGGATTTCAAGGAGGGCTTAAGAAGGAAGGCCTAGAGCACAGGTGGACTCTTTGCCTTATCTCGCCCAAGACAGGTTATGTCTGTAGTTCAGATGAGTTCATTCCTGGGCTCCCTTCCCCATCACCACACACTCATGACAACCAGAGAACAGAGACTCTTCATTCAGCTTCTTGTTCATCCACCCGGGACATTGCTAAACATTCTGGTGCAGAGGAGGAACTGATGCTCAGAAACCATCTGGGAGGGGAGCAGCTGCTGCACCCCTGAGGGGATGCCAGTGCTCAATGCCTGCAGCCACACCTGCCCCGGCTCCATCCTGGCCTTGGGGTATAATATGGATTTGGACAATGAATGCCATCACGTCCTTAGCATTCTCAATTCATCACAGCACTCTGCACTGGCCCCTTGCCCGTTGACCTTAGTAGTATTTCCCAATTCAAAGTCACAGGTTTACTGGACTGGAAAAAAATCCCTTCAACCCGCTTTCTGTCTTAGACTCAAAGGGTTGTTTTCAAACACCTGTGTGGGCAATGTCATACTATATTTCTTCAGGAATGGCTGTGACTGTGTACCTCTAGCCCTCTTTTGAGGCTGTTCATCCCATTAACATTTCTGACTGTTTACTATATGCCAAGCACACTAGGTGCCAGT